>NC_136071.1:909097928-909665428 GCF_964261635.1 Lissotriton helveticus | reverse complement strand
ACACACAGACCGAGCCACACACACAGACCGAGCCACACACACAGACCGAGCCACACACACACAGACCGAGCCACACACACACAGACCGAGCCACACACACACAGACCGAGCCACACACACACAGACCGAGCCACACACACACAGACCGAGCCACACACACACAGACCGAGCCACACACACACAGACCGAGACACACACACACAGACCGAGACACACACACACAGACCGAGACACACACACAGACCGAGACACACACACACAGACCGAGACACACACACACAGACCGAGACACACACACACAGACCGAGACACACACACACAGACCGAGACACACACACACAGACCGAGACACACACACACAGACCGAGACACACACACACAGACCGAGACACACACACACAGACCGAGACACACACACACAGACCGAGACACACACACACAGACCGAGACACACACACACAGACCGAGACACACACACACACAGACCGAGACACACACACACACAGACCGAGACACACACACACACAGACCGAGACACACACACACAGACCGAGCCACACACACACACACACACACACAGACTGAGCCACACACACACAGACTGAGCCACACACACACAGACTGAGCCACACACACACAGACTGAGCCACACACACACAGACTGAGCCACACACACACAGACCGAGCCACACACACACAGACCGAGCCACACACACACAGACCGAGCCACACACACACAGACCGAGACACACACACACACAGACCGAGCCACACACACACAGACTGAGCCCCACACACACAGACTGAGCCCCACACACAGACTGAGAGCCACACACACAGACCGAGCCACACACACAGACCGAGACACACACACACAGACCGAGACACACACACACAGACCGAGACACACACACACAGACCGAGACACACAGACCGAGACACACACACACACAGACCGAGACACACACACACACAGACCGAGACACACACACACACAGACCGAGACACACACACAGACCGAGACACACACACACACAGACCGAGACACACACACACACAGACCGAGACACACACACACACACAGACCGAGACACACACACACACACAGACCGAGACACACACACACAGACCGAGACACACACACACACACAGACCGAGACACACACACACACAGACCGAGACACACACACACAGACCGAGACACACACACACACAGACCGAGACACACACACACACAGACCGAGACACACACACACACAGACCGAGACACACACACAGACCGAGACACACACACACACACACAGACTGAGCCACACACACACAGACCGAGCCACACACACACAGACCGAGCCCCACACACAGACCGAGCCCCACACACAGACCGAGCCCCACACACACAGACCGAGCCACACACACACAGACCGAGCCCCACACACACAGACCGAGCCCCACACACACAGACCGAGCCCCACACACACAGACCGAGCCACACACACACAGACCGAGCCACACACACAGACCGAGCCACACACACAGACCGAGTCACACACAGACCGAGTCACACACACAGACCGAGTCACACACACACAGACCGAGTCACACACACACAGACCAAGTCCCACACACACAGACCGAGCCCCACACACAGACCGAGCCCCACACACAGACCGAGCCCCACACACAGACCGAGCCCCACACACACAGACCGAGCCCCACACACACAGACCGAGCCCCACACACACAGACCGAGCCCCACACACACAGACCGAGCCCCACACACACAGACCGAGCCCCACACACACAGACCGAGCCCCACACACACAGACCGAGCCCCACACACACAGACCGAGCCCCACACACACAGACCGAGCCCCACACACACAGACCGAGCCCCACACACACAGACCGAGCCCCACACACACAGACCGAGCCACACACACACAGACCGAGCCACACACACACAGACCGAGCCACACACACACAGACCGAGCCACACACACACAGACCGAGCCACACACACACAGACCGAGCCACACACACACAGACCGAGCCACACACACACAGACCGAGCCACACACACACACAGACTGAGCCACACACACACAGACCGAGCCACACACACACAGACTGAGCCACACACACACAGACCGAGCCACACACACACACAGACTGAGCCACACACACACAGACCGAGCCACACACACACACACAGACCGAGCCACACACACACAGACCGAGCCACACACACACAGACTGAGAGCCACACACAGACTGAGAGCCACACACAGACTGAGAGCCACACACAGACTGAGAGCCACACACAGACTGAGAGCCACACACAGACTGAGAGCCACACACAGACTGAGAGCCACACACAGACTGAGAGCCACACACAGACTGAGAGCCACACACAGACTGAGAGCCACACACAGACTGAGAGCCACACACAGACTGAGAGCCACACACAGACTGAGAGCCACACACAGACTGAGAGCCACACACAGACTGAGAGCCACACACAGACTGAGAGACACACACAGACTGAGAGACACACACAGACTGAGAGACACACACAGACTGAGAGACACACACAGACTGAGAGACACACACACACAGACCGAGCCACACACACACAGACCGAGCCACACACACACAGACCGAGCCCCACACACACAGACCGAGACACACACACACAGACCGAGACACACACACACAGACCGAGACACACACACAGACCGAGACACACACACACACACACAGACTGAGACACACACACACACACAGACCGAGACACACACACACACACAGACCGAGACACACACACACAGACCGAGCCACACACACACAGACCGAGCCACACACACACAGACCGAGCCACACACACACAGACCGAGCCACACACACACACAGACCGAGACACACACACACACAGACCGAGACACACACACACACAGACCGAGACACACACACAGACCGAGACACACACACACACAGACCGAGACACACACACACAGACCGAGACACACACACACACAGACCGAGACACACACACACAGACCGAGACACACACACACACACACAGACCGAGACACACACACACAGACCGAGACACACACACAGACCGAGACACACACACACACAGACCGAGACACACACACACACACAGACCGAGACACACACACACACACAGACCGAGACACACACACACACAGACCGAGACACACACACACACAGACCGAGACACACACACACACAGACCGAGACACACACACACAGACCGAGACACACACACACACACACACACACAGACCGAGACACACACACACACACACACAGACCGAGACACACACACACAGACCGAGACACACACACACAGACCGAGACACACACACACACACAGACCGAGACACACACACACACACAGACCGAGACACACACACACACAGACCGAGACACACACACACACAGACCGAGACACACACACAGACCGAGACACACACACAGACCGAGCCACACACACAGACCGAGCCACACACACAGACCGAGACACACACACAGACCGAGCCACACACACACAGACCGAGCCACACACACACAGACCGAGCCACACACACACACAGACCGAGCCACACACACACAGACCGAGACACACACACAGACCGAGACACACACACACACAGACCGAGACACACACACACAGACCGAGACACACACACACACAGACCGAGACACACACACACACAGACCGAGACACACACACACACAGACCGAGACACACACACACAGACCGAGACACACACACACACAGACCGAGACACACACACACACACACAGACCGAGACACACACACACACACACAGACCGAGACACACACACAGACCGAGACACACACACAGACCGAGACACACACACACACAGACCGAGACACACACACACACACAGACCGAGACACACACACACACAGACCGAGACACACACACACACAGACCGAGACACACACACAGACCGAGACACACACACACAGACCGAGACACACACACACACAGACCGAGACACACACACACACAGACCGAGACACACACACACACACACACAGACCGAGACACACACACACACACACACAGACCGAGACACACACACACACACACACAGACCGAGACACACACACACACACACACAGACCGAGACACACACACAGACCGAGACACACACACACACACAGACCGAGACACACACACACACACAGACCGAGACACACACACACACAGACCGAGACACACACACAGACCGAGACACACACACAGACCGAGACACACACACAGACCGAGACACACACACAGACCGAGACACACACACAGACCGAGACACACACACAGACCGAGCCACACACACAGACGAGCCACACACACAGACGAGCCACACACACACAGACCGAGCCACACACACAGACCGAGCCACACACACAGACCGAGCCACACACACACAGACCGAGCCACACACACACAGACCGAGCCACACACACACAGACCGAGCCACACACACACAGACCGAGCCCCACACACACAGACCGAGCCCCACACACAGACCGAGCCCCACACACACAGACCGAGCCCCACACACACAGACCGAGCCCCACACACACAGACCGAGCCCCACACACACAGACCGAGCCCCACACACACAGACCGAGCCCCACACACACAGACCGAGCCCCACACACACAGACCGAGCCCCACACACACAGACCGAGCCCCACACACACAGACCGAGCCCCACACACACAGACCGAGCCCCACACACACAGACCGAGCCCCACACACACAGACCGAGCCCCACACGCACAGACCGAGTCACACACGCACAGACCGAGTCACACACACACAGACCGAGCCCCACACACAGACCGAGCCCCACACACACAGACCGAGCCCCACACACACAGACCGAGCCCCACACACACAGACCGAGCCCCACACACACAGACCGAGCCCCACACACAGACCGAGCCCCACACACACAGACCGAGCCCCACACACACAGACCGAGCCCCACACACACAGACCGAGCCCCACACACACAGACCGAGCCCCACACACACAGACCGAGCCCCACACACACAGACCGAGCCCCACACACACAGACCGAGCCCCACACACACAGACCGAGTCACACACGCACAGACCGAGTCACACACGCACAGACCGAGTCACACACACACAGACCGAGCCCCACACACAGACCGAGCCCCACACACACAGACCGAGCCCCACACACACAGACCGAGCCCCACACACACAGACCGAGCCCCACACACACAGACCGAGCCCCACACACAGACCGAGCCCCACACACACAGACCGAGCCCCACACACACAGACCGAGCCCCACACACACAGACCGAGCCCCACACACACAGACCGAGCCCCACACACACAGACCGAGCCCCACACACACACAGACCGAGCCACACACACACAGACCGAGCCACACACACACAGACCGAGCCACACACACAGACCGAGCCACACACACACAGACCGAGCCACACACACACAGACCGAGCCACACACACACACAGACCGAGCCACACACACACAGACCGAGCCACACACACACAGACCGAGCCACACACACACACAGACCGAGCCACACACACACAGACCGAGCCACACAGACCGAGCCACACACACACAGACCGAGCCACACACACACAGACCGAGCCACACACACACAGACCGAGCCACACACACACAGACCGAGCCACACACACACAGACCGAGCCACACACACACAGACCGAGCCACACACACACAGACCGAGCCACACACACAGACCGAGCCACACACACAGACCGAGCCACACACACACAGACCGAGCCACACACACACAGACCGAGCCACACACACACAGACCGAGACACACACACAGACCGAGACACACACACACACACACACAGACTGAGCCACACACACACAGACTGAGCCACACACACACAGACTGAGCCACACACACACAGACCGAGCCACACACACACAGACCGAGCCACACACACACACAGACCGAGACACACACACAGACCGAGCCACACACACACAGACCGAGCCACACACACACAGACCGAGCCACACACACACAGACCGAGCCACACACACACAGACCGAGCCACACACACACACAGACTGAGCCACACACACACACAGACCGAGCCACACACACACACAGACCGAGCCACACACACACAGACAGAGCCACACACATGTACTCCATGGTTACGCGCAAATATTTTCACTGGGGCCAAAAAGCATGGTCTGTGGCTTGATCGAGGACCGTATTGCTGCCAGCGGGATAAGGTTCAGGTGGTGTGAGGTGGGCATAGGGGAAGTGAAGAATGTACATGGTGTGGACAGTAAATTATGGAATTATTTTCAGGGTCAAATCATATCCTTACTACGCCTTTATCCCCTTAATTATCATTAAGTGACAAAAGTGGGCGCCCACAGAAGGCCAAAATCAAGCTTGAGTCAGATATCTGACTCGGCTCAAGATACTCTTGAATCCCTGAGCCCAAAATGCACAAGCCTTCATGCCGGCTTCTTTCGGCCACCCACACTCTTAACCTCATGAGCCAGGAATTAAAGACAAAGCATTAACATTTAAAGTAAAATGTGACAGGGAAAGCAATACTAGTCTAGTAGATGAATTGCAATCCACTCCACAGAATTTGACATCATGCCACAAACTTTAACAGCACACCACATAATTGAACTCATAGATACCACTCCAAAACACAAAATACCATTCCACATAATTACACCATAACACAATTCCGGTACCGCATAATAACTATCCACATAATTCCACAGCACACAATGGCACATAAATCCACTACACTAATACACTCCATGCCACACAATTCCTCAACAAACTATTCCTTCCAACCCACATAATTTATCTACACACCACATGCATACACTCCATAAGACATTTACAATATCAAAAGTTCTAGCTCAAACAAATGCGTGACCGATTGCATGAGTGATTTCTAAATACCGATTCCTGAGCACATACCATATTAAAAGCGAAACTCCGAGTTCCAGAACGCAACCCGCTGTAGGGCAGAAAGTGTAACACGTGTCCTATGAGCACTTAGTAGTTGTGACTCGCAAGGTTAAAACTCCGCAAAGAGCTGCCAGTCTATTAGTGCCGCACATAGGCTGCCACTAAAACGCAGATTTGCATAGCCATTGTATCTGTTCCTCGGCTCCTGTTCGACCTTCCATTCTATGTCTACGTTCCTTCTAAACCGTCAAAACATTTGACAAAGGACGGATACACAAAAAGGGCGGCGCGAACGGGGGGAAGTTCATACTACAACTCCGAAACGGACACAAGTTGTCAGGCTACATTGCCTCCGATGAAACAAAATGGGGAGATACCCATAGAAACCCACAGGGTTCTAAATGGAGGCCAATGGCGTTGCGCCTGAATATGACCATTTAGGCAATGCATCCGAATCATGCCTGCGCAGCGGCCATTGCCTAATGGTAATGTTTTGTCATTCATTGTAGGAAACACAAAGAGAAATATAAGTAAAACAAAACAAACTGAATTAGCGCCATATACATAGTCTACGTATTACAAATTGTCAAATGTTTATCACCCTAAATATATCGGAAGACCCAAGATCGATTGACAACAATGTTAGTTGGTTCACCTCACCCCGGAGTTCTCCCACAGCACCATGTGTAACTAGCGTTGTAGTGCATGATATATCTTCGGAAATAGTTGCTTCCCTTAGTTCAAGCATTAAAAAGGCATTGGCCATTTCTCTATTCTTCGGACTTCTGAGCTGCGATCAGTGAATATTGGCACCCACGGAACAAAACATTACTGATATGATTACTGCAGAGGCCATGGCTTGCGTGTTCGACATCGACATCGACCTGGACCAGCCCGACGAGGCGGGCTCAGAAGAGGAGGAGGAAGGGGTAATGATCTGGGGAACTCTAGTGGGCACAGATGGGGGAATCCGTTGATAGGGCATAGGGAGGGTGACGGGCATAGGTGCGTCTACGGAGGAGAGTGAATTGTTGATGAATACGCACAAACAGGGGGCAGAGGCAAGAAAAGCGAGCACTCACCGCCTTGGGCGGAGGACTCTACGTTCTCCCTTGCTTCTCCGGCGGCGGTCAAGCAGAAATGGCTCTCCGAAAAGCCCCTTCTTTTTCCGACTGGGGGGGCGTGTTTTTCTTTCTCTCCTCTTCCCATTGGCTGGAATTTAAAATTCCAGGCAATGGGAAGAGGAGAGAAAGAAACGAAAAAACGCACCCCTCAATCCCAAAAAGACAGGGCTTAAATGGACAGACGCCGCTCTTCTCCAATGGCTGGCCTCCGTTTAGGAAGCCAGCCAATGGAGAAGAGGGGCGGGTTCAAGCCCCCACTCTAAGAAACATAAGATCTCGCCGGCGAGACAGCGCAAGCGCAGCCTACGCAGGCCGAGACCTAATAAACAAATTAAGTGTAAATAAATAAAGAAGCAAGGTGTACAGTTGACATTTTTTTAAACTTTCTTAAATGTTTGATGGAATTTCAAATTGGATGCTACAAAGGTCTGATTTAGAGTTTGGCTGGCAGGTTACACCAATATGACAAATATCCGGTCCGCCACATTGGATATAATTTGGGGTCCCGGCTTTATGGTATTTTTTATTTTTTTGTATTTTATTTTTTAACATTTGTCTGTTTATCCATATTGATTTTTTGACCATGCTATTGGTATTTTATCCATATTTATTTTGTGTTTTGAGAATGAATTGAGTCGTAAAATGGTACATCTCCATTTATTTAACTCTTCGATGTCTCCTACATGGATGTCTGTCACGTTTTAGCAAATTAAGTAGCCACATACAACAAAACAATGCACTCACAGGTACATATTAGCATTATACTACAAATATGTTAACCTATGCCTGTATTAAGGAAATTTCATCCTGTTTTTTTACTCTCCATGCTGTCTATTTGCTCAGTTGTTTCCTGGAATTCATGAAAGACAGCATGAAGAGTCTCACAAATAGCACCATTTTCAGTATTTTTCCTCTTATAAAAATAAATACAGGCAGGAAACGCATTGTTTTCTGTCTGTATTTATCTGTAAAAATCAGTAGAAACGGAAAACCAGGAGCCTTAGATATAATGTAGTTGTAATATGACAGACTGGATATCTGTCACATATGTGATGGAGTAAACCCATCCGCTCAACTCTAAATCATGCCCTAAGTTAATATCCTCAGATTGATTCTTGGAAGCAGTGCAAGTGAATCATACAGAATAAAGTATGTAAAATGAGTGGCCTCAATTAAATGTATAAACTGTTGGGGCAGAAAAGTCTTCTGCATGGTAATGGACATGCATCCCTGCCCTGAGTGCCCAACTGATCTGATGTCTGGGTCCATAAAGCAGATTTTTGTTGTGATACGCAAACACGGTTCATGCGTATGTCATGGCATAGGCCTGTTTCACAGACTTCAGTCTTGTTGGAAGGTGAGGGGCTCAACGCGTTACCCTCATATGGTTGAGAGGCTTCTTCCTTCACCAGGATTTAAGCAGCATGAACGCGGTAGCAGCACTATACCTTGTGGTGATCAGTAGGAAAGAGCCTGTCCTTTTAGGTCTCGCCTGGGCCAACGCATGCGCTTCTCTGCAAGACATTTTTTAAGGGAGTTTTTAAAGTGCTACCAAAGGCTTTTGCCGACCTCCAGCGTGCGGTTACGCGTGCGTGAACGTGCACAGCTGCCATCTGGCTTTTGTAATGGCTCATTTAGCCTTACAATGCTCTTCCAGCCCTCTCTCTGCTCTCAATATCCTCTCCCTCCCTCTTAGTCAGCTTCATTTTCCTTTTCATTCTCCTCCATTCCCCCTCTCTCTGCTCTCACTACCCCCTCTCTTCTCCCCCTCCCTGCTCGTCTGCTTCATTTGCCTTTTCTATCGTTGGGCCTAATATTTAAACCACAAACATTTTGGAACCTTTATCAGTGCAGTGCCATTTACTACCTTACAACAAGCCTTTCGCCCGCTCGAACAGCAAAGAACACTGCGTTCATCCTCGGCCCATCTGCTAACAGTTCCCCGCACAAGAAGGGCTAATTGGGGAGACAAACGCTTCACCGTTGCTACAGCTAGACTGTGGAACACTCTCCCTCTCCACATCAAGTGTGCACCAACTTTGCTCAATTTCAGAAAAAATCTGAAAACATGGTTGTTCCAGGCCTAGTCCCCCTTCTCTGACGGAGAGTTCTGTGACACAGCGCCGAGACACCCTCGGGTATTTGTGCGCTCTAAAAATCGCCAAAAATAAATAAATAAATAAATAAACATATCGTTAAGTACACCCACTCCCTCAATAACTAACTATACCACTCTCTCTCACTAACAGACTCACATAGTCACTATCATTAACAAACGCTCACTCAAAATAACCAACGCTACTACTCACTCTCTTACTAACTCTCCCACTCTGTCTCACTAACTCTCCCACATTGTATCACTAGACAAACTACACTCTCTCTCAATAACAAACTATCCCAATATCTCCCACTTACTAAATAACTCACTCTGTCACTCACTAGCTACATAACTCATCAACTCTCTCTCACTTATTAACTATCACACCCACTATGTCTCACTAACTGTCCAACTCGGTCACACTCATTAACTCGAACACTCTCTAACACTAACTAACTCCATCACACTAAATCAATAAATAACTTTTACATGCTCTCAATAACTAACTACCTCTCACACTCGCTTTAAAAAAATGAAGTATCAGTCACTCTCACTATATAACTCTCATACTCTCTATCACAAACTAACTATCCAACTCTCTCTCAATAACTAACTATAGCACACTCAAACCCTAACTAAATAACTCACTGACTCTCACTAACAAACTCACAATAACAAACTCTCACTATAAATAACAAACTACGTCTCCAAAAAACTATCACTAACTCTAAACGCTGGCTCAATAACTAACTCTCAAACTCTACCTCACTACCTATCTCCACTACTCTCTCTTAACTAATGGACACACTCACTCACTCACTCATTCTCAATAACAATCTATCACCGACAAACTCCCAATCACACTAGATCACTAACACACTCACAAAATCAAACTCCCAAAAAAACGCATTCACTCTACCACTCTCACTAACTAACTCTCACACTCTTAATCACTCGCTCACTAACTCTACCACTCTCTCTCAATCACCAACTCACTCAATCAGTCACTAATAAACTATATTTAAAACAGTTTCTCTGTCAGTCGATCTAACTCAATCCCTCCAACTCACTCACACACACTTACTCTCACTCAACTCTAAAACAATATCTTACTCACTCTCTTATACTCACTATTATGAACGCGCACTCACTCACTAACTGCCACGAACAAACTCTCACTTGAAAAATTAGAATCATTCTCACACTATCACTCACTACCAGTCTCAGTAACTGGCTCACTACCAAAAACATACACTAAATCACTCTCTCTAACTCACTCTCATAATTTGGTTCTCACTAATTTAATATCGTCAAATCACTCTCCATAACTCATTCTCAATTACTCAGTATCAATAACTCACTAACATACTCTCTTACAAACTATCACTAACAAAATACCAATAATTCACTCTTAAAAAAAGTTGCAATAACTTACTCTCCCAATCTCTCACGATAACTTAATAACTCTCACTAAGTTACTCACAAACTCATAATCGCTCACTCAATCTCACTAATTCATTCATACTAACTCACTCTCACTGACGCAGTACAGAAACTCACTTAACTAATATCGCTAATAAATTCTCAGTTGTACTGACTCATTTACTCACTATCTATCACTAACTAAAGAAGTAACACTTCCTGTCACTCTCAATAACTAAATCAACCACTCTAGCTCATGTATTACCTAACTGTCACTCTCACTAACAAACTCTCACACTATCTTTCACAAACTAACACACTCACACTAAATAACTAACACTCTATCACATACACACTCACAGTAGCAAACTGTTACAAAAACCCTTTATCTCTCAGACCATAACGCACAAACTCACTATAAAAAATAGCTCATTCTCTCTAACATACTCTCACCAATAAAGTTTCTCACTCACTATCACATTCTCACAAAAACTACATTAAAAAAACTCGCAAAATAAAAAAAAAACATATGCAATAGGTCTAGCTTTACACACATTATAACTGTTTGGACATGCAAAAAGTAATATTTTTGCACCAATGGTATTATACTGCATAACTACATAATGAAAAGGTCAAATAATATCTATTAGTTATCCATTCACATAGCCAATAGTTCTCGATTTTGGGACCTTATAAGTATTTAGTTATGCAGCAGAATATCCTTGGTGCAGCAGCACAAACTGTTGCATGGCTAAACACTCATAAGGTACCAAATGCGAGACCTATTGGCTATGCCAATACCTGTTTATCATGTCACTGGAGTGAAGCTTACAGGCTCACTCATTTTTAAAGTTGTACTGCTGTGTGCTTAACTCACTCTTGGCCTGCATTGGTTTGGTGTGTAGTGTTGCCCACTGCATGAGTGGCGCATCTGCAATGGGTGTATGTGTGCCTGGTAAGGGAACAATACAGGGATAATGCAGTTCTAAGCAGTGTGTACATGGTGAGTGCATGTGCTTGGTGTATGTGTGCCTGTGAATGGTCAATACATGGAGGGCAAAGGGCATTGCTGGGAGTGCATGCTAAATGTATGTGATGGACGAATGATTGCTTGTTAGTGGTACGGTGCATGGAGGGCCCTTGGTTCCATTTTGGAAGACCCGGTAGTGCATGGTGAAACATGGAGAGAAGGTAGATAAATCCCTCAACAAATTTGTTTAGTGCTGCATTCCTGTAGGCTGGGTGGGACACACTGAAGTGGGGGGGAGCCAGGCTTCACCTGTCCATTTCAGAGGGTACTCTTTGATTCAGTGACTAGTCAAAAGGAAGGGGCCTGGTCACATCTCAGGAAAGGGATAGGGCTGGTATGAGAACTATAAGAGTAGGACATGGGCCCGGGGCTAACCTTTTGATGCACACATAACTGACTGACCTCGGAGCCAGTAGTGATTCAGTGGGGGTACCTGGGTTCTAGTAATGATTAAGGGGGGGTTGTACAGAAGTCAAGGTAAAAAGACCTACTGTGTAGACGATTCTCAAATTGGTCTTGTTGGTAGACTGAATAATTATGTATGTTCTTATGGTTTTTGGCCCACGTGTTCTAATGGGACTAATGTGTTGTCTTTTAGTTTGTCATTGTTAGCCATTACCACGCATCGAATAAGCACAATTCTTAATCTTGCTGAGTTTGTTTATTCTCCATCATAACAGGCCCAAACCTCTGCTTTTTTTGTTTAGTTGATTCACATTTAATGCTCTAGTATATCAATTAAGTAGTAGGGAACTTCTGTGGGATTAGTAGCCTAATTGTGTTTTTTCTCAATTGACTAAGTTGTAAATAAGTTATTGAAGCTAGCATGTATTGCACTGCGATTAAATGTACTGACTTTTAAAATGTTGTATTTGCCTTAAGCTTTGTTGTATTTTAAATCTATTACTTAAATAGATGGTTGGACAGGAGTATTTTCATTTCTGAGAATCAAGTGGAGTGTGTCGTGTGAATGGGGGGGGGGCAATGGAGTAATGTGAAGGGATATCAGCGATCAGAAATTCTGAATTTCATACGATTTAGTGAAGTCTGTATAAACGTAGCCAATGAAGGAATCTTAAACTTTTCTCTAGCTGGCATTCACCTCCGTAGTTCGGACGCTAGTTAGCCAAGATCTTTTGTTTTTCCCAACAAAATAATTTACAAATATTTACATATAGATATATAAAGATACAGTGGTTTTCAGCCTGTTCCATTAATTCCTCTGTTGTAGTAGTATGCATATGTTGCTCTCTCCCACCAAAACGTGGCCTCCTGGGTCAGCCCACTGTCACTAGTGGTTTCCTTCTTTGTGAATGATGGCACTCTGCCAGAGTCTCCTAGCAGGGTGGCATTGTTGGAGAAATATATTTATCCTTAACTTTGGGGATATTATGTATCACTTAACGCTAACGCTTAAGGCAAACCAATTTTGGTTAATCTTTTTCTTCTTTTAAAAAAAAAAATAGGGGAATAGAAAAATTGAATGGATACCAGCTTGAAAATTATGCTTTAAAAGTCACGTACATCCCAGATGAAAGTGTAACCCCTCCAACAGCGCAGCAGCCTACACAGGGCAGACGTGGATTTGGACCCAGAGGACCACCTAGACAAGTATCACCAGGAGCAACAGTGAGGACAAAGCAACAATCTGATGTTCCACTTCGAATGTTGGTTCCCACGCAGTTTGTTGGAGCCATTATTGGAAAAGAAGGAGCTACTATAAGAAATATCACAAAGCAAACACAATCGAAGTAGGTTTGTCCGCTTGATATTCTTTCATATTAAAAAACATGTTTTTGTCCAGTAGTTAATGCAGAATGGATAGCAAAGCAGTTTGTCGTAGAAGCGAGTCTGGTAGAGTTTTTCCGATTTTTGCTTATGCTAAGAAATGCCTGACCTCATTACTGGTCATCTGCTTTTCTTCTACACTTCTCACTAGCTGGGTTAAACCTCTTTTCAGGTACCACTGAGAAACTGCAGTAGGCAGAACTAGACATCGACATCTCTAAACTATAGAAACACCTGCGTACAGGTCCTGTTATCTAAACTATTTGGTCACACATTCCCAACGAATAATTGTGAGTTTATTTTATTTTACGTAATATTTTAATCCTGTTGCTTTAGGAAATTGTCGCTATTATTGATAGTGATGGGGGTATCAGATCACTTTTCTCTTATTTAATTTTAATTGCCTTTTTTAAATGCCAGGGCTAGTTTTGCTGATGACTCATTTTAAAAATAAAAAATTCCGCATAAAACTTGCACTAATACAAAGCCAGTAGCTTTTGGGTTAACTTTCCATTTCTCCTTTTAAAATTGTTAAATAAAGAACCCTTTGGCCACCATTAATGCCCAATATTAAATTCAAGGTATGCTGCTTTTTGTCCAAAGCCATTCTTTTGAAACAACTTCCTTATTTAGTCATGTTTTCTGCAGTACTGGGTGTCAAAAATCTTTACAGCTGGAATTTCCTTTCAGTGGAAGTATAGAAGGTGAAAACTGTATTGTCCCAGAAACCAGTTTACTGGCGCCACAACTGCCACATGAAATTCTGATTCTCAACATTAGAACTCAATCCAGGAGTCTTTTGGTATATTGTTTAACTGACTGAAAAGTTATTTTCACCTAATTTTTCCCCGAGTCAGAATGCATTCAAATGTGTGTAGCTACACCTATTAGAGCAGGAAAAGTAGCTTGTTAAAAGTAATTGAAAACTACATTTAAAGGATAGGGTTGGAGTAAATGATTCTGGAAAGAATAAAATGTTAAAATGATAAATTAAGAATAATAGGTAGTTGGGATTTAGGTAATGTTATGATGCATGTGAAACTTACATTTATGATGTCCTAGTGGGTGGGTGCAGTAGGTCGATCTGGTGTTGGTCAGTGTAGTAATGTGTAGAGAGGAGCATAAGAGCGTAAGGTAGGTCTAATATACCCCCATTCCAATTATTCAAGGACTCGCTTAGAGTAGATCCTGTCAGTTGTGATGGGGGAGCGGGAGGAAGACCACCCCTTCCCAGGAGATGTTGTGAGAAAGTATGCCGACAGCCTGATTTCTGTTGCCAGCAGAGATAATATTGAGTACTTGCTTGACATTGAAGAGAAGGTAAATGTCCGGAAGTATTAGCCACCAATATGCTTCTTTCAAGTACAAAGTGGCCAAGGCACTGGTGGTTGACGGATCTCCACCAAATGTACGAAAGTCCTTCAACTGAACTTG
Organism: Lissotriton helveticus; assembly: GCF_964261635.1. Taxonomy (NCBI): domain Eukaryota; kingdom Metazoa; phylum Chordata; class Amphibia; order Caudata; family Salamandridae; genus Lissotriton; species Lissotriton helveticus. Next base: position 909,649,473 of record NC_136071.1, on the reverse strand, counting down.
TGTAGACAGAATCTGTAAATTCTACATCCCAGCAGGTCCCCCTTAAACTTAGCTGCATGGCTCATGAACACAGTGTGGTGTGTGGCAACTTATGTTTGCTGCAAGACGAAATTAACATAATGAATAAAATGGAAGCACAACTGTTTCTGGTGGATACTTTAAGTCATAGATCCTTCACCTTGTAAATCTCCCCAAGGACCAGACAGGATGCAGAAACACTTTGCAATAGCGTGCTAGAAGATCGTGCCATCGACCACTGTTGCAGCTCTGTCCTCTCTCTGAGCACAGAGGCACACACAGGCATCACCACTGTATGCTTATGTTGGTTCCTCTTTTTTTTCATGCGCTTTCTAGATCTGAAGCTCTGCTGTTTGTTTATTTACTTAGCATTTCAGTGTACAGGGATTCCTCCTTCCCCACCTACCACTCAGCCCCACCAAAGCCACTGGCTTTACACTGTGCAGCATATCTCCCAAGCAGACATGAGCCTCCATAAACTGTCCTTGGTAGCAAAGACAATTCCAAGTCCTGTGGCAAAAGCTCTTTGATGCATCTGGCATTCAAAGGACATCAGGAAGCTGGAAGCCTGACTTTAAGTACCTAAGCCATTGTGGTGTTTCCCTTTCCCATCCTATTAAGCCCAACACCGAGTCAAATGATTAGTCTAGAAAAACACAAAAGTCCAAGCAAGGCTCTTTGCATCTTATAAGATACCATCAAGAGTGAGGTCTCATGGTTGATTGTTGAGTGGGTCGACTCTGGCTTGGACCTCTCAATCGGAATTGGTTCTGTTTTTTAGACTAATGTATCCAGTGTTCCAGGGGCATGTCTACTCTACTGCCGAATGCAACCATCAAGGAGTCTACACTGCATTTTTTTAATGATCGTTCCAGATCCCTCTGGCTTACCTTTTGGATGACCACTACCCTTTGCCACTAATCCATACCGTTCTGGTGGCAGATGGTGCTTGAACTGCTTCTCTGCAGGTTCTGATGGTAATACCTGTGTTGGTGTCTACTCCAGCTCCAGAGGTGCGGGTAACCGATTCAGTCCAACTAATATTTTGAATTAGGAACCAGCTTCAGCAAGACTAAGCCTCATTGCATCTAATACCATTAGCATGGAAGAATCCCAGATTAAGAATCTCTCCTTGTTCTTTGACTCTGTGGCAGTGCGTCATAAAGCTAGAGCCCCTCTTTGGCTCTCATTTGGATACATTTCAAGGCCTGGAGCATATTCACCACAATTCCCCACTCAACATCCATGTGTACTCCAACTTTGTTGAGCCCACTTCCCGTCACCAGCGATTGCTACCCCACCTTCTCTCCTGACCTATCCACTCTAGATTCTTCCTCCTCCGGCTGGGCTTGAGATCAATCTGTGATTTACCAATCCAATGCATGTGCTTCCCCTGCCCATATTCGGGCAAACAGATCCACTCATTCCTGGATCCTCTCCCTTCCATTCGCTCTTTCTTCTGTCCGTTGAAATCTCCAGCGAGGTTTCCTCAGGTACTCCCGCAGCGCCCCTATGTGCTCGGAAACCTCTTCCGAATCTGTACCCCCTAACTTGATTAACCTCTTGCCACCCACGTCACCTGCGAAGCCCATAATCCCCCTACCTATCCTCCTCTCCCTGCCCCCATCTCCACCCTGACCCACAAATACCCCATGGTCCCAATAATGCCTTTTCCTCTCACCCTCACCTCCAATGTAACAATGCCTTGACTCAGATGGAAATGGTAGATGTCCATGACCTCAGAGTTCCACAATACCTCTATTTTGAACGTCCTTGCTCTATCACCATCCCCGCCCCACCCCTTTAAGCAAAAAAAAAGTTCGCCAAAGTCTCCAAACCTTAGTTCAATGACAGCCTAAACTATGAAAGAACTTGGAGATCCGTACCATCCGCATATAACAGACAACTCAAAAATCAAAGGCCAACTTCTTTAGAACCCAGCAAAACCAAGCCACAAATCAACCCCAAAAAAACGTTTTTAAATAGTCCGGCAACAATCGCTCAACGCTCCAAACTCTCTCGACTTTGGGTCCGTCACTCCCCCAAATTGTGAGAAGCTGGCTTACTTCTTGGGAAGAACTAAAACAATTTAAAACAACCTACAATAAACGAGGTAACTACTCCCAGCTGCCTCACACTTCTTTCCACTCACCTCCAAGGCAGCGGATCGGCTTGGTCCACCTGGGTAGGTCCCCAAAAACAATGCCTCCTGGCACACTTTAACTCCCCTCAATGAAAGTGACATCTGTAACATTCTTCAAGCTTTAAACCCATCTAATCACTTCATCGACCTACTACCTCCGACATTCTTCAAGGAGATCAAAGCTGCTGTTCTCCACCTATGGTATAGGATTGTTAATGCCTCTCTACTCCAAGGCAATCTTCCTTGATTGCCTAAAAGTAGGGCAGGTAACCCCCATTTAAAAAATAAAACGGAAGGCCGATTGTTCAGATCTTAACAACTTCCACCCTTTCTCCAGCAACCCCCACTCTGGCGAACTTCCCTTAACGCTGCTGCCAAACTTTTCTCCGGAACAAAAATAATCACATATCCCTGGCTCTAAAAGCACTGAACTGGCTCCCTTATGAGTCAACAATACAGCCAAAGATTGCATGCATGACACATAAAGCCCTGCATTTCAAGACCTCCCAGATATTTGGCACAAAAGCTAGAATATGTTTTCCATTTATAGCTTGCATGGCTACTCCAAGGAGTGTCTTGGTGCAAACCATGAGAAGCCATGAGACCCATTTATGCAAATAAAAATCTTTTCAGTAGCTTTTTAAACAGAATGGGATCTTGTATGTTCCGAAGATCAAACTGCAACGCATTCCAAGCTACCCTGTCTTTCAAGGCAAGGGAACTGCCTCCCATCCTTTGCAGCCGGAAGCATGGGACCAGGGCCCGTAGTTGTGATGAAAAACGCAGATGTATCGCCGGCGCATAGACAGAAAAGCGCTTTTGTAAATAGATAGGGCCTGAGGCATGCAAGGCACGTTTGGGGGAGGGTGACCTTGTTTCATTTCAATTTTGTAGATGCCAGCTACTGAAAGATTTTCATCAAACAGTTTTGAGCCAGAGAGGTGGAATTCTCCTTTTTTCCCCCAGGTAAACAGCAGCTGGGTATCTTCGGCATAGGCAATGATTTTGGGCCCAGGTCCTTCGCCAATTGAACCAACTGGGTGACATGTTAAAATGGAGGGCTCAGGCAAGGCTCCGGGCCCCAATGGCTTTCAGTGCAAATTCTTTAAAATATGTCACGACGAGGCTCCCCCTATCAAGAGGCGCTACAAACTGCGGTTCAGGAGGGACAACTTCCCCTGGACTGCATACATGCTATGGTGGTAGACTTCCTCAAACTAAATCAGTTCCCGGAGTGCCACTCTTCGTATCGCCCAATTTCTCTCATGAATATCCAGGCCAAACTGCTTGCCAAAGTATTAGCCAATGGACTCATGCCGTATATACCAAAATTAGTTCACCCAGATCTATCTTGCTTCATACCACGGTGTTCTACACACCACAATATCGGGCATGCCCATTACGCCATAGTAGCCCTCAGTCGCCTGGGGGGGCGGGGGTTGGTTAATTCTCACACACACAACAGATGAGGGGGTTGGAGGAAACGTCCCACTCCGACTTCCTATTACACAGCTTTACACGCACATATAAAAGGGGCTGATCAGAGTAAGTCGCTACAATGCAGAGGTAAGTTGGCAAGACATGTTAAAACTGCCCTCACCCACAGAAATCTTTGGCATGCCTCATCATAGGGCTGCTAACACACCTCCGCGCAAGCCAACGATAGAGGTGGAGCAACAGGGAGGGGGAGACAAGACAAATAAAGAAGTAATGCGGGATCAACAAAGAAAAAGGTGCAGAACAAATGTTAAAAGTAACACAGGGAACTTTAAATTCCCCTTTATTATTGAACTCCCTGGTTAGATTAAAAAGGTTTTGAAAAACCCTGTGGAGGGTGGTAAATTGGGTTCTAATGGACCTACTACCCCACCACTCTGCAAACTGTTGACATGTTTCAGCCAGCTTATGCGTTGTCCCCGGGTTTCATCAAGGCTATAAAGAAAGATCCCTAGTACACTCTCCCTGCCTCCTACCTTGTGGAGTAGAGCAAAGTCACAATCTGAGCCAATGCTCATGCCAATTAAGTTTCGTAACTTACTCCGAGAATCATTCCTATAAGCAATGAGAAAGTTACACAAGTAAACTCTCAGCACACTTACCGGGACCGCTGTTTTTGTTCCTCTCCTACGGGCTCCTGCCACAAGCCCAGGTCTCCCCCAGCCGCCGCAGACTCCATTCCACACTGCGTCGCGGCCGCCGGGAGGGAGGGGACCACAGTGACGCCGCCATCATTCAGCGTGCGCCCGGAGGCGCTTAAAAAGCACAGAGACCCTCCGCGCCGCGGGATCGCACCGGAAGAAGCCCGGGCCGTCGGGGGCCAAAGGAGGCCAGGCTGGGCCACCCCATTTAACTTTTGTTTTAAAGCTCTTTCTCAAGGAACCCAGGTATGTGACATTCGCACTCAGTGCCACTTGAAATACATTGCTGTATAAACGCTGCCCCACTGTCTGATCTCAAATAACAATGGAAACCTCTGCCAAAATGAGTAAACGAAAGGGGGTTGTTGGTACTTTAGATGACTTTTTTACAAGAGCGGAATCTGTGATAATACACAAAATACAGGCAACCGAGAGACGTCTGTCACTAGACCTTGTTCCGCTACATCCCCGTCTGTCAACTGGGGGGGACCAAGCATTTAACGTCAGCAGGGTGTTTAACGCCCTTACCTGTGCCCCTAAGCCCCACTATTGTTATCACAAACAATAATTCTTCACCCGCACTCACCAACCTGGACCTAAGTGCACCTGCCAACAATACCAGAGGGAGTAAGTTGGCCAGAGGGCAGTTATTAGTTGCCACAGCCGTTGGGAGAAAGAAAGAAAATTGCTGCCAAACTAAACCAATCAAAGCTGAGGCAAAAACATACAGACACTAATATTGGCACCTCATGCAGCAGGGATGTCACTGGAGGTGATGGCCTGGTTGCAGTTCGGCGATGCAATTCTACCTCAATCCAGACTGAAGAACTGTGGGACCCTAACCCTAATACTACTGATATGGGAATTGAGATTTTAAATACCATGATGGAAGCTTTTGAGTCAAGACTGGATAATGTGATGGACATCTTTGGAAAGAAACTCGATGTCCTTTGGATGTCTATGTCCAAGAAACATACTGATATAGTTAACATAAACAAGGGTGGGGTTCAGTCAAATGGTCAAATCACCAGTAATGGCGATCTCTAAACCAAAGGGCAGTAGACCCCATAGCTCTTTCTCAAGCTACCGTCTGCCACCAGCGTGGGACGGAGGGAGCCTCTTTGGTTACACACGACGGCAACCTAGATGGAAGTAGTAGGTCAACACTAAAGGCCGGGACAAGTACTCCTAGGCGGGGTATTACTCAGGGCAGGCAGCCAAAGCAGGCCCTAAGCCAGTTAATATTATCACCACGGGGAATAGAGATATTGGGAAATCTGGCTCCCACCGCACCCCAAGGAACAACCCTAACCCAGACGTCCTCCTCCGCCCCATATGTACTTGTGCTAGCAGGCATCCCGGCACTTAGGGAGGGGCATATAGAGTCCAGGAGCGATCTGCATAATAAATCATCAGACTGGCTCCATAAACATAAAAAGTTTGACTTGCGTAGGATGGACGAAATTATTATGGCTAGGCGAGTGGGTTGGGTCGACCTTCAAATAAATCTATAGAAGGGGACTGCATTATCCTAAACTTCAGGAGACCCCAGATGGTCCGTAGTTTACTGTCCATTATGGATGAATCATTTAATCCCCCACCAATATTAGCTCACTTCCCCTGGGCTACTTCTATAAGCCACCTCTAATCCCAAATGGCAGTATTGATACAGCCATGCCCCTTTCTAACGGTTACCACGCTATTTCCTCTCTGGAGTCACAAGATTGACTACTAGATATGGTCCCCAATGCATGTGCAAATGTCAGGTCACCCATAAATAACCCCCCTAGAGCTAATTATACAGAAAAAAAGGTTAGACCCACTAATAAGTGACAAAGATATTAGCCTGAGCGTCTTGAGCTGGAACGTGGCAGGTCTACGCTCAAAGCTTGATAATATAGATTGGGTAAATATGATTAGGTCCTACGACATTGTAATGTTTCAAGAAACGTGGGCCACAGAAGAGCTGTTTATCAATGGCTTCCATTGTTTCAGCGCACCATCCATGTCCCTAGGATGGGGAGACCCTCTGGAGGTCTCTTCCTGGGAATTAATGTGGCCGCTGGTGGTAGAGCTAAGGTAATCCCATCAGACAGCTTAGACTACCAAGCAGTCTTGTACAAAAGAGGGATTCATTTCCATCTGATTAATTTTTATAACAAAGATTTTCAGTCAGTCCCAAATAAGAGCTTTATAAAGCTCTTTGATTTTATATCGGAACTGGATAACCATTCTATTAATGGGGGATCCACTGGGCCTAATACAGGGCGGTGATTTTAATGCCAAACTCTCGGAAATAGACTCTGAAACTGAGTTAGCCTATCACAGCCGATCACATCAGGGATGTTGGGAAGATCTGTCAGACGATCAAGACCTTTCTTTCCAAACCCTCTGTAGAAATGGCAATTAACCCTAGGTGGTTCAATAAGGAGTGCTCTTTAGCTATAAGGAGGCTGCGCAGTGCCCTCTCAGCTACTCCAAGGTGCCCGTCCGAGGTTAAACTGGCCAGGAAAATCTACAAGAAGGTAACTAATGATAGGAAGAAGGAGCTTCTGATAGACAAATGGGACAAATTAATTGAGGCCGCTACCCTGAATAAGGGCAGTAACTTCTGGGCAGCGGTCCGTGACGTTCGATCAACTGGTCAATCAGCATCGCCCATCGGCTGTAATATAGCCAGTGAGCCATGGGTGGAACACTTCTCGGGTATTTATACCCCTCCGCCCCCACATGATGACCTTTTTAAACCTGGCAGTCCAGTCCCTATAGATATAAGTATCTCTGAAGTAACGGAAGCTATTAATCAGAGCTTAGGCAACAAGGCCCCGGGCCCGGATGGGCTCCCAATTGACTAAGTGGAACCCGGTATTTTGGGCCCCCTTACTCCTGAACGTTTTTAATAATCTAACCCAGACCACTATACCTGCGACCTGGGCAAGAAGCATTATAGTGCCGATTTTTAAGAAGGGAGATAGATTGCTCCCATGCAATTACAGGACGATCTCTCTCATAGATAATACCCTTAAAATTTTAGGGAGAGACCTATATAATAAAATCTTAAAATGGACAGAGGTAAATGCTATTCTGGACCCATGATAGTTATGTGGATGCGTGAGGAGCACTCCGGTTAAACTTGTTTATCACTTTTAAGGACCGGTGCTGCGACTAATAAGGGTAGTCACTCCTTGTTCAAAATTCTTTTACAGAATGCACAGTAAAAGATGAGCATGTATTAAAGATAAGTGTTTCCTGGTTTAGCATTTAAAGGAAATTTCTTTTTGAAGCTGGTTAAGGTGTACACACACACCAAGTGCACAGTGCGCGCCTAGGTGGGTTTGTTAACCTGCCATAACTCACATTCTGGACCCATGCCAGCTGGGGTTTAGGGGTAGGGTAGGAACAGTTGAACAATGCCTCAATTTAAATTTACTTCTAGGAAAATACAACATTGCTAAGAGGGCCCCCATCTATATGGCTTTCATGGATTTGTCCACAGCTTTTGACCTAGTTAATAGGTCGAAGCTGTGGGCTATCCTTGTGGCTGGTGGGTTGGACGTAGCATTGGTAAACTTCCTAGCCTACCTACATCGAGATCTCTAAGCCCAAGTAAGGATAGGGAAGGGTGGTGAGGTTTCAGAGATCATTAATATTGGCAGGGGTGTCAGACAAGGGTGCGTGTTGGCACCCCTGCTTTTTATCATCTATATAAATGGGCTCAATTCTTCCCTGAAAATGGCCACCAAAGATGTCCCATATGTTGGAAAAGAGCCCATCCCGGTACTTCTCTATGCGGATGACGCGGTTCTGATAGGTCGTACCCCTAATTCCATGCGTCTTCTTGTCCAAGGTTTTAATCATTACATGAAGGAATTAGACCTCAGGGTAAATTAAAAAAAATCTTTTCTTATGAGCAGTGGGCCTGGGAAGTGCGACATGGGATCCTTAACAACAGATGGTCAAAAACTGACCTCTGTAAAATCTTTTGTTTATTTAGGGCTGGCCTTTGCTGCGAACGGCTCCTGGAGCGAGCATATTGCTCACGCCAGGAGCAAATTCTCAAAGGCCTCCAATTCTATTTTAAGTTTACCTTGCCCTAAGACCACAGGTGCCCTCGCAGCAATCCAGAAAATATATAAATTACAATGTGCCCCGGTGGCAACCTCCGGCGCAGAGATTTGGGGAATTGCTAATTGTTCAGCAATCCAGCTAGAAGAGAACAGGTTCTGCAGGAAATTGCTGTGCACCCCTATCTCTACTCCCCAAAACATATGTCACAAGGAGCTTAACATTGATTCTATAATTGATTTTATTCGAGCACGCCCGGCACTTATGTGGGTCTCAGTGTGGAAGAACGAGGCAGCACTTCTGACACAACAGATTATAAAGGATTGTCTCCAGTGCGACAAAGGCCTCAATTCCATGGTTAAGCGGTGTCACTTCTAGTTTGCGTAGCATAAATAGAGAAAGTCTTTTCCTGGATCCCACTCTGTATCAGTCCCAAAAAAGGAAATTCGAGACGCTCTTTATCAACTTTATAATAACGAGCGGCTAGTGGTGGAGTCCAGGAAAACCATGGTGTACAACTACCTGGCCATAGAACAGTATAGCCTTCCGCTTCACCTGTATTTGACCCTCCCGATGAGTCTCTGGGAAAGGAGGGTCCTGTTGCGATTCAGGGCAGGTACAATTCGATTTGCACTCTGTTTCCCATTAGGCTTCAACAAAAATGAAAATCAAATTTTGTGTCCGTGTGACGATCGGAGTGAGCAAACCACCATGCACTTTATATTTCTTTGTAAATATTACTGTATATACTTTAAACAGCTGCTTTACCCATATTTTAACAAGCGAAGACCAATTAGCCTGGAGCAAGCATATCGTCACATGTTAGACCTAGACAATGTTGATTTGATTTTTCGCACAGGCACTTTTCTTATAAGGGCACAGAGGTCAATGCTGGTTCCCTGACCCCCATGAAATGTGTTAACTGCTCTATTTTATTAATTGTATCCATTGTTTGTCGACTGCCCACGCACTAGCCACTTTCTGATATACATATATTCGTATTTTATTCTTTTTAGGTCTCGCCTGTCGATGCGCATGCGCATCGAGCTTGCGAGCCTATTGCGGCTTAACCACGCTTTAACTAACAAGCAAGGAATCGTGGCGATTCCTTGCAGTGCCCGTGACTTTAAAGCTCAATGCGCATGTGCATTGAGCTTAAAAGCGCGTGCACATCAGTTCCCTCAGCCGCAATCGCCGTCTGTTCCCTCAGCCGCATTCCTCCGACACCTTTTGAAGTGAAGCTTAGCTTCACTTCAAAGGCCCCGGCTTCTTCACACCCACATGCCGCTCTCCCCGCTCCGCCCCCTCCCCTGCCCGCCGTGTGCATTTCTCCTCCACCCCCTCCCCACAGCAATGCCCTCCGTCTTGTTTTTTTTATTTTAACTTTCAGCGCAAGGATCCCGCTTGTTCTTTATTTATTAAACACACGCTTCGCTCTTTCTCTTCTGCTTCTTCCACTCGCAATCTGCTTTTTATATTTTTTCCTTCTTTCCTCGCCCACTCTTTCCATTTTACTTCAGCTTTTTCCATTTTTTTTGCCCCTCTGACTCACACCCGATCTCCCGCCTTCTTTTCCGTCTTATTATAGCCTCTATGTGCTCTCACCTCAAACAATTCTACCCTTCACTACGACACTCCCGCCATTTCACCCCTTCTTTACTCATTCACACTCAATTTCCCGTCTTTTCCCCTTTCCTCTCATTTCTTTTTTTCCTCACACTTCGTCCTATCTATATTTACCCATCTCCAGCCCTACTCTTCTCCATCTTCTTGCTCACGTTGCCCCTACAAACTTTTCTTCCTTCGCACTCGGTTTTCCTGCCCATGTCTTACACGCTCCCCCAGAGTCTCTTCTCGTCGCTGGCAGCCTCACCTTCTTTCTTCACCCTTCCTTCTCGCTCACGTTAGCCCTACAAACTTTTCTTCACACGCACTCGGTTTTCCTGCCCATGTCTTACACGCTGCCCCCAGAGTCTCTCCTCGTCGCTGGCAGCCTCACCTTCTTTCTTCACCCCTTCTTTTCTTCTTATCTCTCTTTTACACGCTTCTGCTCATCTTTTCATCTTTCACCTCCCATCTCCACGACACTCCCGCCATTTCACCCCTTCTTCACTTATTCACACTCAATTTCCCGTCTTTTCCCGAGACCGGAACTGTCTGGGGAAATCTGGGACGTCTGGTCACCCCATCAATACAGCATTTCATAACAATCAATAAATAAATACCCAGCCTGTGCTTTTCGCGACCTCTTGTGGACACTACGTTTAGAATGTGTGCAATATAATAAATAACAATTGTGAGTGACTGACTAGACAGTTGCTCCAGATACACAATATTGCTTGTACATACAGTGAACATGACACACTGACTTTCCTTGGCGCACTCATGCCGATGTTGTCAGGACATTGCAGGTGGGGTCAAGTTAATGTTTAAAAACCATTACTTTGGGCCGCTTCCGTGTACTGCATGAGCAGTCCCTGTAACTTCTGCAGGCCAGCTGCTGCTGAGACGCTGACACTCTCCCGCTTTCTGCTTGGCGCCACCAGCCCTTCCTCCCCTCCTCCCCCCCTCCTTCCAGGGACGACCACCGTCTCACACCCCATCCCCATATGCTCCTTCCCTCCCACTCGCTGGCTCCCCCTCCCCCCCCCCCCCCCCCCCACCAGGCTCTCAATGCTTGTTTTAAACCAAGGCAGCGGGGGCTCTTCAGCGTGTCCGACTCAACATTTATCCAGTGACTCAACAAAACAACATTTAATCAAGAAAACTGCACTCAAATCATCGTAGGTTCCCAGCTTGACAAAATGTGTGATCGTTGTCAAATGACTTTGCTTCACCGTGCATCGGTTTACTCGAGAGTCGAATCCGAGACCTCTTGTGGACACTACGTTTAGAATGTGTGCAATATAATAAATAACACCCACCAGGCTCTCAATGCTTGTTTTAAACCAAGGCAGCGGGGGCTCTTCAGCGTCTCCTTTGCCTAAAACTCACATGGTCGCTCTTGGATTTATTTTTATTGGCCATTAACTCTGTGGTTTGCGCACTCTGTCAATTTTTTACAAACAATTTTTTATATTCTCCCACTGGGCAAAGTAACATTTGCTGTGGGCTTAAAAATATCAGCATTCGTTAATCACTCGTGCATGGCTTACTTTTTTTGGTATCACTTGTTCTCTCTCTCTCTCCCTCCCTCCCATAACTCTCTCTCTCTCTCTCTCTCTCTCTCTCTCTCCCATAACTCTCTCTCTCTCTCTCTCTCTCCCTTCTCTCTTTCTCTCTCTCTCTCCCTCCCTCCCTCCCTTAACTCTCTCTCTCTCTTTCGCTTCCCTTCATTTACTCGCACACGCAACGCCACTCGCACACGCAACGCCACTCGCACACGCAACGCCACTCGCACACGCAACGCCACTCGCACACGCAACGCCACTCGCACACGCAACGCCACTCGCACACGCAACGCCACTCGCACACGCAACGCCACTCGCACACGCAACGCCACTCGCCCACGCAACGCCACTCGCCCACGCAACGCCACTCGCCCACGCAACGCCACTCGCCCACGCAACGCCACTCGCCCACGCAACGCCACTCGCCCACGCAACGCCACTCGCCCACGCAACGCCACTCGCCCACGCAACGCCACTCGCCCACGCAACGCCACTCGCCCACGCCACGCCACTCGCCCACGCCACGCCACTCGCCCACGCCACTCGCCCACGCCACGCCACTCGCCCACGCCACGCCACTCGCCCACGCCACGCCACTCGCACACGCCACGCCACTCGCCCACGCCACGCCACTCGCCCACGCCACTCGCCCACGCCACGCCACTCGCCCACGCCACGCCACTCGGCCACGCCACTCGCCCACGCCACGCCACTCGCCCACGCCACGCCACTCGCCCACGCCACGCCACTCGCCCACGCCACTCGCCCACGCCATGCCACTCGCCCACGCCACGCCACTCGCCCACGCCACGCCACTCGCCCACGCCACGCCACTCGCCCACGCCACGCCACTCGCCCACGCCACGCCACTCGCCCACGCCACGCCACTCGCCCACGCCACGCCACTCGCCCACGCCACTCGCCCACGCCACGCCACTCGCCCACGCCACGCCACTCGGCCACGCCACTCGCCCACGCCACGCCACTCGCCCACGCCACGCCACTCGGCCACGCCACGCCACTCGCCCACGCCACGCCACTCGCCCACGCAACGCCACTCGCCCACGCAACGCCACTCGCCCACGCAACGCCACTCATCCATTTGCAAAACGGAAAATGTTAAACTCTTTTATTGCGAGACCTATTGCATTTTCAATGCTTGTTAAGATATATGTCCATCGTATTTTATATTTGTAATTACTGTAATGCTTTATATATTGTGCTTTTATGGTTACGATTGTATCCGAATAAAGATGTTCTGAAGTAAACACACAACAGTACCCATACTAGTGAATATAATAACATTAACGAAAATTTACAACATGTGGTCTCGCCCCTCAGGACAAATAGTGCGACCCGGTGAATGGTATACAAAGGTGTGAGCATCCCCGGTATACAGGACTAATCGTCCCGTGTGAGCGTACTAGTTCCGCTCTTTAAATAAAACATACACAGGGGGGCATCATTACCCCGTAAATTAACACAACCATGTGCTCGAAATCCCTTACCGAGTTTCATTGATAAAAATACTTGAACTGGTGGGGGAGCGAGGACAGCTCCCTGTAGTCACACTCTGCATTAACAAAGACATAAGATGTTAATTACATGACCAGATGGTCGGTAAGTGGGCCTGTCCGGAGATGCTATGTTTGGCCGGAGATATTCTGCCCAATTCCAAAGTTGTTACATTAGTGAAATTGCCCGGTTGCCATGGTGGCTTTGAGGTAAAAACAGCCCCAATATATATTTTTTTTAACAAAATGTTGATTACTTTCCAAAACAGAACGATACAATCATTGTCAGAATATATAGGCAAGCAGGTGCTAATGTAATGAAAGATTGGCATGCCCGCACCTAGTAACATAGCCATAACCGACATATACAGTGTTCCACTTTTCATTACAATGGTATCAAATGTCAACAAGATCATTAATAAGCAAGTAAGTTATCGGCACCCAATTTTCTTAAGGATAATGTAAACATCCCTGCCACACATTTGATAATACTAAACAAATCTCCCACCCTCCCATGCCTCCCCATCACACTGAACAGCCCCAATATCATGTTCAGGGTTTGAACGGAACATCAGCAAGGCTCGCCAGGATTTAGTTATAATGCCCCCCATTTAGTTATAATGCCCCCCATTCATGACCATGTCATGAGTGATGTAATATGTGACGTCATCAGCAGTGTATTGCACGCGCAAGTTATAGTGAGTCCAACTAACTATAACTTGGGAATTTCAATGGTTATATGCGAGTAAAATTTCCAGCTAACTATAACTGGTGTAAAACCTATGTTTTTTTCAGTGAATTTAATAGGTTTTTTAAATGCTAATTCCTAACTATAACTGGTGTGAAACCTATGGTTTTTTCAGTGAATTTCAATGGTTTTTTAATAGCAAATCTTTATAGGTATAGAAAGAGAAAAATTTTAAAACGAATTTTATATTGTATAAATATGTATGTATGGGAGCGCTATTGCCGCGAACGAAAACATCGTGACGTATCGCGTACACGCGTGATGCGTCATGAGACGCCCAGCGTAATCGCAACCGAAAGCACGCGATCGCTTACGATTGCGAAACGTCCTGACGCGCTTACGCTACGCACCCGCGGGTGCGCCCCGGAGCGCGACTACAGGCGCGCCCAGGGGCGCGTAGCGTAAGCGCGTCGGGTCATGTGACTTGAAAATAACACTTTCTATTGGTGCAGAACAGTTTTGGTTTCCAAATGAGTAAAGCCTTGGTCTTGTGACCTGAAAATAACACTTCTGATTGGTTCAGCACCGTTTTTTTTCCCAAATGATAAAAAACCCCACCTTTCTTCCTTACTCTGACTTTGTCCTTTGACTGAGGAAGACCTGTTTCATCTACAGAGACAATTCTTTTGTACTTTGAAATGGCTACTGTAGAAGCAACAGCTGGAGCATCTGCACCACCACCACCACCACCACCACCACCACCACCACCACCACCACGAGGACAACCACAACAATACATTGGTGGTGAAGAAGAGGAGGAGGAAGAGGAAGAGGAGGAGGGGAGCAGATGGCTGCCTGAACAAAATACCCCATACAAGCCAAAAGAACACATTGTATGGGAGTTTTTTTCACTTCCAGAGGGCAAGAAAAAAGTTAATGCGGCCAAGGTAACATGTCGAATCTGTGGTGCAGAACTCTCAAGGGGCAATCCAGATAAAAAATATTCATTTGGTAATACCATGATTCGGCATATGACCCGGAAGCATCCTGCTAACTATTCTCGTGCAGAGATCAGGGAACTGGCCAGTCACCTCCCCCAGTGTTCAAGGACCAGCTCCAAAAGAAAGCAACCCACTCAATAGGGACCAGAAACATCAGAGGTGATGCCTTGTATCCAGGAACGATTTGGTGATTTTAGAATCACCTGTATTGCATGTGGCAAGCTCATCGCCTATGGTGAAAAGAGCATGAAGCTCGTCGTCCTTACTGGTGACAATCACAAATGCCCCAAAAAACAGTGATTTTTTCAGTTTTTTGTTTTTTGCTCCTGTTGAGCCATTTCAATTCCCTGTTTTTTGTTTCTCCCCATAAAAAATTCAAAAAAATATAACTGTTTTGAAAAGCCAAAAAAAGTACAAAATGTTCAAAAAAAATAAAAAAAATATAAAGCAACAAAAAGAAGAAAAAAAACAGTTCTTTTTAGAACTACCTTTCATTTATAAAAATAAACCTATATTTTTAATGAATCTGTCAATTTTTTTTCTAAGGGTACGCGTACCGGGACGCGCCCCCCCAAACAAATAGAAGAAAAAAAAATGTATTGAAGGAGTTAGCATGAGGGAAGAACACAAAGAGAGTAATGTTAAGAGAAAGAGAGCTACAGGATGAACACAGAGGGATTGTTTATTACATAGTAAAAAACAGAGAAGGTGTAATAGGGTGAAAGTGAGAAAAGTAAAATGACTAAAGGAGCGAAAGAAGGGAAGAGAGAGGAAGACTAAAGTAGAGATAGTGGGAGAATGTGAGTGGGTGTTGAAAGAAAAAGAAAGGACAGTAAAAAATTGAGAATGAAGGGTAGTGACGGAACCGGGATAAATGAAGAACGATGAGGGAAAGTGAGAAAAGACCAGGTAGTATAAGTAAAGAGGGGGAAAAATTGAATTAGGATAAGACATGGGGAGTGAGAAAGAGAAAGGACAAAGAGAGTAAAGGAAACAGTACCTGAATGGGCTTGAGTGAAACAGCAAAGAAAGATGAGTAATGCAGTGTGTGTGACTTATAGGGAGTCAGTGGGTGTAGGTCGGGGTGTGGGTGTGTAAGGTGTGGGTGTGGCTCTGTGTTTTTTTTTGGTGTGGGTGGAGTTGAGGTGCGATGTATGTGTGTGTATGGAATGTGTGTGTATGTGAAGTGTGTGTGGGGGGATTTTTTGTGTGTATGAGGTGTGTGCGTGGTGTGTGTGTGGGGTGTATGTTAGAGGTGTGTGTATGTGTTGAGAGGGGGATGAGGTGTGTGTGTAGGAGTAAGATAAAGTTGTTAATTTTGGAAAAAGAATCTGAAAAATAAATTTATATTTAATAATTCTAAACTTGTTTCAGACATTATTCATTTTTATATGTAATTCATAAACTAGTACCAAATTGATTATAATGTAAAGTCAGATTTATAGCATACTGTGCAACTTTTTTATGTTACATAGTAATTTTGCTCATAGTTACTTCCTTTCTCCCACTATATTATCTCCAATGTGTATTTGACATCTCTTTTTCATCTCCTGCCTCCATGTTCTTTCTGCTTTCCTGACAGACTATGATATGGATTCCATATACCACAATAACTTCTGTAACAACATGCAAGATATCTACAGAGGAAACGGTGTACATTAAATTTAAGACTCAGCATTGGTACCTACATGTTGGTACTTAAACCACCCAAACACAACAACTCTATTCAGAGCTACCCTACCTCTAAGCACTTTAAATTATTATTTTAGTGTTTCACTGAGTTCACTGAGTTTTCCCCATGTGTGGGGCGGGGAGGTGTGTGGGGGGGATGTGTGGGGTGTGTCTGTGAGGTGTGTGTGTGTGTCTGAGGGGGGATGAGGTGTATAGGTGTGTGGGGTATGGGTGTGTGGGGTGTTTGGGTGTGGGTGTGTGAGGTAGGTGTGGGGGGTATGTGTGTAGGATGTGTGTGTGTGTAGGATGTGTGTGTGTGTGTGGGATGTGTGGGTGTGTCTGTGAGGTGTGTGTGTGTTTGGGGGGTGAGGTGTGTGTGGGAGTGTGTGTGTGTGTGAGATGTGTGTGGGAGTGGGTGTGGATGTGTAAGGTGTCGGTGTGGGGGTGTGGGGTGTTTAGGTGTGGGTGGAGGTGTGCGTGTGTGAGGTGTGTGGGGGGAGTGTGTAGGTGTGGGGGTGTGGGGTTGTGTGTGTGTGTGGGTATGTGTGGGACGTACTTGTAGGTACCTAAAACAGCCACAGAACCAAAAGCTCTTTTCAGAGCTACCCTACCTGTAATCACTCAAAACTATTATTTTACACTATTATTTTCACTATTTTTCACCAAAGTACGCTCCCCGGTACGCTCCCCGGTGAATAACATGCATTAGAAACATGAGAAACAACAACAAAGTTTGTTTAGAAACTGTTTTAATGCTTAGAAAGCAGTAGAAATTCTCATAGAACACTGAAAGCATAGAAAGCTCCCAGGCTGCATTGCAAATACACAGTCTAAAAAGACTGAACAGCTAATCTGTGGCTGCATAGCAATAACCGTGCCTTTAAGGCACTCATGACCCCCAGCTTCCCATCATGCCTCAGGGGTGACAGTTAGGTCAGTTGTTCTTTCCGGCTCCTTCAGGAAAGATCCTGGTAACACAGCTCCACTCATTTCTGATTTCTGTCAGAAATGTACTTCATTCTTCACAACTTTTTTGACTTACTTCGACGTTTTACATCTTGTCAAGTTAGAATCTGACTTTTGTTGACACTTTTTTTGGCATTTTCTATCTTACAATGCCTTCTCTTTTTGATGCCTGCCCTTCTTTTGGTAACAAGAAGGCCAAGACAGACAACCATGAAGTCTGTATACTTTGTCTACCTGAAGAACATGATCCAAGGACCTGTCATCACTGCAAAACCCTGTCGGGAAGAACTCTGAAGGACAGGGAGAGAATTCGCATCTATGGCCTAGAACAGTGGTTCCCAAACATTTTTGACCCGTGGCTCCCTTGACCTATTTGGCAGTTGGCCGTGGCTCCCCAACATTTTTTTTACCGGTGGGCGGGTGGGGGAGGATGTAAGCCCGACAGCAAGCAAGCAGCTGTCTGCAAAACAGACTTCAGTGGGGCACAATGTATTTTAGAAAGTTATGTCTACTTCTAGAGTACTTGTGGGGAGTTTGTATGTTGCTCTACATTATGGTGTCCAGTTGATCAGGCCTCATTTGCGGTGTCCTGCATAGTTCTGGAAGCGTCACCTCAACACTGTCTGGTTCTAAAGACCACCCCAGTGCATGCAGGACCAAACTTTGAACCTATTAAGTGCCACCTGCCAGCCACTTATGCATGGAGCATGCCAGCAGGGCAGCCTCTGTGCCCTTTACGTGCCATGTGCCAGCCAGTCTCACCTTTGGATGGACGCTGCCAGCAGCGCAATCTCTGCTCATGTGCCACTCAATCTTATCTTTGGATGCAGGATGGCAGCAGTGCACTCTAAGTGCCCACTCCGTGTCCGGTTTAAGGTAACATCCCCTTTGAGTAAAGGATGCCAGCAGAGCAATGTCGGTGCCAGTCAAGGCCTTTCTGTGGCTGAATCCTCCAGATAGCTGGAATGTAGGCTCCGTCAGTAGTATGGCGACATTCTTCTTAGAGGTGTTAGATGATGTGCTTGGAAGATGCGGCAAGGACCAGGTATCCTTCCCGGCTCACTGACCTCATCTTCTCAAGGTCACGGGGCAGGGATGGGGTGCACCCAGCAGCATTAGCTTGGTTCATTGCAAGTGCTTGTGGGGTACATTGGCTGAGATCAGGTATTTGTTGAACAAGAGTTTTATTCTGCAGAAAGTCTAAGACACGGTTCATTGCTAGGAATTGACCAAACTCTGAGGGGCTTCATGTAAGGTTGGCTCAGTGTTTGGTGGTTCTTAAAGCTCTTGCTTTCCAGCCTTAGCGCCTACTTGCTTCTCATCACCCTCCACCCTCTATGAATATTGCATCGGTCCTAAAGGTGGTTCATAGAGGTGCCCTGTTTGTGGTTAGTATTAAACTTATCCAAGCAAAGCCTAATGCTAAAAGCGCGCTTATGAAATACAGCTCGAAAGTGAAGAGCGAAACAGAGGAAAATACCGTAGAACTTCATTTGAAAATCTTGAATGCTCAAGATCTCTGGGGAAGCGCACTGCCAGCTAAAACACCATGAAACAGTCAAAATGAATATCATGAGATCTCATCACATTCTCTGCAACAAAGACGCACAGACAAATGGCAACACTGAACCGAGCAAGCATAAGCACCGTCCTAGGACACGCCTGGTCCCGATAAACACAAAACACACAAAAAATGATAACATCAGGGCAGTGTGAAATATGCCATCCATCTCTAAAGTACATACTTGGGGCCGCACGAGCAGAGTATGGGTGTGTTATAAAAACGGCTCAAATTACAAATCAACCCCAACTGCCCATTTAACTTATCTTACGTGGGAAGAGGTTCCAACGACAGAAGACAGCGGGCGGCAGAAGACGACAGCAGTAACTTCCCCTCAAACGGCCAGAGCAGCATATGGTTCCCAAACTGTGCGCCGCGGCACCCCGGTGCGCTGTAATGAGGTAAAGAAGGGCTTCAAGAGGTCTAGAACACCTAATAAGGACAAGACTTCACACCCTTCAGCGTCGGGCTCGGCGCTGAGAAAAGAACTACTGGTGGGTCATTTATCTAAAAAACGATCTTCGACAGCAGGCTCTCCGTCGAGAAGAGATTCAGGTTCTTCGTCGACGTCGAATTCAAGACCCTTCGCCGTCGTCAACTCGGCGACGATCGGCATCTAGGATTGAGACCTCTCCGCCGTCGTCAACCCGACGACGATCGGCGTCGAGCAGCATCATACCTCCGCTGTCGTCAACCAGGCGACGAACGGCGTCGAGGAGCAGAGACCCTCCGCCGTCGTCGACACGCCGTTTATTGTCAAGAGCAGGCTCACCTCCGTCGTCGCAGATACAGCGATAGACGTCGAGAGCCCAGAGTCCTCCGCCGTCGACAACCAGGCATCGCTCGCCGTCGAGGATGAGATCTCCGTCGTCGGCGTTCGGCATCGAGGGTGCCAAATACCCCTCCGCCGTCGTCGTGTAGACCCTCGACGTCGAGATTGGCTGCTCCGCCGTCGTCCCAGCGACGTTCGGCATCGAGAGAGAGAAATGCTCAGTCGTTGGCTGTACATCGCCGTTCGACGTCGAGACATCACCGATCTTCATCAGCCTCTCACCGGCATCGCTCGCCGTGGAGGCATTAGACGTCAGAGCACCCGATGTCAAAACGACAATCGAAGCAAGGATCAACGTCGAGGGACTTCCGACCGACATCGAGGCCCGCTTCAGAGAGATCCAGAAAAGGATCGGTGATTCTGGTGAGTCAGCATCCCGCCACTCATTCTCGCGTTCGTCCAGGCGAGCTTCTTCAAGGTCAGCCTCTCCAGAGGCTAGAAACCCTGCCCACAAGTCACTTTTGCGACGGACGGAGCTATCTTCTACTGAGGTGCGGTTGTCCCCGAGATGGAATCTGCCTTTGCATCACTGGCGAGATTCAGGGGCTACGAGGCGGATGCAGGAGTATGCCAGTCCTATGCACAGGTCTCCTCTTCAAAGACTGGTTGAAGAAGCGGACAGACACAGCCCTTCCAGGCACAGAGTCCAAGCTGAGAGATTACCTGTGAGGAGGCCTGCTAGGTCTCGTTCCCCCAGAAGGGAGGACCGCTCAAGCAGATCACGAGATAGGAGCACAGTGCTCATCACAGGAGTAGGAGAACACCCTCTACTTCTTCTACCTCCTCTACCCACTCTTCAAAGAGGGATTATACCCTCACGCTTTCGGATAGCTTTATCTCTAGGGTCTCACCGATTGATGACATTAATACGTACCATGATGTCCTGCAGAGGGGAGCTCAGAATCTCAACATTGCAATAGCTGTTCCCCAGGTCACCACAACAGCGATTTTTGAGACACTTCACCAGAAGTCTGCGTCTCGTCCATTACTTCCATTGGTTCCAGGGATTGTTGAACTGGTCATGGACATATTCCTGTCTCCAGCGACCATTAAGGCGGTGCCGGCTCGCATCCAAAAGAAATAAAAGCCAGCTTCCTCTGACCCGGTCTTTAAGACTGATCCCCCTGCAGACTCGGTGATCGTAGCAGCAGCACGTAAGACACATGCGGTCACTGCTACCTCTTCAGTTCCTCCAGATAAGGACATCAGATCCCAGGACTTGTGGGGTCGCAAGGTCTGCAACTCTGCTGCTTCTACACTGAAGGTCTCCAGTGCGCGCTTTTGGGCAGATATGATAGAGCCTTATGGGATTCCATGGAGCGCTTCAAATCCAAACTGCCAAAAGAAGACCAGAAAGACTTTGTAGAGACACTGACAGAGGGCTGTCTGGTGGCGAACCAGATGATTAGTTTGCGGCGGACGGTGCAGTGCTTTCGGCGCATTCGTATGCGCATGGAATATGCGCCATAAGGTCGTCTTGGTTACGCCCGACAGGCCTCAAACCCGATGCACAGCAACGCATCTTAAACCTTCCGTTCTCTGGTTCCTCTCTCTTCGGCTCCCACACTGACGATTAGATGAGTAGAATGAAAACAGAGCTGGACACTCAAAGCGGTCGGCTTGGAGAAGAAAAGGAGTTCAAGTACCGATACAAGACCAACCAGCGCAACGGGGCTCAAATGAGGGTTCAAACCCCTCAGTGGTCTCAGAAAAGATTCAGGGCAAGCCCCAGTTTCGAGGAGGACAATCTAACAGTGGTAGAGGTGGTCACCAACAGCAGTCCTCTACCATGGCGAGAGGAGGAAAGTCATGAACAGTGGCTTCCTCCGCCGCCGTTGCCCACTCCAGTGGGAGGAAGTGCTTCTCAACATCTAGCAGAGTGGGCCAGCATCACAGATCGCTGGGTGCGGATTATACTACGCAATGGATATGCGCTACGTTTCTGTGCGCTTCCAAAGGACTCCACCAAAGAACTCTCGTCCTCCTCAAAAGCTGCTTTGGAAAGAGGTGAGAGCTCTTCTCCAAAAGCAAGCGATAGAGGAGGTTCAACCCTCTCAAAGAGGAAAACGAGTTTACACCAGATATTTTCTTGTCCCCAAAAAAGATCAGGAGGGCAAGTTTCGACCAATCCTAGACCTTCGGCTTCTGAACAAGGTCATAATTAAAGAGAAGTTTCGCATGTTGGCCCTTCACCAAATATGTCCACATCTACAAGCAGGCGATTGGATGTGTTCGGTGGACCTCCAAGATGCGTACTTCCACATCTCCATTGCAAAACGTCATCGGAAGTACCTGCGGTTTGTGGTTGGCCACAAACATTATCAATACAAGGTCCTGCCCTTCGGGCTGAAGTCTGCTCCGCGAGTCTTCACCAAATGCATGGTGGTGGTGGCAGCTTTTCTTCACAGAAAAGGTCTCTTCGTCTATCCATACTTGGACGACTGGCTGCTGAAAGGTCCATCCCCACTGCAAGTGAGGCGTGACTTCCAGTTTTGTCTGCAACAGCTGCACGACCTCTGGCTGCACGTCAACATGGAGAAGTCGGTGCAGCAACCCACCCAGTCTATCCACTACCTCGGCTCCGTTCTGGACACAAGCGTGGGAAGAGCGTATCCTTCGGAGGAGAGACTGTCTTCCATGAGACAGAGGTGCAGGCTTCTGCTCCAGGTGCAGAATCAGTCAGTCCGGCATGTGGCATCCCTGCTAGGATCAATGGCATCCTGCATCTTTCTCATTCCCAACGCCAGGCTGAGGATGCGTCCTTTGCAACAGACGCTGGAGGGCCAGTGGGATCAGTCAACAGGTCGCTGGGAGGGTCAGATCTCTCTCTCCCTGGTGGCGAGATCCTCCCTCTCATGGTGGACTCAGCAGCGGAATCTGATGGTGGGAGTCCCTTTTCACAAGCCACTGCCAGCACAATCGGTGGTGACAGACGCGTCTCTGCAAGGCTGGGGGGCACACATGGGGTGCCTTCAGATACCAGGGCGGTGGTTGGCAAATGAACAGACCTACCACATCAACATGCTGGAGCTACGAGCAGTCCATCTAGCTCTAAAGGCTTTCCTGCCGTCAGAGTCCGATTCGGTCCTGGTCCAAACCGACAACACGACGACCATGTTCTACCTGAACAAGCAAGGTGGAGCTCGGTCGCGTCCTCTCTCCCTGGAGTCACAAGCGATCTGGCACTGGCTGCTCGCCCGGAACATCTCGTGGTGGTGGTGCATCTTCCAGGAGAGCTAAATGTCGAGGCAGACGCTCTCAGCAGGCACTTCGAAGATCAGCCAGACTGGGTGCTACACGACGGGGTGGTGGCAGATCTTTTCCATCTTTGGGGTCGTCCGGATATAGATTTATTCGCGGATGAAGAAAACACGAAATGCCACACCTTCGTGTCCAGATTCCACCGTTCAGGGACAAGGGGGAATGCTCTTTTGATGGACTGGTCAGGGACATTTGCCTACGCCTTTCCTCCTCTGCCCCTGATCCCGAAGGTGGTGTGCAAGCTACTCAGATCCAGCATGACCATGATTCTGATAGCTCTAGACTGGCCACGGCAGTGGTGGTACCCGGACCGCTCATCTGTCGGTACTTCCACACAGGAGACTACCTTGCAGGCCGGACCTGCTGACCAAGATGGGAGGGAGGATTCTTCATCCCAACCTTCCTCACTGAACTTGACAGCCTGGCTCCTGAGGTCCTGCAATACGGACATTTAAAACTGCCTCCTGATTGCATGCATATTTTGAAAGAAGCGAAGAGACCCTCCATAAGAACGTCTTACACGTTTAAATGGAAGAGGTTTTTTCTGTGGTGTAGAGAGCATCACTTTGATCCTACGAAGGGGCAGGAGAATGTCATTCTCCCTTACCTTCTGTACTTAGCAAGATCTGGTCTAAAGTATGCTTCTATCAGAGTGCATTTATCTGCCATTACACCGTACAGGAAGTCGCCTAGTCAGCCCTCGTTTTTCCAGATGCAGGTGGTCAAAGACTTCTTACAGGGGTTGAAGAAAGTCTATCCCCCTGTGCGAAACCCTTCTCCTCCGTGGGAGTTGAACCTGGTGTTAAAGTTGATGGGTCCTCCTTTTGAGCCAATCCACAGAGCTTCCTTGCAGCATTTGTCTTGGAAGGCCGCTTTTCTGGTAGCCATTACATCTGCGCGCAGAGCAAGTGAGATCCAAGCACTGTGTACTAATGAGCCTTGCACTGTTTTCCACCATAACAGAGTAGTCTTGAGGGCGCATCCTTCTTTTCTCTCTAAGGTGGTGTCTGATTTCCATATCAGGGAAAACGGAAAAAGTTGGCTGGACAGGAAAAATTCTCAAAGAAATTCTACAGCCACGCAGTCAAAACGTACCACGTGACCACTGGAATATTATTCCAAACACATTTATTTTATCGTATTTTTAAAGGTTTTTTACAGTTCCAAACAAAAGCACAAACAAGATGACCATCAGAAAAGTAGGTTCATGTACACAGTATCTACAAAAATACAATATTTCAAATATACAATATTTACAACAATCGAGTCAAACGACACAAATAGTGACACACCAAAACAAATAAGCATATACTGATACAATTCAATTGCAGTTATATACAGTGCAGTAATAATGCATAAAACGGAAAGAAGAACCAGTCCTTAGAATAATGAGACCAAGGGACAGGCGGGATTAAGATGGAAATAGGTGCCTGCCTGTCTACCAAAACCTGTGGTCAAGTCTTTTTTGAGGGTTGCACTGCTAGGGTCCGGAATACTCAAACTAGTTGTATCCTAGCGGCACCCTTTAGGATTACCACAGGGTGGAAGTGTCGACGCGTTTCGAACCTAGATGTTGTAGGTTCTCTTCAGGACAGGGACTGGGGACAGTGAATCTGTAAAAACATACGGAGTAGGTGTCAAATATATATCTCATAGTACTATGACAGTCTACTCTGGCTCCAAAGAAAAGGGGAATAATTACCTGCACAAGGCCACAACAGTTGCCGTAGTGTGGGTAGATCGCAAAAAGTATTCAAGGCTGAAAGAACATATAAAAAAATAATACTCAGCACGATCACTAGCCAGTTGCGTATGGGACAGTTAGCACAGCAATGAATTAGCGTGGAGCCTTTAAGGATGGGCATCATACCTGTTGTTTGCACACATATAAGCTGAAAACGTGATGTCCGCGACGCGGAGCACACTCAGGGTTGATGGACCGCTCTCATTTTGCAGCGCAGATAATAGTAGCTAAGGAAGTGGCCACAAGAGAAATTACACAAATTAATTAGAGGTCCAGGGTTAGTGAGACTGCCGATTACAAAGATCGAATGCAGTCAAGCAGTCACAAGCGAGGAGCCAAGGAAACCGTTCCTACCTGAACTCCGAACACACAGCGAGCAAAGCGGAACCCACTTCAGGCCAGCAAGCGGTGTCAATTTCACCGAGTCTCGCTACAAGGGGAATAACAATGTTTGCGTATTAGTCTAACGGTCAGATAGCCAGAGAAACTCGTGGCGCGGAAGAATGCTATCAATTCGCGCAGTCCACTTACTCGTTCAGAATGAATCAATCTTTCATTTCCACATGGAGTTCAATCTATGGGTAGAACGCGGCTCCTTGTAAAGGTATTTAAGACTACCGGGTCGGAAGACTAATGGGAGTGGCCATTGAGGGTCCTATGGAATGCTGGAAGTTGTGGTTTGAATAAACCGTGCTCGCAGGAAAACTCGGAAGCACATCAGTTCCTATCGCATTTTTCATACAGGACAGAATTGACATCACAAAAAATACAGTCTGATGTTTCAGCAATTGCAATGTTACTTATTTAAACGAGAGCGCATCATAATACACATTCACAACCCTAATTTATAGCGTGAGAAAGGCACAGGTCCACCCGCAGTAGAGGCAACTCTGTAATCCCATACCCGGATATATGACCATAAGTTCCTATAGCGTTTTGCATACAGGGCAGGATTAGCATAACAGGAAATGCAGTCTGATGTTTCAACAATTACAATGTTGCGTATTTAAACGAGAGCGCATCATAAGACATATTCACAATCCGAATTTTAAGCGTGAAAAAGGCACAAATTCACAAACAGCAAAGGCAGCTCTATAATCCCATACCCGGTTCTGTGATCGTGTAGAACACTCACCAAGTAAAGACAAAAATAGATTTGAAATTAATAAAGTAAGAGAAAAGAGGGAAAATGCAGCACAGCCTACCTCAACTCCGCGGATCGAAAGAAATTCACAAGCTAGCAGTCTCAGACATTTCATTCAGACCGGAGTTAGATGTATCAAATTTCAGTATAAGGTACGCCTCCTTCTGGGACAGGCGGAGATCAGGGTCACCAGTGCCACCCCTGATAACGGCTAGAACAGTCCATCTGATGTCAAAGCAGGAATGTTTTTGTTGCAGGAAATGCGAGACCAAAGGTGCTGTCATGTTTTTATTATTGATCCTTGACCGATGTTGGATAATTCTTTGGCGGACCTCTTGCGTGGTTTTGCCGATGTACAGCTTCTTGCACGGGCATTGTATCGCATACACCGTGTACTTGGTCTTACAGTTCGTATGTTCATTGTGGCGCCAAAACTTCTTACCATCAGTGAACAATGAGCCTTCTATTGTGAGATCGCAAACGGAACATGTCCCGCATTTGCGGTGCCCTTTGACTGGATTGGTTCCAAAAATCGTACTTTGAGAGTCCCTTTTTGGAGGTGGTCTGGTAGATGTAATCATTTCACCAATACTCCTGTTCTTTTTAAGAGCAAAGAGAGGGGCACCTATGTCCGGGAGAATTTCTTGCACCAAGTGCCAACTTTTTTTGATTATATTTTGAAGTTGGTTGGTGTGAGGGCCAAATGTGGATACACATACCATTCTCTCAGTCGCTAGTCTTGATCTCTTCTCAAGAAGATGTTCCCTGGGTGTCCATCTCGCTCTCTTCATAGAGTGCTTCAAGAGTTTATGAGGATAACCTCTTTCTTGTAACTTTGAGGTCAGGCCTTGTCCATGCAACTCAAACTGCTGGATAGAAGAACAATTCCGTCTCACCCGGAGGTACTGTCCATAAGGGAGATTATCCCTTAAGCTCCGCGGGTGGTAGCTCTTATAATGCAGTGCATTATTCTTGTCTGTTTTTTTCTGAAACAATGAACATGAAAGCACATCATCTTTAGCTGATATTTCGACATCCAGGAATGGAAGAGATTTTTCATGATAGCTCAAGCTGAATTTTATGTCTGGGCTTCTATCGTTCAACCATACATGGAATTCTTCCAGTTGTCTCGACGTACCATTCCACACACACCACACGTCATCAATATAACGTAGCCATTGTCCAATGTAGCCTCTATATGGGTTGTTATTCAAAACATACTTCTCCTCATATTGGCCCATGTATAGAATGGCCCTTTCAGGGGCAAATGGACAGCCCATTGCTGAGCCTTTGATTTGTAAGAACATCTCATCCTCAAAGGTAAAGAAATTCTTCTTTAGAGCCACAGTTGCAAATGAAATTATCAATTCGGTGGGGACCCTGTGTGGACGTGGACGTCTATCCAAATACAGTTCCATAACATCCAGGCCATCTTGCTGAGGAATCTGTGTGTATAGGGATGACACATCCATAGAAGCTAGCAATTGACAAGAAGGATCAAATGACAGGCCTTCAACCTTGTTTATAAAATCCATGGTGTCCCTCAAGTAGGATGGCACTTGGACCACAAGGGGTTTCAAAAAAACGTCTACAAATTTAGAAATGGGCTCAAACACAGAGTCACAACCGGACACAATTGGACGTCCTGGTGGTATTTTGGGGTCTTTGTGCACTTTTGGGAGAAAGTACAGGTGCGGAGTCCGTGGATGTTGCTTGACGAGGTATTCAGATTCTTTTGGTCCAAGAATCCCCTTGTAGCGAGACTCGGTGAAATTGACACCGCTTGCTGGCCTGAAGTGGGTTCCGCTTTGCTCGCTGTGTGTTCGGAGTTCAGGTAGGAACGGTTTCCTTGGCTCCTCGCTTGTGACTGCTTGACTGCATTCGATCTTTGTAATCGGCAGTCTCACTAACCCTGGACCTCTAATTAATTTGTGTAATTTCTCTTGTGGCCACTTCCTTAGCTACTATTATCTGCGCTGCAAAATGAGAGCGGTCCATCAACCCTGAGTGTGCTCCGCGTCGCGGACATCACGTTTTCAGCTTATCAGTGTGCAAACAGGTATGATGCACATCCTTAAAGGCTCCACGCTAATTCATTGCTGTGCTAACTGTCCCATACGCAACTGGCTAGTGATCGTGCTGAGTATTATTTTTTTATATGTTCTTTCAGCCTTGAATACTTTTTGCGATCTACCCACACTACGGCAACTGTTGTGGCCTTGTGCAGGTAATTATTCCCCTTTTCTTTGGAGCCAGAGTAGACTGTCATAGTACTATGAGATATATATTTGACACCTACTCCGTATGTTTTTACAGATTCACTGTCCCCAGTCCCTGTCCTGAAGAGAACCTACAACATCTAGGTTCGAAACGCGTCGACACTTCCACCCTGTGGTAATCCTAAAGGGTGCCGCTAGGATACAACTAGTTTGAGTATTCCGGACCCTAGCAGTGCAACCCTCAAAAAAGACTTGACCACAGGTTTTGGTAGACAGGCAGGCACCTATTTCCATCTTAATCCCGCCTGTCCCTTGGTCTCATTATTCTAAGGACTGGTTCTTCTTTCCGTTTTATGCATTATTACTGCACTGTATATAACTGCAATTGAATTGTATCAGTATATGCTTATTTGTTTTGGTGTGTCACTATTTGTGTCGTTTGACTCGATTGTTGTAAATATTGTATATTTGAAATATTGTATTTTTGTAGATACTGTGTACATGAACCTACTTTTCTGATGGTCATCTTGTTTGTGCTTTTGTTTGGAACTGTAAAAAACCTTTAAAAATACGATAAAATAAATGTGTTTGGAATAATATTCCAGTGGTCACGTGGTACGTTTTGACTGCGTGGCTGTAGAATTTCTTTGAGAATTTTTCCTGTCTAGCCAACTTTTTCTGTTTTCCCTATTGTTGAGATCCGGGCTGGGTAGACGTAGGATCCAAAACATTCATTGTTTCACTGATTTCCATATCAATCAGTCCATTTCCCTGCCATCTTTTTTCCCTAATCCAGCGACCCCGGCTGAGCGGTGCCTTCATTCATTAGACCTTAAGAGGGTGCTTAAGTTCTACCTGGAAAGTACTAAAGGCATTAGGAATACAGATCAATTATTTGTCAATTATGGCACCATGAGAACTGGCTTCCCAGCCGCTAAGAGATCCATTTCGAGATGGATTGTGTCCTGCATTACCTTAGCTTACCAGCTTGCAAAGAGGCCCTTGCCTTTACCTCCTAAGGCACATTCCACCAGGGGGAAAGCGGCCACTGTTGCTTTCTTACATGACGTCCCTATGTCAGAGATTTGCAAGACCTCAACCTGGAAATCAGTTCATACTTTTACAAGGCACTACTGCCTAGAATCTGATTCCAGGGCTGATGCTCAATTAGGCCAGGCCTCCTTGAAGAATCTTTTCGGATAGTGGTTTGCTCTATCCTAGCTTGGTTTTTTCTGAGCTTACTGATCACGTTTTTCTGTGTTCTCCTTTGCCCGCAGGGAGATGAGGTGAGGCTCGCTATTCTAATGCTTATGACTATTGATGAGGATCCCCTGGAAGAGAAGGATTAGTTACTTACCTGTAATCCTAGTTCTCTTCCAGGGGTATACTCATCAAAGTCATAAGCAACCCTCCCGCCTCCCCGGGTAAAGGACTATTTTCATTTGGAGAGATTGTTGACCTCCTTGTTCCATAGTTTTTTCAGTCTCGGCAAAGAACAACTGACCTAACTGTTGTGAGAAGTTGGCCCAGTATATGATGTTCACTATTCTAGTGAACACCTTGCACCAGTCCAAACAACCCTTATGGTGATGGTTGTAAGTCAACCTTATAGACCAGTTATCCTAGTGGTAGCATGGACAGAACAGTCTTCGGCTAAAAGACTCTTGAGGGCGTGTAAAGCCAGCTGTTTTACCATATGTAACCCCTTGAATATCAAATGAAAGGACACCACACAGGATATATATAAAATATATATGTATTTATTCACTAACACACTCCTCTGAACTCTTTGAGGTCAGAGGCAAAAGCACATAAGTTACACTTAGAAATACTTTAAATAGCACAATTTACAGTTAGGCCCTAGGGGCGCGTAAAACCATATACTAGGTAAGTGGTATAAGAACCACGACTTGGGAAAGAAGGCCTACGGCCTAGGGAATCGCTGGGGCTACACTATCTGACCGTTAGGAGTAGGAGGCCCACAGGCGGCGCATGCAGTGTCGGTACACTCACGCGAGAGTCAATAGAAAGTCAATGGGAACTTTAAAGGTAAGTAATCGAAGATTTAGGACATTTCTGGTCTAACTAGGAATGTACAACTAGCAAAACTAGACACTAGGATAGTCAATCCCTACAGGAGCACCGAAGTACTCGCGTTACCTCACCCACGGGCTGCGGGTGCATAGGTGTCAAAGTGTCGGGTTTTCTCGTTGATTCCTACGGAGCCTTGGAAGAAGATGCTGCAGGCGACCAGGAGGAAGATGTCCAGGTGGATCCAAGTGTGGATTTAGGATGAAGAGGACCTGAAAGCAGAGGGGACAGAGTCTAGGTCACTAGCCAGTGACCGGGTGGAACCAGGGAGGAACACGACGTTGTCGAGGAGCAATCAGGTGCAGATGTGAAGCTTGTCGTTGCAGCCATGCGGACCAGGAGGTGTCGAGGACGACCAGGTGCTGGAGAGGAGTTGTCCCACGAAGGTTCTCGCAGATGGAGGGGTCGACTTCAAGATTGGAGCCAACAAGCCTAAGCAATTGCAACCCACGCAGGATACACAAGGAGCTTCTGGTGCAGACCAGGAGGGTCTGAGGTACTTCACCTTTTCAGGGAAGCAAGCGCCAGTCTGGAGCAACCAGACCAGCGATGGATTTTCTCAAGGATAGTTGTCAGAGGGCTACTAGCCAACGGGCCAACAACCGGACAACGCGTCGAGCAGAACACAAGCAGAAGGGCCCCACGCAGATCTCGTGGAGGGTGGAGGGCTGGTCTTCGGTGCAGGTGGAGCTCGGTGTCGGGGTGTCTCAGTCCCCAGTGCACAGCTTCGAGGATGCCTCAGGAGCTGCGCTGTTAGCAAGTTGAAGACTTTCCAAGTTGCCTGGTTCCACGGATTCCGACGCCTTCCACGGAGCTCAGCTGTGCTGTAGTCATGCAGTGGGGTCAGAGGAGTCCTGGAGTCGAGGTCTTGTCAAGGTCTGCGCTCGAGTTCCGGCGGGAACGGAGACAAAGCAAGCCGTCGAGTTGCTGGATGGTGCCTGGTTTTCCAGGGTGGTCACTCCTTGGCCACAAGGGAGATTCTTCAGTCTTCAAGTCGGTTTGAATGCCGAAGGGTCCAGAGTTTCATATCAAAGTTTCATCAGGATAAATCTAAAGTCTCCTGGGTCAGCTCCTACCTTTATACAACTAAAGGGGGCTGGTTTACTCACTAGGTCCCTCCTATGGGTGGGACCAGGAAGGGGGGTGGTTACACCCACTTTCCTTTGTCCAGTTTCGCGCCAGAGCTGGGGCTGGAGTGCCCCAGCACCGGTTTGAACTGGACTATGCATGGAGCACCTGGTGTGCCCCAGGCAGTGTGTTTCTTTTCAGCCCTTCCTGTCCCAATACACAAAATCCTGTCTGGGGTGGTGCTCGCACCTCTCCAGGCAGGAAACCTATTGTACAGGCCTCCCTCGCTGGAAGGACTCCCAGCAGCAGGAGGTCAGACTTGTGACTGTGGCAGCAGCATCCATTTTGTGACACTGGGGCTCTGGTTAACTTTAACCGGGATATTCAGAACTAACATGTCTTCTCCCTCTAGAAGGGTGGAATGCTACCCCGTCGCCAGAATTGGCGAGGGGGTAGTATTCCAAAGCGTATGACACCTTACGCGACATGTTTAGATAAAGCCAAACCAAAGTTAGCATACAACCGCGAGGATTATAATGCACTTAAGAGTATATGGTATGGCAAAATCCTCGAACAGCTATAAGGACATGGTTCCGAAAATTGCAGACAGGCTCAGCTCATGCTAGAGCACCATCTCACACATAACCAAGCACTCCGCCTCCAGGATTGTTAATGCCTGCCATAGGAGTGACTTATAGGTTACTGGGTGTCTATATTTAAGGTTAGATATAGGAATACCATACCTAAGCGAGTGATCAGCCAGTTGTGTCAGTTTGAGTGGCCAGCCAGGGGTGGCATAATACATGCTGCAGCCCCTGGTAGGCCTTGGTTACACCTATGCCCTGAGTACCCAAGGTACACTTCTACAGGGGCTGAGAAGGTGGACCAATTCCCAATTGTGTATGTACCTAGAGTACATGGTTAGAATTTAGAGAGAGCATCTGGGCTGTGGGTCTGATTAGCAGGCCCACAGCCACATCTAAGTCTAAAACTAGTAAAGCAAAAGCAAAAAGTGGGGGTGATCATAGGAAGCAGACCCTACTCTCTTACACAACCCCCCCAAACTTAGGGACATTAAACTAACCTTGACCAGTTGAGTCTTCATGTTCTAAGTGGAAATATCTGGAGAGTCCATCTGCATTGGCATGGTCAGTCCCAGGTCTATGTTCCACTGTAAAGTCCATCCCCTGTAGGGAAATGGACCACCTAAGAAGTTTGGGATTTTCACCCTTCATCTGATTTAACCATAGGAGGGGCTTGTAGTCTGTCTGAATCTTGAAGTGAGTGCCAAACAAGTATGGCCTCAGCTTCTTCAGGACCCAAACCACAGCAAAGGCTCCCTCTCTATAGCTGACCAAAGTTTCTCTCTAGGGGTCAGCCTTCTGCTTATGAAAGCAATGGGCTGGTCTTGACCATCTATATTCAGTTGTGAAAGTACAGCTCCCACACCCAACTCGGAAGCATCTGTTTGGACTATGAACTCTTTGGAGTAATCTGGACTTTTCAGAATAGGTGCAGTACACATGGCCTGATTTAGGTCATCAAATGCCTTTTGACAGCTAACTGTCCACTGAACTTTCTTTGGCATCTTTTTGGAAGTGAGGTCATTCAGTGGTGTCACAATGGACCCACAGTTTTTCACAAACTTCCTGTAGTACTCATACAGGCCCAAGAAAGCTCTGACCTGTGTCTGGGTGATTGGAGGAGTCCAGTCTCTGATGGTCTGGATCTTGCTCTCCAGTGGTTGAACCTGACCCCCACCTACCAGGTGGCCCAGGTACACAACCTTGCTCTGCCCTATCTGGCACTTTCTAGCCTTGATAGTGAGGCCTGCCTTTTGCGGAGCCTCTAAAACATTCCTCAGGTGGACCAGGTGATCCTCCCAGGTGGAGCTAAAGACAGCAATATCATCAAGATCAACACCCGCTCCGTCCACAGACACGCCATGGAACTCTGGAACCTCCTCGACGCTACATCACCGGACGTCGCCTTCCTCACGGAAACCTGGATGAACGCCTCCTCTGCACCCGACATCGCCATCCCGGACGGGTACAAGATCATCAGGAGGGACCGCATCAACCAGACCGGAGGTGGCATCGCCATCGTCCACAGGAACACCATCCGCATCACGACCGACGCCAACGACTCCTTCGCCGCAGCCGAAAGTCTCCACTTCCAGATTCACACCGACCCTAAGACGACCCTCAGAGGCACCCTCGTCTACAGACCCCCGGGACCACGCACACAATTCAGCGAAGACATCACAGACTTCATCAGCCAGCACGCCCTCCCCTCCACCGACTACATCCTCCTCGGGGACCTCAACTTCCACCTGGAGAACAACAAGGACCGCAACACCACCGCCCTGCTGGAAAACCTCGCCAACCTCGGACTCAAGTAATTGGTCAACACCCCCACCCACTACGCCGGCCACACGCTTGATCCCTTCTTCTCTTCCAGCAAGTACATCACCTTCAGCCACGCCACCGGACTCCACTGGACCGACCACAGCTGCGTCCACTTCAGCTTCAAAAGATCCACGACCCACCACCACCCGCAACAGGTACCTCACAGGAATTGGAGCAAGATCACCACAGACCAGCTCACCACCTCCCTCAGCCAGAGCCCACCCGCCAACACAATGGACCCCAACGAAGCAGCCCGCAACTTCACACAGTGGCTGACCGCCTGCGCCGACGACCTCGCGCTGCTAAAGAACCCTCCCAGCAGACCCAGAAGCAAGAAGGCATCCTGGTTCACCGACGACCTCAAGGACTCCAAGAAGACCTGCCGCACCCTCGAGAAAGCCTGGCTCCTCGACCGGACCACCGACAACATGACCGCCCTCAAACACGATACCCGCAAGCACCACCAGCTCATCCGCACCACCAAGAAGAAATCCCTGAAGGAACGACTGGACAACAACACCCACGACAGCAAAGAGCTCTTCACTATCGTCAAGGAGTTCTCCAACCCCAGCACCGGCACCAACGACATCACTCCGTCACAAGACCTCTGCGACTCCCTCGCCTCGTTCTTCCACCGCAAGATCGCCGACATCCACAACAGCTTCGGCGCCCCACCCACGCACCCAACCGTCGAACCAACGCCCCCCACCGCCACCCTTCGCACCTGGACCACGGTGACCACCGAAGACACAGCCCGCACGATGAACACCATCCACTCCGGATCACCGACCGACCCCTGCCCACACCACGTCTTCAACAAGGCCGACTCCACCATCGCACCCCAACTCCGGAACATCATCAACGCCTCCTTCAACACCGCCACCTTCCCGGAGAGCTGGAGCCACGCCGAGATCAGCGCCCTCCTGAACAAACCTACAGCGGACCCCACCGATCTCAAAAACTTCCGCCCCATCTCGCTCCTCCCTTTTCCTGCTAAAGTCATCGAGAAGATCGTCAACAGACAGCTGACCGCCTTCCTCGAGACGAACGGATCCCTCGACCCCTCGCAGTCCGGCTTCAGAGCCAACCACAGCACCGAGACAGCCCTAATCGCAGCCACCGACGACATCCGGACCCTGCTCGACAAGGGGGAAACAGTGGCCCTCATCCTCCTGGACCTCTCCGCTGCGTTCGACACGGTCTGCCACTGCACCCTAGTCCAGCGCCTCAGCAACATCGGTATCCAAGAGAAGGCACTGGAGTTGATCATCTCGTTCCTCGCCGGAAGAACACAGAGTCCGCCTCCCCCCGTTTCGCTCCGAGGCCACCGAAGTCATCTGCGGCGTCCCGCAAGGATCTTCACTCAGCCCCACCCTCTTCAACATCTACATGAAACCTCTCGCAGCCATCGCACGCCAGCACAACCTCAACATCATCTCTTACGCCGACGACACCCAGCTGATCCTCTCCCTCACCAGAGACCCCGACACCGCCAGAACTTGCCTACACGAAGGGATGAAAGACGTCACCGAGTGGATGAAGGACAGCCGCCTGAAACTGAACTCGGACAAGACGGAAGTCCTCATCCTGGGATCTTCACCCTCCGCCTGGGACGACTCCTGGTGGCCCCCAGCCCTGGGCACCGCACCCAAGCCAACCGAACACGCACGCAACCTGGGCTTCATCCTGGACCCCTCCCTCTCGATGACCAGACAAGTCAACGCCGTCTCCTCATCGTGCTTCACCACCCTGCGTATGCTTCGCAAGATCTTCCGCTGGATCCCGACCGAGACCAGGAAGACTGTCACCCAGGCACTCGTCACCAGCCGACTGGACTACGGAAACGCCCTCTACGCCGGAACCACAGCCAAGCTACAGAAAAGACTCCAGCGCATCCAGAACGCCTCCGCCCGACTCATCCTGGATGTCCCCCGACTCAGCCACATCTCCAGCCACCTGAGGAACCTGCACTGGCTCCCTGTCGACAAGAGGATCACGTTCCGGCTCCTCACCCACGCACACAAGTCTCTCCACGACCTGGGCCCCAAGTACCTCAACGACCGCCTGACCTTCTACACGCCCACCCGCCAGCTACGGTCCACCAGCCTCGCCCTCGCAGCCGTACCACGCATCCGAAGAGCCACCGCCGGAGGAAGATCCTTCTCTTACCTGGCTGCCAAGACTTGGAACTACCTCCCCATCCACCTTCGGCTGACCCAGGACCTTCTCGCCTTCAGGAAACAACTCAAGACCTGGCTGTTTGAGCAGTAGCATACCCCTCCCCCCAAGCGCCTTGAGACCCTCCCGGGTTAGTAGTGCGCTATACAAATGGCATGATTGATTGATTGAAGATAAGCTGCACAATAGTCATCCAATCCTGTGAGAACTTGATTCACCAGCCTTTGGAAAGTGGCAGGTGCATACTTCAAACCAAAGGGCATTACCACAAATTGATAATGTTCTCCTGGGGTCGAGAATGCTGTCTTGGCTTTTGCGTCCTCAGCTAATCTGATTTGCCAGTAGCCTGCTGTCAGGTCAAATGTGCTCAAGAACTTGGCAGAAGCCAATCTATCAATGAGCTCATCTGCCCTGGGGATGGGGTGGGCATCTGTCCTAGTGACAGCATTGAGATCTCTGTAGTCCACACGAAACCTCATCTCTCTTACCA
Organism: Lissotriton helveticus; assembly: GCF_964261635.1. Taxonomy (NCBI): domain Eukaryota; kingdom Metazoa; phylum Chordata; class Amphibia; order Caudata; family Salamandridae; genus Lissotriton; species Lissotriton helveticus. The sequence goes on along the minus strand of NC_136071.1, from coordinate 909,613,103 downwards.
TCTTGGGTGTGAGGTTTTGGCACCAGGACTACTGGACTGGCCCAAGGGCTCTCTGAGGGCTCAATAACTCCCAGCTCCAACATCTTTTGGACCTCTGTCCTAATGCAGTCCCTGACATGGTCAGGTTGCCTGTAGATTTTACTCTTAACCGGCAGACTGTCACCAGTGTCCACCTCATGGGTGCACCAGCTTGTCTGACTTGGGGTCAGGAAAAACAGATGTCTGAAGGACTGAAGAACTTGTCTGCAGTCCTGTTGCTGATGTTCAGAGAGGCTGTCAGCAAAGACAACACTATCTACTGACCCATCATCAGGGTTCTGAGTAAGCAGGCCTGGGAGAGGGTCACTCTCTTCCTCCTGCCCCTCATCTGTAGCCATGAGCAAAACCATGTCTGCCCTGTCGACAAATGCTTTTAGTCTGTTGACATGAAGCACCCTGTGGGGGCTTATGGGAGTCCCAAGGTCCACCAATTAGGTGACATCTCCCTTCTGTTCAACTATTGTATGGGGTCCAGGCCATTTGTCCTGGAGTGCTGCTGGGGCCACTGGCTCCAACACCCATACTTTCTGTCCTGGCTGGTACACAGTCAGCACAGCCTTTTGGTCATGCCAAGCTTTCTGATGTTCTTGGCTGGCCTCAAGGTTTTTGGAAGCCTTCTCCATATACTCAGCCATCCTGGAGCGGAGACCAAGTACATAGTCCACTATGTCAAGTTTAGGCTTTTTGAGTGGTAACTCCCATCCTTCCTTCACAAGACATAGGGGTCCTCTTACAGGATGCCCAAACAAAAGCTCAAAAGGGCTGTAGCCAACCCCCTTTTGTGGGACCTCTCTGTAAGCAAACAGAAGGCAGGGTAAAAGGATGTCCATCTTTGCCTCAGCTTCTCAGGTAACCCTTTTATCATCCCTTTGAGGGTCTTGTTGAATCTTTCCACAAGCCCATTGCACTGTGGGTGATAAGGGGTGGTGAACTTATAGTTGACACCACACTCCTTCCACATTGCAGTTAGATATCCTGACATGAAGTTTGCACCTCTGTAAGAGACAACCTCCTTTGGAAAGCCCACTCTGGAGAAAACTCCAAGTAGGGCTCTTACCACAACAGGAGCTGTTGTGGTCCTCAGGGGAATAGCTTCTGGATACCTGGTGGCATGATCCACTACCACCAGTATAAATCTGTGCCCTGATGCTGTTTGGGGGTCCATTGGTCACTCCTTGGCCACAAGGGAGATTCTTCATTCTTCAAGTCGGTTTGAATGTCGAAGGGTCCAGAGTTTTTCGTATCAGTTTCATCAGGATAAATCTAAAGTCTCCTGGGTCAGCTCCTACCTTTATACAACTAAAGGGGGCTGGTTTACTCACTAGGTCCCTCCTATGGGTGGGACCAGGAAGGGGGGTGGCTAAACCCCCTTTCCTTTGTCCAGTTTCGCGCCAGAGCTGGGGCTGGAGTGCCCCAGCACCGGTTTGAACTGGACTTTGCATGGAGCACCTAGTGTGCCCCAGGCAGTGTCTGTTTCTTTTCATCCCTCCCTGTCCGAATACACAAAATCCTGTCTGGGGTGGTGCTCGCACCTCTCCAGGCAGGAAACCTATTGAACAGGCCTCCCTCGCTGGAAGGACTCCCAGCAGCAGGAGGTCAGACTTGTGTCTGTGGCAGCAGCATCCATTTTTGACGCTGGGGCTCTGGTTAACTTTAATCGGGATAGTTAGAACTAACATGTCTTCTCCCTCTAGAAGGGTGGAATGCTACCCCCGTCGCCAGAATTGGCGAGGGGGTAGTATTCCAAAGCGTATGACACCTTACACGACATGTTTAGATAAAGCCAAACCAAAGTTAGCATACAACCGCGAGGATTATAATGCACTTAAGAGTATATGGTATGGCAATATCATAGAACAGCTATAAGGACATGGTTCCGAAAGCTGCAGACAGGCTCAGCTCATGCTAGAGCACCATCTCACTCATAACCAAGCACTCTGCCTCCAGGATTGTTAAGGCCTGCCATAGGAGTGACTTATAGGTTACTGTGTGTTTATATTTAAGGTTAGATATAGGAATACTATACCTAAGCAAGGGGTGTCATTTGTGATGTCATGAGTGATGTCATGAGCGATGTCACTGACCATGTCATGAATGATGTAATATGTGACGTCATCAGCAGTGCATTGCACGCGCAAGTTATAGTGAGTCCAACTAACTATAACGTGGGAATTTCAATGGTTTTATGCGAGTAAAATTTCCACCTAACTATAACTGGTGTGAAACCTATGGTTTTTTCAGTATATATATATATATATAATTTCTATGGCAAATTGAGACCCCTCATTTTGTTCCTTTTCAAATTAAATGTATTAAGTGTTACCACTTTATTCCAATCAAGATGACTTCAGGTGTGCCATACTTTTGTCATAAGTAAGACTGTTAGCGTTCTAGTTGTTCTTTAGAACACTCTGGGACATTCTGTCATTGGGCTATAGTTGGGCTACATCTGGCTGATATTTGGGCTACATTTGGGCTCTTTTGTTTCTGGTGGCCATCTTGGGAGACTGCATATCAGAATTTTTTTAATGAAACATAAGAGGATTTGAGAAGTCACTCAAAATGTGCCCTAATTTTTCTTTCTTCAGCACTAATCATAATTTCTATGGCAAAATGAACCCCCTCATTTTGTTCCTTTGCAAATTAAATGTTTTAAGTGTTAACACTTTATTCCAATCAAGATGACTTCAGGTGTGCCATACTTTTGTCATAAATAAGACTGTTAGCGCTCTAGTTGTTCTTTAGAACACTCTGGGACATTCTGTCATTGGGCTATAGTTGGGCTACATCTGGCTGATATTTGGGCTACACTTGTTTTTTTTTGTCTCTGGTGGCCATCTTTGGGCTACATTGGGCTACATTTGGGCTCTAACATATATATATAGCCCAATGTAGCCCAATATATATTTTTTCAAAGTTAATTTTCGTAAAAACCACTGGAGCATATATCTTGAGACATAGCAAAGGCACATCGGGGTACCAGTCCCTACAATTTTGCCAAGTTTGGTGGAAATCCATTCAGCCGTTCGGGCTAAAAGTGAGTCCAACCGCCCTATGGAAATTAACATGGGGAAAACACGTTTTGGGACCCCCCCTTTTATCTCGGCCCCCGCTTGACGGATCCCCCCGAAACTTTCAGGGAAGGAGCGGAGCGCAGCGAGGCAAAGTTAAGGAAAATTACAGGCAGATCCCTCATTCGGCGCCAAAGTTATTCCCAATAGAATGTTGCGGATTTCATATGTAAAACGATCCTAACTATAACTACCTACTGGCCACTGCCAGTAGGTAATGTATATATGTGTGTATGTGTATATATATGTGTATATGTGTATGTGTGTGTGTGTGTGTATATATATATATATATATATATATATATATATATATATATATATAGTTGTATATATGTGGGGCACATATAATATAGTGTTTCTGGGGTCTCGTGCATAGGTGGGAATATTCTAATGCTTATGACTTTGTTGAGGATACCCCTGGAAGAGAACTAGATTACAGGTAAGTAACTAATCCTTTCTACAGAGCAGGAGTTCTTGCCCTTGGGGCCTGACAAACCTGCTCCGGGCAGCTCTACAGCTGTTCTTCAGCTGGACTCGACCTGTAGTTTCTTGCCGAAATCTCTTGCTCTGACTCAGGCTCTCTTTCTTCCGAAATCATTGGTGCATGACTTACCCAAGGCCCTCCTGCCATCAATGACTCTGCCAGAATTCCCAGCTCCAAGCACTGATCTGGCAGTCTCACTGAACGCCATGTTAGTAGATTCACCAGGTAATCAAACTAGACCCATGTGCATGCCCCTGACACTGTACAGAGTAGGCCCAGTGGCTGTAATGCCGACTTTGGCCTTCACTATCTCAGTTGGCGCTGTGACCAGCGCCACCAAAGGACCTACCACACTGCCTCTACCTGTGGTGCAAGTGGCGCTGAGGGTGCCACCACCACCACCTTCAATACCTCACCAACTCCGATCCTCACCAACTCAGATCCAGGAGGGAGGCTCAAAGGTTACTTGAGGAAGAGTTACATGGACAGCTTGCACCTAGTATTTAGTTCATACTCTGATCTGTTAGATGATGGAGCAGCTGAGAACACCTTTGCATTTCTGGATTATCTTCTTCGCGTGACTTTGAGACATCACCAGAAGTGGAAATGATGTTCCATGTGGGCACTTTACTCCTGAAGTGAATTTCATTAAAAAAACTCAGATTTCTGGATTTCCAGCAGTCTGTCAAAACACGTCTTACCAGAGGTTCTTCTCACAGCTCAACAGGCCTTGGCACTATTGTTTAACAAGGCCTTGCAGAGCCCCCCATCCTGGGGGCTTGGGAAAAGCCATTTTTTGCCCTAGCAGCTAGTCGACTAGTGGCAAGGCACTACCCCCTCACGCTGGGTGACTCCACTTTGCTCTCTGTTCACCCGTCACCAGGGAGCTGCATCATGCTCCTCATGCTGGTTGTAATGAAAGTTCCCCACTACTGCGGCAGATAATCTAAGCGTTTGCTAACCTGGGGAAAAAGGACTTCTCTACTGGTAGCATGGCCTTGATATCATTGAATGCCAACTGTCTGTTGGCCCTTTACAGCCACATTTTAAGAATGGCACTGACAGTTGTTCCTCATACTCCAGAGACCCTGAAAGACACCATTTCCAGGACGTTCCTACAGATGGCATAAATGTTTTTGTCATATCGGGTCAGGCCTTGATACAGCGGACACTTAAGGACCTCTTGTTGCAGAATATCAGGACTTCTGTCTTGTCCGTGTTGAGTCTAAAGCAGTTATCCCTCATTCAGTTGGCCATGTTTTGTGTTACTTTTAGTCGATTTTGTGCCTTCTGAGTCGTGGGTCCGAATGAGGCTCGCGAGAAGTGTCATGTACACTTTGTGGAGAGTGGGGCTGAGTGAAGAGCCTTGCGGTACTCTGCAGATGAGGTACTTGGGTTCTGAGGTGACTGAAGGAAGCTTGTCTCGTTACTTTCTTCCAGTCAGGAAGGATGCTATCCACTTGAAAGCTATTCCTTGGATTCTGGTTTTATGGGGTCTGGAGATGTGTGTGATGGGAGATAGTGGCGAAACCAGCGGAAAGGTCAGGAGGATGAGTGCAGTAGTCTGCCTCCGTCTAGTATGGTGTGAATGTCATCTGAATCAGTGATGATGGCCGTCTTGGTGCTTTGATGTCTGCAGACGCCTGAATACGAGCTGTCCAGGAGTTCAAAGTGTTCCAGGTAGTCTGAGAGCTGTCTGTTGATTACCCTTTTTATAATGTTGGCTGGGAAGGGGAGTAGGGAGATGGGTTTGTAGTTGCAGAGAATTTCAGGGTCCTGGGATGGTTCCTAGAGGAGTGGGGTGACTTCTGCACGGTTACAGGCGTTTGGGAATGTGGCTTTCATGATAGGTTATGATGGCGGTTTTAAGTGCCGTGCCTTAGGTGGTTCTTCCTAGTGTGAAGAAGCAGTAGGCGCCCGAGTATATAGATTCCATTATAGCTGCTGTTCTTTTTGTTGGTCAGCGAGTTGCACTCCGTGAGCGGGGTGATCTTTGTGTTGGAGGTGAGAGAGGGTCAATCTTAGTGTTGACGGTGAGAGGGGGGTAAGGTGTGTTTGATAGTTGAAGTTTTCCTGTAAATTGTAGATATCTTGTTGTGGAAGAAGTCAGTTGGTTGCAGAGTTTTTGTGGTGAGGTGTTTGAGTTGGAGGTGGCTGTGGGTTGGGTGAATTTCTCAATGATGGTGAATAGTTCTTTGTATTTGTTGTTTCGGTCCTTAATCCTCTGGGTCAGAGCTTTGTTCTTGGTCTCTTTCAGTTTGTTGTGGTTATTTGCGGGTTGGCATTTTTGAAGGGCACGAGGGTGCTGAGGCTGATGGAGATCCAATTATTGAAGCAAACTGTTACTGTTTGTGTCAGAGAAGGGAGAAGGTGGAGCTGGAAGGTGTTTAGCCATGCAACTTCAGTCACATTTCTTACACTGCAGCTAGTGGTGCGTAGCCCCTGTTGATGCGTGGGTGCAGTTGAGCTGTTATAGTGTACGGTGAAGTGGTCCGATCAAGAGTGGTGAGATGTGGCTGTTCTCTTCCAGGGGATACTCATTAATAGTCATAAGCACTGAATAATCTCCGCCCATGAGCGGGAACCCGGAACATATAATAAAGTATATATGTATATATATGTATATATATATGTGTAAATATATAACAATAGTACATAGTACTCAACAAATTATAAACATATACATGTATAAACCAATAATATGCAGCCCAACATAACCCATAGGCTAATAAAGCCATAATTACATATTTTGTGCAGTATGAAAATAAACTATATAAACAATGCAATAAACAGACATGAGCCTCAAAAGCATTCCATAATCAGCAGAAAACCTTTTATTTTCATCAAAGAATTTGTAATAAAAGGCAATTAGACTAAGAAGGCTGCATACAGAAAAAAACTATCCCTGTACAGAAAATCAGACTGACACCTCGCCTTTAAGGCCTCAGAGAATCTGAACAACTTTGCCTTTAAGGCCTCCAGGGGAACTCTGTTACCATCATGCACCACAGGTGACAGTTAGGTCAGTTATTTTTCCGGCTTGTTCTATGAGGAACCTGGAATTTGAGCTCGGCTGAATTTGACTGTTTTTCAGTCAGAATTTGTTTTTTTCCTGTCTTTTTTTACAGTATTGACTATTGGTGGTGTTTTTCTACCTTTTCTGACTAAATCTTTAGAACATTTTTAATCAGTTATGCCACTTTTATTCTATAAGTGTCCTTCCTGTGGGAAGATGTCCAAAACAGATCCTCATTCTGCTTGTGTGGTTTGTCTACCTTCCACACATGATGTTGAAAAATGTGACCATTGCCTCAAGCTTTCTAGCAGAACTTTGAAAGAAAGAGAAAAAGTTCTGCTTTTGGGGCATATGGAGCGAGAAGAACGTCGTGAAAAAGGGGGCAAAGTGTTTTGTCATCTGGAAGGTCCCCTTCTCATTCAAAATGTCGAAGATCTGCTTCTCCTGAAGGTAAAAGCAAGAAAAACCGACATCAGGAAGCGTCAAAGACATCGCCGATGAGGCATAAGTCGGCATCGAATCGGAAATCGAGGTCGCCGTCTAAGCGTATCGACGTCGAGACATCTGGTGTCGGTTGCTGTGAGGACGACGTCGAGAGCAAGGCGTTCGACGAGAGAGAGAGTGCGGTCGCGTCGAGAGGAAGAGTGAGATCGACGTCGAGAGAGGAGGGTACGACGTCGAGACCTGAAAAGCGAAGACGATCCAGATCGCCGTCGAGACATGGTTCGACGTCGAGGCATGCCTCGGGCTCGAGGCTTAAGATGGTCCAGTCGGCGTCGAGAAAATGTCCAACGTCGGAAGTCGACGTCGAGGCATTCTAGATCAGCCTCTCGGACCTCTCATAGGTCTTTGTCGAGGTCTGAATCAGCGTCGAGGGTGTTGGATGATCCTCCAAGGTCTGCTTCACACAGCCTGCAGTCAAGGGCATCAGTGGACAGATCTTCAGTGGTCGGAGCCTCTCGGCGCATTCTGACTCGATGTCAAGAAAGTCGGCGTCAGGAGAAAGACAGTTGGTCCCCAGAGAGGTGCAGGCTCCAGCTTCTGGGTCTCCACATTCAGTTAGGAGTGCTTCCTCATCTGCGTCTTCCTCTTCACTGGGAATGCAAATTGTGCAGGTTTCCCCGGAGGGCTCTCCGGTGCGTAAAACACCACCTGTAGGTATGTCTCCAAGATGGCTAGAGAGCATCCGTCACTGGAAGATGCAGCCAAGGCCTAATCAAAGACCACTTACTATGGAGGCTTCGAGACCACCGGCTCGTGGTTCTCCAAGTAGATCCAGATCCCCAGTGTGATGGCGTTCGTACTCTAGGGAGCGCGGTAGGCATCGATCTACTACCCTTGAGAGAAGACTTAGATCTCCTGCTTCTTCATCTCCAACAAGGTTGTCTTACAGAGACTATTCACCCACGATTTCATCAACGCCACCCACTAGGGTTTCGCCTGTAGATGATTTGGGAACCTTCAATGAGGTATTGTCGTGGGGCGAGTAAATTCAACATTACTATGACAATGCCTCAGGTGAAGTCTTCTGTCATATTTGAGACTTTACATCAAAAGTCCTCTGCTAGGCCTCTTCTTCCACTGGTGCCTGGTTTGTTGGAACCGGCAATGAAGACATTCTTGACGCCAGCGACAGTGGGATCAGGGCCCTCCAGAATTGCGAAAAAATATAAGGCACCTGATCAAGACCCCCTGTTCCTCTGCTGCAAAACAGCCTCAGAAGCAATGAGAAGAGACTTCCTCCGCAGCCGCTGTCCACTCCGGTAGGAGGAAGCATTGCGTCATACTTGGACGAGTGGAGAAGATTAACAAAGGACAGGTGGGTCATCGGCATTATCCAAAATGGCTACCTCCTAAAATTCAAGAAACCTTCTCCCATTATCAGTCTGAAGGTAATTGTTCATCACAATCTAAAGCTTTTACAAAAAGAAGCAAACATCCTTCTGTGCAAGAAAGCAATAGAGTTCCTCGTCCACAGCGAAACCAAGGTCTGTACTCCCGTTTTTTCCTGGTGAAAAAGAAAGGTCCCAAAGCAGAATTCAGGCCCATACTGGATCTGAGACTGTTGAACAGATTCATTCGAAAGGAGAAGTTTCTAATGTTAGCACTCCATCAAATATTCCCTCAGTTACATCAAGGGGACTGGATGTGTTCCATCGACCTGAAGGATGCATATTTTCACGTTCCAATCTCCAAGAGGCATCGCAGATTTCTCAGGTTTCAAGTGTCTGTTCATCACTACCAGTATGCAGTACTTTCATTCGGGCTAAAGTCAGCTCCCAGAACGTTTTCCAAGTGTATGGCGGTGGTTGCTGCCTTCCTTCGGAAGCAGAGAATTTTCATTTATCCTTATTTGGCGACTGGCTCCTAAAAGGTTCGTCCCCATCTCTGTTGGAAGATCATCTGTCCATATGTCTTCATCTCATGCACAAGTTGGGTCTCCAGGTCAATTTGAAGAAATCAATTATGAACCCTACTCAGCGGATCCACTACCTGGGAGCTCTTCTGGACACAGAAAGAGAAAATGTTTGTCCTTCGGAAGAGAGGTGGTTATCAATCAGGTCAAAGTGTCAACTGCTTCGTCAATCCACTTATCCGACAGTTCGTCAAGTATCTTCTCTTCTGGAATCCATGGCATCGTGCATCTTCATAGTTCCAAACGCAAGATTGCACATGCGTCCTCTACAACAGTGTCTAGAGGATCAGTGGAGTCAGAGGACGGGATGTTGGGAGGATAGAGTTCTTCTTCATCAGTCCACCAAGGACTCTATCAGGTGGTGGATGAAGAGATCACACTTGATGAGAGGTGTTCCATTTCATCAAAACCCTCCGGTGCAGACTCTGATCATAGATGCTTCACTCCAGGGTTGGGGTGCTCATATGGGCCCTCTGCAAGTACAAGGGCTATGGTCTGACTCAGAGAAGGGCTATCACATCAACCTGCTGGAACTACTGGCTGTTCATCTACCCCTCAAGTCCCTGTTTCCATCATTCCAGTCTCTGTCCCTCCTGGTGCAAACAGACAATACAACGACAATGTATTATTTAAACAAGTAAGGTAGTACCTGGTCCAGGACTCTGTCCATAGAAGCCCAGACCATCTGGAATTGGTTACTGGCGAGAGACTTGTCGATAACAGCTGTACATCTGCCGGGAACTCAACTCGCAGGCGGATTTCCTAAGCAGAGACTTCGTCGAGGCTCACGATTGGGTTCTCAACGAGGAAGTCACAAACAGTATTTTTCAGGCATGGGGAACACCAGATATCGATCTGTTCGCAGACCCGGAAAACGCAAAATGCCCAGTCTTCGCGTCCAGGTTTCCCCAGAACGGGTCTCAAGGGAATGCCCTTTTGATAGACTGGGACTCTCTTGCCACAGACGGCACCTCCGTGGAAACGCGTTAGATCATAGGAGATTTACCTCCAAATTGAAATATTCCAGAAATCTACTTTGTCACATATCCATAATGATGCAAACTAGAGAACCTAACAAAATGCACAACCGAAACTGAAATTAGCCTTGAGAAAGCCCTGGCGCAAATCGCCACAGAGGGCGAAACACGTGTTGGCTGTCAATTTGTTCGAATCTGCACCAATAAAATTCTGTTTTTTTCTGAAACTGGAGCGACCTCATAATTTGAGTGGCAATTTGAATAATTGATTACAGGATTCAACCTTAAAACGATACGTATATAAAAATGGAAAACATACTCTTTTCTTCCTAAAAACTGTTTAACTTCAAAATTCTAAAAGGTCTAGTGTTTTTGAGTATGTTTCCTCCGCCTTCATACAAAAAAATGTTGTGAAAACAGATATAGCTCTGGAATCCTTGGACCTTCCATTCTCATTTTGTTATGCCCTTTTGATAGACTGGTGTCAGAACTTACTGTACGCTTTTCCACCGACCCCGTTGATACCAACAGTAATCAACAGGATGTACAGAACTGACTCCAGGATGATTCTGATTGCCCCCTAGTGGCCCCACCAATGGTGGTTTCCAGATCTCCTTCAGTTGTCGAAAGTGCCACACCGGAGATTGCCGTTTCGTCCGGATCTTCTGTCCAAGCAGAAAGGGAGAGTGTTCCACCCCAATCTGTCCTCCCTGCGCCTGGCAGCATGGCTCCATAAATCATCAAGTATGGACACTTGCAGTTGAATCCTGACTGTATACACATCCTTAAGGAGGCAAAACAGCCTTCTACAAGGAAATCCTATGGATTTAAGTGGAAACGATTTTATCTGTGGTGTGAAAGTAATGGTTTTGATCCTATCCATGGTCAGGAACAGGTGATTTTGCCCTACCTCTTACATTTAGCGAAACCTTGTCTTCAATTTATTTCTATTAAAGTCCATCTTGCTGCGATCACAGCCTACAGAAAATCACCTACTCAGGCCTCCTTCTTTAGGATGCCTGTAGTAAAGGATTTTCTGGAAGGTTTGAGAAAGGTGTATCCGCCAGTCAGGTCTCCTTCTCCACCGTGGGAGCTTAATGTGGGGTTAAATAAGTTAATTGGTGCTCCTTTTGAACCTATACATAAGTCTTCCTTGCAACACTTAACTTGGAAAGTAGCGTTCCTGGTGGCTATTACTTCCGCTCGTAGAGTGAGCGAGATTCAGGCTCTGTGTTGCAAAGAACCGTTTACTGTGTTTCATTCTAATAGAGTGGTACTCAGGACGCATCCTGCTTTTCTGCCCAAGGTAGTGGCAGATTTTCATATTAATCAGGCCATAACCTTGCCTACTTTTTTTCCAAATCCTACCGGTCATGCTGAAAGGGCTCTTCACTCCTTAGATCTGAAGAGAGTCCTTAAGTTTTACTTGGATAGAACAGACTTTGAGACAATCAGACCGTTTGTTCATTAACTATGGTCCTATTAATACGGGCTCTGCAGCATCTAAGAGGTCCATTGCTAGATGGATTGTTTCTTGTATCCTTCTAACTTATCAGTTGTCAAATAGGTCTTTGTCAGGAAGACCAAAGGCACATTCTACAAGAGGGAAAGCTACTACCATAGCTCTCCTTAGAAATGTTTCTATGGCAGAAATTTGTAAGGCAGCTACTTGGCGTTCAGTGCATACTTTTACTCGCCATTATTGCCTTGACTCAGACACACAGGCAGATGCACAAGTTGGGCAAGCATCTCTTAGAAATGTATTTGCTAATTCTAGCTGAGATCTGTGTGTTACAGATGTTATTATTTTCTCTGTTCGCCCGCGTTTTGTGGGTATGAGCTTGCTACTCTATTCAGTGCTTATGACCATTAATGAGTATCCCCTGGAAGAGAAGGATTAGTTACTTACCTGTAATCCTAGTTCTCTTCCAGGGGTATACTCATTAAAGTCATAAGCACCCTCCCGCCTCCCCGGGCGAGCAGTAGCTTTATGGTTTTTTGAGTATAGTAATATTGTTTCTAGATGCAGATTCCTGCTAAGTTTACTGTACCGTACAAAAAAACTGACCTAACTGTCACCTGTGGTGCATGATGGGAACAGAGTTCCCCTGAAGGCCTTAAATGCAAAGTGTTCAGATTCTCTGAGGCCTTAAAGGCGAGGTGTCAGTCTGATTTTCTGTACAGGGATAGTTTTTTTCTGTATGCAGCCTTCTTAGGCTAATTGCCTTTTATTACAAATTCTTTGATGAAAATAAAAGGTTTTCTGCTGATTATGGAATGCTTTTGAGGCTCATGCCTGTTTATTGCATTGTTTATATAGTTTATTTTCATACTGCAGAAAATATGTAATTATGGCTTTATTAGCCTATGGGTTAATTTTGGGCTGCCTATTATTGGTTTATACATATGTGTATAATTTGTTTAGTACTATGTACTATTGTTATATATTTACACACATATATATATATATATATATATATATATTACCTACTGGCGGTCGCCAGTAGGTATATATAGTTAGGATTTTTTCTCTATGGGTTTTTTGAAAATTCTATGTCTAATAACTTTGGCGTTTGTGGACGGAATTGGCTGAAATTTTCAGGAAAATGGCACATTTTATTTCTGAGCAGCCCTTGAAAATTTGGGGGGGGGTTCGTCAAGGGGGGGCCGAGAAAAAAGGGGGGTCCCAAAACGTGTTTTTAACATTGAGTTTTCCATAGGGCGGTTGGCCTCACTTTTAGCCCGAACGGCTGAATGGATTTGCACGAAACTTGGCAAAATTGTAGGGACTGGTAGCCCGATGTGCCTTTTGTAGGTCTCAATATATGTGCTCCAGTGGATTTTGAGAAATTAACGTTTAAAAAAATATATATATCTGTAACAGCGGACCTGGCAGCGTCCCAGGACGCGTACTTTACGCGCAACGGAGCTTTGTGAAGCAAAGCTGATTGGTTCTCCGGCGTCTGTCAACATTCCAAACAGTCCGTAGCGGCCGCCATCTTGTCTCTCGGTAGGATCGAGAGACAAGAGGAGGCCAAAGCGAAGGGGCAAATGACCATAAGGGGGCATAGTACATTGTCGCTCACCCCCTAGGTTTGATGTGGAGGTTTTAAAAGGGCCCCGCGGGGCAAAAAAAAATAAAAATAATAATAATCGAACAGCTGAATGGATTTGCACGAAACTTGGCAAAATTGTAGGGACTGGTAGCCCGATGTGCCTTTGCTAGATCTCAATATATGTGCTCCAGTGGATTTTGAGAAATTAACGTTCAAAAAAAGATATATATCTGTAACAGCGCACCGCTTCGCGTACTTTTCGCGTTACGGAGCTTTGCGAAGCGAAGCTGATTGGCTCTCCGGTGTCTGTAAACATTCCAAACAGTCCGTAGCGGCCGCCATCTTGTCTCTCGGTAGGATCGAACAGCTGAATGGATTTGCACGAAACTTGGCAAAATTGTAGGGACTGGTAGCCCGATGTGCCTTTGCTAGGTCTCAATATATGTGCTTCAGTGCATTTTGAGAAATTAAAGTTCAGAAACAAGATATATATCTGTAACAGCGCTCCGCTTCGCGGAGATAAAATTATATGTGTATTACCTAGCTGTTGCTAACACCAGTTAGCGACGGCTAGTAGAATATAGCGACCATCTTGGGCCCCACTTTGCATGTGAGTGATATTTATCACTAATGACATGCAAAGTGGGCATGCCAAGATGTTAGCGACTGGAAACAGTCGCTAACATCGCTATCTCCTATTATCAACTTTTGGAAATATTCGAGATAAGCGCGAATATCTCCAAAAGCTACCACCTGCCCTGAGCAGTTCTTAGCCATGTTATCCAATGGGAGGTGGATAACATGGCTAAGAGCATTAGCTCGGTAATGCATGAATATCGCTGAGTTTTCAGCGATATTAATGCATTGCGGTCGTTTTTTATCGTATTTCCGATAAACCTTGATAATAGCAAGGTTTATCTGCGATAATTTCTGACGGTAAAAAAATCGTTGCTAAGCATCGCTAGGGATAAATATCGCTTAACTTTGGTAATATGCCCCAACGTCTGTTAACGTTCGATTCGAAGGAAATCAGGAAGTGTTGAAAAACATTGTCTGCGCCATCTTGTCTTTTTTCAAATGCCACACTTTTGTCGTGCACGGCAGCCATTTTAGATGCCTTGACCAGACCCACTCTGTGCACGCTGTCGATCCTTAGCATGGCTCCCCACCCTCGCAAGCATCTCCCCCAGGCAGTGGTCACCCCCGCTCTCTGTCTTATGCATGGGTAATAAACCTCCCCCCATCTGCGCTGCTCTTCCCTGAGAATCACACCCTGTGCCCGCCCGACACCTCCCTTTCGCCCTATTCACTACCGCACCCTCTGACACTCCTTTTCCTCTGTGTCCGATTGTCCAGGCTGGTCCTAGGGTATCAGCTAGCCCTGCAGATGTAGTTTATGGCCACAGCTGTAAAGAATCACCCCTCTTCAAAGGAGTTATAGTAGATCAAGGCCCACACTCGATGAGATCCGTCACAGCAGAAGCGTTGCTATTATCTGAAAACCATCCTGTATTGTGATTGGGGAGGGGACCGAGCCTGAAGCGGAAGATTCCAGGGATGACTCTTTGTACATCAAAGTTTTTACAATTATGTGTCACATTAAAAATATATAGCACTCCGACAAAGTAGTAAGATTATAAAACTTTAATAATTTATAAATATATACAAGAAAACAAAAATAGTAATAACATATAAACATTTTTAGGGAAAAACAACGAAGTAGCGGTCGGCTGTGCGAATAGTCCCAACGCAGCACAACGTCCAGATTTCCGGCGTGGGGCGTCGCGGGGGGTGGGTCATCAGTAGCAAACTGTTGTGCGAATAGTTCCAAGGCAGCAGAACGCGCTGAAATCTAGATGACACGAAAGTGATGTCTAGTAAGTTGCCACCCAGCAAATAACGGCATGGGGCGTCGCGGGGGGTGGGTCATCAGTAGCAAACTGTTGCGCGAATAGTTCCAAGGCAGCAGAACGATGGCACCAAGGTGATGTCCAGTAAGTTGCCGCACTGGTTTTGGTATCCTACAATGCTGCTCCGAATAACGGCGCGGGGCGCCCCGGGGGAGGCGGCGTGAACGGGCCTCTCCAGGTGGAGTGTCATCTGTTGTAGTGGGGCGCCCCTTTACCGTTTCAGTTGCCATTCAGTCCGTTTTTGGTCCACTGTGTCAAAAGCCGCAATTCAGCTGAGTTGCGCCCACTCTTGCGGTGCAGCGATAGGCGGCTGTCACAGGACTCTCAAAATGGCGGCAGGCTGTTTCCTTTTTGGGCCTGGTCCACTGAAATGGCCCTGGGACACCTTGGAAATCGGACGCTTGTCTGCTAGGTCTTGGACCCCATTCTCGAAAGCGTCCCCTCCGCCTTGAGAATTCATCAAAAGTTTTGGGGGCTCCGACTCCTGCAGGCTTCTGGTGGGGAGCGGCTGCCATGATTGCTCGCGGAATGACCACGACTGAGCTACGAGATGGTGGTGCTCTCATGCTGACGCCAGCTTCAGTCTGAAACATCCAGAAACAAGGTGGGGCTTTCATCGTTTGGGAAAAAAAAAAAGTTTTCATCCAATGAAAAGTGTTGTTTTTAGGTCACATGATCAAGCCTTCCATCATTAGGAAACCAAAAGTAAAATGAACCAATGAAAAGTTTTATAAACAAGTCACATGACCTGTTATGCGGCATAGGGTGTAAAATGCGGAGAAAATACGTTGGCACGTGAGGCGGCGTCAGTAGCGGACCGATGTGCGAATAGGCCGAAGGCAACACAACGCGCCAAGATCCGGATGGCACCGAGGTGGTGTCCAGCAAGTTGCAGCACTGGTGTGGCCATCCTACAATGCTGAAAGTCGGCGTGGGGCGCCCCGTTGGCACGTGAGGCGGCGTCAGTAGCGGACCGATGTGCGAATAGGCCGAAGGCAACACAACGCGCCAAGATCCGGATGGCACCGAGGTGGTGTCCAGCAAGTTGCAGCACTGGTGTGGCCATCCTACAATGCTGAAAGTCGGCGTGGGGCGCCCCGTTGGCACGTGAGGCGGCGTCTGTAGCGGACCGATGTGCGAATAGGCCGAAGGCAACACAATGCGCCAAGATCCGGATGGCACCGAGGTGGTGTCCAGCAAGTTGCAGCACTGGTGTGGCCATCCTACAATGCTGAAAGTCGGCGTGGGGCGCCCCGTTGGCCTGTGAGTTTGCGTCAGTAGCGGACCGATGTGCGAATAGGCCGAAGGCAGCACAACGCGCCAAGATCCGGATGGCACCGAGGTGGTGTCTAGTAAGTTGCCGCACTGGTGTGGCCATCCAACAATGCTGAAAGTCGGCGTGGGGCGCCCCGTTGGCCTGTGAGTTTGCGTCAGTAGCGGACCGATGTGCGAATAGGCCGAAGGCAGCACAACGCGCCAAGATCCGGATGGCACCGAGGTGGTTTCTAGTAAGTTGCCGCACTGGTGTGGCCATCCTACAATGCTGAAAGTCGGCGTGGGGCGCCCCGTTGGACTGTGAGATGGCGTCAGTAGCGGACCGATGTGTGAATGGGGCCGAAGGCAGCGCAACAATATTTTCGGAATAGAAGACACCACTAGGCGCTGAGATTCCAAGATCCGGATGGCACCGAGGTGGTGTGTAGCAAGTTGCCGCACTGGTGTGGCCATCCTACAATGCTGAAAGTCGGTGTGGGGCGCCCCGTTGGCCTGTGAGTTTGCGTCAGTAGCGGACCGATGTGCGAATAGGCCGAAGGCAGCACAACGCGCCAAGATCCGGATGGCACCGAGGTGGTGTCTAGTAAGTTGTCGCACTTCTGTGGCCATCCTACAATGTTGAAAGTCGGCGTGGGGCGCCCCGTTGGCCTGTGAGATGGCGTCAGTAGCGGACCGATGTGCGAATGGGGCCAAAGGCAGCGCAACAATATTTTCTGATTTGAAGACACCACAAGGCGCTGAGATGCCAAGATCCGGATGGCACCGAGGTGGTGTCTAGCAAGTTGTGGCACTGGTGTGGCCTTCGTACAATGGTAAAAGTCGGCGTGGGGCGCCCTGTTGGCCTGTGAGATGGTGTCAGTAGCGGACTGATGTGTGAATGGGGCCAAAGGCAGCGCAACAATATTTTCTACAATATTTTCGGAGTAGAAGACACCACAAGGCGCTGAGATGCCAAGATCCGGATGGCACCGAGGTGATGTCTAAGTTGCGGACCGATGTGCGAATGGGGCCAAAGGTAGCGTAACAATATTTTCTGTATGGAAGATACCACTAGGCGTTGAGATGCCAAGATTCGGATGGCACCGAGGTGATGTCTAGCAAGTTGTGCCACTGGTGTGGCCATCATACAATGGTAAAAGTCGGCGTGGGGCGCCCTATTGGCCTGTGAGATGGTGTCAGTAGCGGACTGATGTGCGAATGGGGCCAAAGGCAGCGCAACAATATTTTCTGACTGACACCACAAGGCGCTGAGATGCCAAGATCCGGATGGCACCGAGGTGATGTCTAAGTTGCGGACTGATGTGCGAATGGGGCCAAAGGCAGCGTAACAATATTTTCTGTATGGAAGATACCACTAGGCGTTGAGATGCCAAGATTCGGATGGCACCGAGGTGATGTCTAGCAAGTTGGTGTGGTCATCCTACAATGCTGAAACTCGGCGTGGGTCACCCCATTAGCCTGTGAGATGGCGTCAGTAGCGGACCGATGTGCGAACAGGCCGAAGGCAGCACAACGCGCCAAGATCCGGATGTCACCGTGGTGGTTTCATAGTTGAGAGGCACTTCATCTGCAGTGGGGCGCCGAGATCCGGATGGCACCGAGGTGATGTCTAGCAAGTTGCTGTACTGGTGTGGTCATCCTACAATGCTGAAATGTAGTGGGGCGCCCATTTACCGTTTCAGTTGCCATTCAGCTGAGTTTCGGCTGCTCTTGATGCTACAGCGACAGGCGGCTGCAAGAGGACTCTCAAAATGGCGGCCTGTTCTTTGGATTTGGGCCTGGTCCACTAAAATGGCCCTGGGACACCTTAGAACTTGGACGCTCGATTTTTTTTTTTCCTTTCCTGTACATGCAAAAAAAGGTAAATGCCCGGTACGTTACACGTTTCATCTGCCACGATGAACTCTCCAGAGGAACCGAAAAAAAATATAGTTGTGGTAACTATACCATGCATCGTCATATGGAGAGGTGGCACCAATTAATTATAGTGCTGCATAAAAGAGATTTGGAGGAGAACCCCTGACCTGCTAGTACATTCATCAAAGAAGTGGCACTGAGAGCTTCAGAGGCAAGGGAAACGGTCCCAAATATTTAGAAGAACTTTGGAAAGATTAAAATGACATGTTTAGATTGTGGCAAATTAATTTCATGTGGACAGATGAGTGTTACTCTAATAAATACAGCATATGAACATCATCATAGTCGATGGTTGGTAGAGACATTTTGACTATATCCTGGACCTGCCCGTCCTCGCCCAAAATGGCGCCGGAATAAATGGGACTCGTAACTCCTTGTTGTGTACTGGTTGCAGAACCTTGAAATCACGAGATACGTATGCAGTTTTGAAGCACATGGCGGGCGGGGACGAGAATTGATTGAATATTTCGACATCCCTATTGATATTAAGTTCTGATGTGTTATTGATTACTGTACTGTTGAAAGTTCGAATTAACGTCACCCATGGTACTTGCCCGCAAATGTATATCTAGATAATTTTATTGTAACTGGCCCTGTCGTATTTTAATTATAAAATGTACGTCCACCGATTCCGTAACTGTTAGACACCTTAGTTCTTGCAACCTAATGGCCCGCCCGTTACGTTCCTCTACAGTGTAAATGTCTATTCATCATATACGATTACAGTTTGCTCCGTGGCAGGCCCACGTGGTTATAGGCTCGTATTTGTATAATGAAATTTTCACAATAAAGGTTTTTAAAAGAAAACATGGTAGTAGTATATACATTGGTAAAGTTTTTAATAATAGTCACTGTTTTAGAATCATTAAAAGGCAAGTGAAATAAAGCAGACCAATTACATGAAGGGTAAAAGGTATAATACGAAGGAACGCAGTAAAGATAAATGGTCAAGGGCTGTTGTGTTTTCTATTCCTGCAACATAAAGTGATCGATAAGAATCTCATATTCAGGCGTATCGGCAACTAAGACAGCAGGTCGACCCTCTTTTGCTCAACGGCTCCGTCATGGGACGAAGAAACGCTCTTTTTCTCGAAAAAAGAATATATTTTACTTGCAGGACAGTTGTAAAATTTCCGGGAAAGTACATTAGCCTGGAACATTATAACATATATTTAAGAAAAAATAATGTTCGGAAGTAATTAAAAGTGTAATTTTTAGGTGATATGACCAAGGCTTTCATCATTAGAATAAGAAAAGTAAAATGAACCAATGAAAAGTTTTATTAACAAGTCACATGACTTGTTATGCTTACGTTACGCGCTGCGCGCCCCGGATGACTTCCGGATGCGCTAACGCGGCGCGTCATATGACGCATTACGCGACAACGCAGGTCCAGAATATAGTCAAAATGTCTCCACCAACCAGCGGTCGAAACACAACCCCTTTCAGCAGGCTAAATAGTTCTGTTAAATGACAACAGAAGGGACAGGCAACAAGAACCATCAGTCAAAGAGGGGAGGGCTAGTTCTTCTCTACCGGGTTACATTGGGGCGCTACCGGAACTGATCGAATTGGTAGTCTACAGTGTTTCTGGATGTTTCAGACTGAAGCTGGGGTTAGCATGAGAGCAGCACCATTTCGTAGCTCCGTCGTGGCCATTCCGCAACCAATCATGGCAGCCGCTCTTTATTGTTATTTTGGGCGGGGTGGGTGGCGGAGCCGAGCTGTTTTGCAGCCATCATTGTGTGGAGTTCAGTTCATCTCACTAGTTTTGTATTTGTCATGAGGGGTTGTTCCTAATGTTTCTATTTTAGCGAGGTCAAAAAGAGATCCCATTAGTGGCCTACTGATTTTGCTCGATTCCTTTTCTTTTTTTTTTACACGATTTTTCGTTATCTGCAAAGACTAAACAGAGTATTGCGACTCTGTGTTTGTTTGTAAATAGAGAATGAACCAAAGAGAACTAATTCTAAAACAGTAAATACTTGGATAACAATCAATCAAATGGAGAGAGAAGCAGGCACGACGGATTACAAATGGGGCAAAGGCCTGCGTTAACTACCTTTCACTATCTGCAAAGAGAGAGTACTCCTAATAGAAATGAGGGGGGGGGGCACCATTCAAAGCAGATCAGTGTGCATAAACACGAAAATGTTTTCACTTACCACGTACTTGACATTCGACAGCTTATGATATTTGCTATTAAAAAACCATTGAAATTCACTGAAAAAACCATAGGTTATAGACCATATATAGTTAGGAATTAGCATTTACAAAACCTTGAAAATTCACTGAAAAAACCATAGGTTATAGACCATATATAGTTAGGAATTAGCATTTAAAAAACCTTATTTTACTCACACAAAACCATTGAAATTCCATATATAGTTAGTTGCACTAACTATATATCGCGCACCCGCAATCCACTGCTGATCATGTCACATATTACATCATTCATGACATGGTCAGTGACATCACTGATGACATCACTGATGACATCTCAAATGACATCATTCTTGTGCTAATACGATAAACCTCTTCAGACTCTAATATAACCTTAGATACACTCAGTGTATACAGACACTCACACACTGCCACTCACATCCATGGAGTTACTCACACACCCAGTCAGTCATGCAAAGAAACAATCTCACCTCCATTTCTTCAACTATACAGTTAAACACACCTTACTTATTGAAACATATACTAACACATATTTACTCTCTTATACAATCCCTGATACAAGTTCACAATGATCGATACAACCACTCACTCATTCAGTGGCTCTCATGCACAGTTATTTATATATGCCAACTCTCACATGTACTGTGTTTAACATATGTACTTACTATGACATGTAGCATTGAGATATCCATTCACTCATCAATACACTCATGCACACAGTCAACTGCCCATGTAGCTGTTTCCACATGCAGTCTTGAACTCATACACCTAGTGAATAAACTGCTCACACATCTATGCATAGTCACACACCTTCCAGCCACCCCCAAACAAACTCAATCTGCCAT
The DNA here is from genome assembly GCF_964261635.1 of Lissotriton helveticus. Taxonomy (NCBI): domain Eukaryota; kingdom Metazoa; phylum Chordata; class Amphibia; order Caudata; family Salamandridae; genus Lissotriton; species Lissotriton helveticus. The sequence continues at coordinate 909,591,913 of NC_136071.1, read as the reverse complement.
AGAAATACTTGGGCAACCAATTAATAAAACATATAGCCTCTCGTATAGCTAATGATCAACACATGCAGCAGTTTACAGAACAGACATAATGATGCACAAATTAAGACAGTTTAGTCACTAACCCATGCACTCAGTGAGACACATTTAATCACTCACTCATACATTCAGTCATGCACCTACTAAATCCTTCGTCCAGACACTTATACATCCACTCATTCTTCAATATCTAAGACATATTTAAACTTTACAGAAACACACAGTCACTGGATGACGTCATCAGTGATCTCATCAGTGATGTCATTTGAGATGTCATCAGTGATGTCATCAGTGATGTCACTGACCATGTCATGAATGATGTAATATGTGACATGATCAGCAGTGGATTGCGGGTGCGCGATATATAGTTAGTGCAACTAACTATATATGGAATTTCAATGGTTTTGTGTGAGTAAAATAAGGTTTTTTAAATGCTAATTCCTAACTATATATGGTCTATAACCTATGGTTTTTTCAGTGAATTTTCAAGGTTTTGTAAATGATAATTCCTAACTATATATGGTCTATAACCTATGGTTTTTTCAGTGAATATATATATATATATATATATATATATATATATATATATATATATATATATATATATATATATATATATATATATATATATATATATTTATATATGTTCTGGGTTCCCACTCATGGGCGGAGATTATTCAGTGCTTATGACTTTAATGAGTATACCCCTGGAAGAGAACTAGGATTACAGGTAAGTAACTAATCTATCTTGATTTTATCACTGAAGGTAAAGGTGTGCTCCAGGTTGTGCCCTGCTGCTTGTGTGGGCCCCTCCACGAGCTGAGTGAGGCTGTTGAGTAGCACAACTTTTCCACTTAAGAAAAGTCAACTCCTGTGTTCTCAGCAGAGCACTTTTTCTGAGGGTGAAATACAATGAATACAAGGTAACCTCATCCCACCACAAGACTCTGCTCCCAAGAGCAGCAAATGCCCTCCATTGCCTTAAGCACAGGACAGCCTGCTGCAATTTAACCACTGACGAATAATGAACTGGAGAACTCCTTTTCTAGGAGTAAATCTGGCTCCCTGCTGGATCCCTCTCCCCTCAAAAGGGAAAAGGCAAGCAGTACCCCCCTATTGGTGAAACCTAATGCGCGACCCCAAATTTCTTTCTAACTTTAGACTCGTATCTCTGCTGACTGGGGTCTCTAGGAATTTAGAAAAAGCAGGTAACACCCAGCTAATGGACTTCTGGAAGACTCCAGCTGTGTCCACCCTGTTAAGTCCATCTTCAGAGCCCTCCATAGTATGGAGCCTGCACTCATGGAGATTACTGATAACATTAAATATATGATGAATGGTGGTCAAAATGAAGCACTAATCGTGTTCGATCCCTCAGCAGCATTTGACTGTCTCGCATGAGATCCTACTTCAGATGCCTCGCCTACATCGCCGTAGACGGAAGGGCGTTCGCCTATATGGAACAAACAGTCTGCCTTTAACCATTCTTCTCCAAAGCCAAAGCTGTCTTGTATGGAGTACCACCAGGCTCAGCTCGGAGCCCTATACTTTTTACCATTTATATGACCCATTGACCTATCTTATTGAATCTTTTGGTTTTCAGGTGGTCACCTATGACGCAGAGGACACCCAACTCCTGCTGACCTACAACAGTAACAACTGCAAAGCTAAAGTCAAATTTGTCTCTCCTCTGGCAGCAGCGATGAGCTGGCTCAAAATGAATTTTTTACAATGTAACCCTGATAAAATGGAGGCCCTACTTTTCAGAACTGCCCTTCTTCCTGGCCTCTTCAGGGGTCTGGCCTTCCAGATGTTCTGCGGAACTCCCCTGGCCCCCTGACTTGGCCAGAAATCTAGGAGTCTGACTCACACCTATTCTTCAAACCCCAGATCACTGCTGTGGCCAAACCTGCATGCTGGATATTAAGGATGCTGAGGAAATTCCTTAAACATCTTCCTTGTGAAGCTCAGAAGTCAGTAGTACAGGCTCTGATTCTAGCAAGGCTGGACTACCCCAATGTCTTATACCTAGACCTCCCACATAGTCTGTTGCACTGGCTACCAGCAAAAAAGAGGGTAATTTTACAAACAGCTGGCCGCCTTCCTCGAGACGAATGGATCCCTCGACCCCTCACAGTCTGGCTTCCGAGCCAACCACAGCACCGAGACCGCCCTCATCGCCGCCACCGATGACATCCGAACCCTGATGGACAACGGAGAAACAGCGGCCCTCATCCTCCTGGACCTCTCCGCGGCATTCGACACTGTCTGCCACCGCACCCTAGTGCAACGCCTCGGCAACATCGGAATCCAGGAGAAGGCTCTGGAATGGATCACCTCCTTCCTCGACGGAAGAACACAGAGTCCGCCTACCACCGTACAAGTCAGAGGCCACCGAAGTCATCTGCGGCGTCCCTCAAGGATCCTCGTTGAGTCCCACCCTCTTCAACGTCTACATGAGCCCCCTCGCGGCCATCGCACGCCAGCACAACCTCAACATAATCTCCTACGCCGACGACACCCAACTGATCCTCTCCCTGACCAACGACCCCGCCGCCGCCAGAGCCAACCTGCACGAAGGGATGAGAGATGTAGCCGAGTGGATGTCGACCAGCCGCCTGAAACTGAACTCAGACAAGACGGAGGTCCTCATCCTGGGCTCCTCGCCCTCCGCCTGGGACGACTCCTGGTGACCCCCCGCCCTGGGCACCGCACCCAAACCGACGGACCACGCACGCAACCTGGGCTTCATCCTGGACTCCTCCCTCTCCATGACCAGACAAGTCAACGCCGTCTCCTCGTCGTGCTTCAACATCCTGCGCATGCTACGGAAGATCTTCTGGTGGATCCCCACGAGACCAGGAAAACTGTCACCCAGGCCCTCGTCACCAGCCGACTGGACTACGGCAACGCCCTCTACGCCGGACCCACCGCCAAGCTCCAGAAGAGACTCCAGCGGATCCAGAACGCCTCAGCCAGACTCATCCTCGACATCCCAAGAAACAGCCACATCTCCGGACATCTGAGAGACCTGCACTGGCTCCCCGTCAACAAAAGAATCACCTTCCGTCTCCTCACCCACGCACACAAAGCCCTACACGACCAAGGCCCGATCTACCTCAACAACCGTATCAACTTCTACGCTCCCAAGCGCCACCTCAGATCAACCAGCCACGCCCTCGCCGCCGTCCCCCGCATCCGAAGAGCGACAACAGGAGGACGGTCCTTCTCCTACCTGGCCGCCAAGACCTGGAACTCCCTCCCTCCCGACCTGCGCCTGACCCAAGACCACCTTTCCTTCAGGAAGAAGCTCAAGACCTGGCTGTTCGAGCAGTAACGGCACCCCCCCCCCCCCAGCGCCTTGAGACCCTACGGGTGAGTAGTGCGCTCTACAAATGTCGTGATTGATTGATTGATAATTTTAAAGCTCTAGCTATAGAACACTCAGCCTTTTATAAAACTGGCCCGTCATAGCTGTATGAAAAAACTAACCCCAGCGATCCTAGCGGTCAAAATCAGCCTGGCTCCTGTCCATTCCCGTCACAAAAAGAGGTGGTGCTGTGTATTTCCTTTAGATCTAGGAGGGTTAAGAGCCTGTGCTTCACACACAAAGCCCTGCATGGAGCAGCACCCAGTTATATCAAGGACTGTTTGAAGAACTATGTGCCAGGACGATGCCTCCCCTCGTCTGAGGCAAGTCTGTTGGCATGCCTACATTTTGATAATGTCACCTTGGGATGCGGGAGGGGGGGCAAGCTTTTTCAGTTGTGATTCCTCAGCTTTGGAACAAGCTACCGGAGGCCTTGTGCAGGGAAGCCACCCTACTCCCGTTTAGGAGAAAACCTTAAGAGCATTCTGTTTACTCAGGCATTTGGATAGGCTAACCCAGACTTACCGAGCTCCGGGAGGCGTGCCCTGGTTTTTAGGTTTATGGTCCTTTCACAAGTACTTGGAGACCATTGGTGATTTGGTGCTATATAAATAGAAATTAACATAACATATAGGATCTGCATGTTTAGACAAAATAAACTAAGGGATTGGTGTCCAGACTGATTCCAGACACCCTCAGAGGATATGTTAGTCTGTAGACCAGCTAGTTCACAGTGCCACTTTGAGCCCCTCATACCAAGGAGAGAATAGTCTCTGGCAACTATTGAACATGACAATCCTGACCCCTCTGAGTTCCTGGAAACAGTGCAGATTCTTTGCTCGGTCACTCGTGCTCACTTCTCACAGAAATGCACACAATAAAGGGCGGGGACATTTTCAATAAATATTTATTGAACCAGCGTCCTTCCAGAATAATATACGCGTGCTGCAACAACCATGAGACAGATATGTAAATGTACAGGAATTTATATAGCGCAAATCAGCAAGCGGTTTCTAAGCGCTTGCTTAGGGAACCCGTCCTGGTATTCCCCTGTGAGATAACCCCGGCAGGGTATCCGCAAGGTGAAAGCCAGGCATCCCGCCGCGAGGGGCCGTTGTGGAGATTAAGCAAGCTATTGCCCAGAGTCGCAGAGTGTGAACCCGTGAATCGAGTAGGCACCGGAGCGAGAATTGACGAGTCCATGGACATTTTAGGATTCAAGACCCCGCCGAGCCAGGAATTTAACCCTGGTCCCGGGCTGACCTCTGCTTCCAGGTCTGCCTCCTCTAACCAGTGAGCCACACTTCTGTATGGTTATAAGCACCAGCAGAGTAAAGAAAAGGTTGAATTCTACCATAGTGCTAAAACATGAATATATGCAGGCATATACATACATGACAAAAATAAGTACTCCTATGATGCAAACCTGACAAGATGTACCTAAGTGTACCTAGCAAGGTGGTCCTGTCTAAGGCCGAGATGACGCCGCTTCGGCGCCGGCAGCAGCTGGCCTGTGCAGACTAACAGGGGTCGGCAGCCCCTCCTCGTCCCGCTCCGGGTCGAGGACGGATGAGGACCCCTCGTCCCTCTCCAGGCCCCTCTCGTTCCTTCCCGCATTTGGCAGCCTTGGAGGGCGAGTCGGTGGCTGAATCGTCTCTGGTGCCGCCACATGGGTTGCCGAGCTCTGGCAAATTCTGGGCCGTGGCTGGCGGAAGACTTCAGGGCATTCCCCAGGGTCGTCTTGTTCCCCCACGCAGGTGTCTACCTCTGAGGGGGCCGAGTCGGCGTTGTCCTGGCGCTGACTTGACTCCAGCTCCACTCCGGACTCCGGTGCAGGATGACTTGGTGGACTCTTGTCCATGGTTCCTGTGTCCTGCCTGAGGCGGTTGACTCTACGGATCCGCGCAGGGGTTGTACCGTGGATTCGTCTTCGGACACTCCATTTTCCCCAGAGACAGTCTGTATTTTGGTGTCGTCCTCTCCGGAGACTGGCCGACGTGTGGTGTCTTTTTCACCGGCGTCTAAGGGCGGCTCTCTGCCCTTCCTGAGGCAGAGGTGTTTGTCGGAAGAGCGGCAGGTCCCTCATTCTTCGGCTCCCTCTGGCTTTTAGATCTGGCCCCTGCCTGTCCCACTTGGCCTCTGGGACAGCCGCCTTAGTTTGCAGCAGTCGCTCACGGAGGAGCTGCTTTCTCCACCACGGGGCTCTACGGAGGCAGGTGCGGCCTTCGCTCACGCGGTGTCCACGGCTGTGGGCGTCCTGCGCATGGGTGACCCGGTGGCTCCCATTCTGGCGTACCACCTCTTGGAGGTCCTCCACCAAGTCTCTGGTGGGAGGGAAATCTTACTCCCCTTTGAAGGATCCCTCCTTTCTTCCTTGACTGGGGCTTGGAGGCAGCCTGCCTCAAGGGACCCGGTGCCTCAGCATCTTCTGCACCGGCACCTCCTGGTGCCGCGTGAGCCGGAGTGCCTGTCCCTACACCTTTCCGCTGCCAGCCCCCTTCTGCGGACTGCTTTTCCCTCCCTGCCGCCACTGTTGACTCTGCCATCCCGGGAGGCCCGCTGGCTGGACTCTTGGGGGCCCAACATATTTGACTCGACTAGCGCTGCCCTGCGGGCCCTTAACACCTTGTGTGTTCTGGCTAGGGCCTCCTCCTGTCTGTGGGACTCGGCTGAGCCTGGTCAGGTGGACTTGTGGCATCATGCGTCGGATGGCCAGGAGCTTGCCAGCAGTTGTCCTCCGCTTTGCTCATCTCCGTGGTGCTGGCCCGGGCCATGACTTCCTTGGTCGCTCTCCATCGCCATGCTTGGCTTCGGGAAGGAGTATTCCCTGAGAATATTCGGGAGCGACTCATTGACTGGATGTTTGACGGTACCGTGTTGTTCCATGCCCCAGCCGACTCTGCCATCCAAACACTCTTGGCGTGGCTCCGCCCTCCTCCTCCTCCTCCTCCTCCTCCTCCTCCTTATCGTCCTCCATCTCCTCCTCAGTGACTCGTGAGTTGGGCTGCTTCTGGGCCTTCTTAGGCTGATTGTTCTGGTTGTGGAGTGTATTTTTCTAGCCATCGCGTCCTCTCGGGACTTTGGCATTGTTGGCTACTGGACGGCCCTTTGTTAGTTATGTGTGTGTTATTGCACAGACTCAGATTTGGCCTTCTGCTTGGTTGGGCTGCTTGTCAAGCCCTTCGCGGGGTGTTTTTTTCCTCGTGGTACTTTTGTTTTTTCCTCTGCCGCGAAAAGTTCTTGCAGAGAGGATTTCCATAGTTTGGGACTTGCCATACCCTGTGGAGTACTGGTAGCTGTTCTATGGCTTGTACCCTGCTTGGGGTTCTGGTCGCCTTTGGGTGTCTGTTCTCCATGGCGTTGTGTGGTTGCCTTGCTGCTTGAGTTCGTCTGAGCAGCCGCTCGTAGTGGTGTGCCCGGGCTCTACCTCCTCCTCCTCTCCCGACTCCTGTACTGAGGGCTGGGGTGCTCATGTGTTCGCCCTTGCCAGGCGCTGCCTAATCTCCTCTGGGGGATTCGGGCTGCTCCTCTTGCTTCTGGCGGCTTGACTGCCGGTGCTGTCCTAGCTGACAGGTTGCTCTGAGTCTGGAGTGGGTTCGCCATCTTTTCCCTCGCTTCCTTGGGTCTTATAGGCTTCTTCTTCTTCCACTCTTCCTGTCTTGGCTTTGAGCGGCAGCTAGTTTGCCTTGTGAAGGAGTGGGGTACTTCTGCCCTTCCGGCCTCACCCTTGGTCCCTCTGTTGTGAATGTGTGGGACTCTTCCTCATTCTTCTTCTCTCCCTCCTACCTCCCTTGGGTCGGTGGGGTTCGGCTTGTGGGGGTTCCCATTGCCTGGCAGGGGCGAGTTCTCCCTGGTCCACAGCTCTGGTCCCCTGGTCTGTCTTGGCTGGTAGGGTCCTTTCACAGACCCTCCTTCCCTGGAGTATTGCTAGGGTATCTACTCTACGTGAAGGAATCTGCGGCTAGTAGTCTATCACATGTACGAGTTACTTACCTTCAGTAACGATGTATCTGGTAGAGACGATTCTAGCCGCAGATTCCTTCACGGGCCACCCTTCCTCCCCTATTCTGTGAGGACCTTTGGGTTGGTCTTTGGTGCTTGCCTCCCGGCGGAGGGGACTGTCAACTGTGAGTGCCTTCCGTGTTCTGGATGGGTGGCTCCGTCTGGGGAGGTTCATTCCTCCTTGGTTCTTTGGAGGATGTCCGGTGCTCCGGCGCCTCGATGCCCTGTTGCTCTGGCTCTCCCGGATTAGGGTGGATTGCTTTTATCCCTGTCCTTCTCTTCCCTCGCTTCCTTCCATTGCTTCCTCTGATATTTGTTTCCTGGCCATGTTTTGCCCTTGCCCCTTGGGGAGTGTTGCCCTCTATATTGGGGTGACTTGGAGGTTGTTGTCCCTGTCTGTCTTGGAGCTGGTTCCCTTCCTTGCTCAGGTGGGGGGTGGTAGTTTCCTAGGTGTGCCATGACTTCTACGCATGTTCCATGTCTCTGGTGCACAGGGATGGGACGCTGTCTTATGCTAGGAGGGTGGCGGCGCAGGGCTCTGCTTGCTCTTTTTTCTTTCCCTGTCTTTAGGTTCTGCGGTGCTGTCCCTACTCTTGAGGTGTGATTAGTCACTGCTTGTTTTCAATTTTTCTGCTCTTCGCACACACGCGTTGTGGTGCGGAAAAGTTCTCCCACGAAAACTGACGTAAGCTCGCCTGGGCGGGTATTGGGTGACCTCGCTGACGTCACATATGCAGACAACACCAGGGGGGTGTCGCGTGATATCGCCCCGCCCCCGGCGCCAGGGTTACTGTGGCAAGAAAAGTTTCCGGAACCAGTCTCATGCCTGGGGATAATTCTACCTGAAGGAATCTGCGGCTCGAATCGTCTCTACCAGATGCATCGTTACCAAAGGTAAGTAACTCGTACGTTAGGTGCGATGTGCCATTTCTCCGAAATGAAGTGGGAGATTAGTTCGGACTAGAACTGTATCTCAGCTGAAGACCTTTAAACCTTGGATATCAAAGATCTCTAAAGTGGAGGTTAAGGCCACCTCCTGCTATAAAAGTATGGCTTTCAGTCTGCTCAGAGAATCAAACCGTATTAAGGAAACATTCAATGAAGGCCATAGCGACCCCTCCCTGAATGTGTTGGTTGGTGGAAACAATACTTGCATACAACAGGCAGGCCTGGAACTTACTGTGACCAGATATGCGATGACTGGCAGCACCCCACAATAACCTTGATCACTCAACATCAAATAACTCCTGTTTAAGAGCAGTTTGAATACCGGATGAATCATGGCAGCTGGGCATCATTTCAAGTGACAAGAAAGGTTGGCAACCGAAGTGTTGCAAGCTCTGTGAAGCATAATATTCGGACAAATATAGAGACCCACTTAACGAATTCTCGCAGTTTGTGTTGCTGAGAATCTTTGTCTTCATTCATGCATCTAAATCTGTACAGTAAATCCCAAGATTCATCGCTGTATTCCTTCCCAACGCTTCATACCTGCCTACTTGGTTGTAGTCTAGATAATATCGTAATTGGAATGTTATTGGCAATATTATATGGCCATGAATTAACCATTCTGTGGAAATGGGCTCAGCCACGCTGAAAGGTAATTGGTCCAATTTTTTAATGTGCAGCACTGTATATTTTGCACCTCTTCATGCTATTGTCTGCCTTTCTGTTAAATTATAAGCTGAGAACAGTGTCGTACTGTTAATATATCGCAAGGTCACTTAACCAGGGCACAATGATTGTAGCGTCCAGCTTACTAATAGAATAAATTGGAACTGTGATTGCCCATGTTGTAGGATGAACAGATCCTGTTTCATTATCTATAGCAGAAGACACAATGTTGGTCAGTGAGTAAATCCAGGATGTTAGTTTGTTCATGCCATTGTTGACCACTGCCAAAGCCTTTTTTAGGTTAACCCTATCAATTTCACACAATCTCTCCTTAGCTTCCTGTTGAGAGAATTTCCAAACTAAGTTGTAAATAGCATATAGGAAGCGTTTACAACGTGGCTTCCAAAGACCTGCTGTCAGTCGCCCTGGCCGCTGCGCCACACCTCTTCCATGATTGATTGGATGATTCAGATCTCCTAACTCCCCTACCCAAGATTTCTGGTGTGAGCTCCCTGTGAGGTAGGTTGGCGGCTAACAGTAGATTCTTGAGGTGATTTTTTGGGCAGGGTAGTCGCGCTACAGGCAGAAATCTGCTTCGGGGGGTGATTGCCCAAATTAGGGCATACAGGCTGAACATTACCATCAGAGATACAAATCTGTGATGAAGGAGGTTGTAACAGAAGGAAAGGTAGAGGGGAGAGGCAGAGGAGGGAACGTACTGGTTATTGGTAGATGAGGGATGGTAGCTGGAGTTTTCGCCAACAGTAAGGTTATACATTCAGTAGTAAGGTTTTCCATGTGTCAATATAGAAGACAGTCTAATAAGGTCTTTATTCAATGTTTCAAAATCATCCTGGGGATATTCCAGGAATTGTGGTTCTGGTCTTAGACTTCGGATTAGTTGACTTGATGGAATCTTTAGTGTTAATAGCAGGCCAGGTCAAAAAGTCAGTTTCAAGTACTCCAGCATCTTCATGTGCTTTGACGGCGGCTGGGATGCAGGGTCGGACGGGGAGGCTGTGCAACTGCAAGCAGTCCTGTCGATAGTAAGGTCTATATTGCTTATAGTACCTTGTACACAACCAATAAACACCTTTCCTCCTGCAGCTAACCTGGGAGTGTTCTCAATTTAATTATCTTGTCGTTGATCTAGGTTTGAAGTGACCACTGCACCCTGGTTACACATGGTTAATCTGTCCTCTGCACCAATTATTTCCTTGTCGATTGTACCCATGGCCCTAGTTAGATGGGTCATTGGTGAGCCACACTGCTTCTCAGAAGATTTAGATGTAGGCAACGTGTAAGGATTGGGGTATCTTTCATAGATTCACATGCCTGAATCATTCCCTGTCGCCGAGGCGGGAGTCCCACGGTAAATAAAATAGCAGTGCCAAAGGTAAATAACAGTAGTGGGCCCGAAGGAAAAAGGCCTGAGGACCAAAACTTAGTAGCCTATCTACATCATTATGCTAAAAAGACCAAAGTCTTTGTCCCAATCAGCTAGCAGCACCCTCTAGAATGTGGTGGCACTGTTCGGTTGCTTATATATTCTTGGTCGCTTTGGTCTCCGTTTCCTTTTCCTTCTTGATTTTCACTTATTGGGTATTGACTTTCTTATTTTGGTCTCTCTTTTCCTTTTTTTTTTCTTCTCTCCTGGATTGTGGGCTTAATCTGTGTATCACTTTGGTATAGATTTTCTTAATTTTGCCCAAGAAATTGTTTTGGGACATTATATATTGGGTGCGTATTTGTTGTTGCAGCCCTGAAGAAGTCATTGGGTATAACTTCCCCTGACGAAACATGTGTTGGCGTTTGGCTGTTTTCAAATTATTGCAAGATTGTATTACTGTATCCACAAGTCTTCAAGAAAACCTATGGACTGAGAATAAAAATAAGGATTTCATCACAACTTGGATGCTCTGATATGGACAATTATTTGTGAAATTATTATTATCTGTAATACTCACAGATATATGTACTTTGTGCTTAGGGAATCTACTCGAATTTCCTTATTGTGACGGCATTACGTGGTAATTGCTGTTTTTGACAGCGTGAGGTGGTAGCTGTCTCTGATTCCCTTTGATGCCACTTTGATTATAATATTTCGCTTTCCTACTATTTGCCATTTTTGACTATGCGCTGTTAAACCCTTACCATCTGTTGCTTTTCCCTCTAGAACACTCTCTGCAGAGCCAGTTCTCCTCAGATTTTCACTGCACGTCGTGTGGAAGGAAGTCTCCCCGAGTGCTACTCCGTCTTTCCTTCATGATGTTTGACAAGGAGGACTTGTTCAAACCTTGCAGAACATGCGACAAAAAGAGAGTCCATGTTGATGATCAACATAAGGATTGTATCTATTGCCTCTACCCTAAGCATGAGACTAAAGATTGTAAGATCTGCCGAACCTTCCGTTCTAAAACTCTAAGGGATAGGGAGGCTAGAGTCCTCTTGTGGCTCAAATCTTCTTCAACTGAAGATGATAGAGCTTCAACCTCCAGCAAGAGAGCAAGATCTCAGGACAGTTCATCAAGTGAGGGGAGAAAACATCTCAAATCCTCACACTCCACTTCTGGTCCTTCTCAAACTTCTGGGCCTATTCAGTCTAGAGAAGATTCAGCTCTCAAGGACTCTAAAAAGCAATAAATCAAAACCGTGAGTAAAAGCTGTTCTGTCTCTTCAGCTTTACCTATGTCGACTATCTCTGTCACATCTTCAGCTCCTTAGTCAACGGCGACAATTTCTATTACTTCTATTACTTCTCCTATCCTGTCGACGAGGATTTCCATAGTGTCTAAGAAAACCATAGTCGATCCGTCAACGAAAGCATCTTCGACGAAGCAGTCTAAACACTCGTCGACGAAGGTACCGTCGACGAAGCTTCCGTCATCGACGAAGACATCTACTGTGCCGGCTACGAGTGCCCCGTCGAAGTCCAGTTCGTCGTTGATTGCCCCGTCGACCATGGTCCCGTCGACGAGTTCGTCGACGATAGTCCCGTCGACGTAGAGTCCGTCGATGATGCGTCCGTCGACGTCTGCCTCGTCAACGATGATCCCGTAGACGACGGCTAAAATTAAGAGTACATCGACGGTAAATCTATCTTCTTTGTCAACGACCATACCATCTACAGGAGTGGAACATGCTTCTACTAAGTCTTTAGTGGTGGTGCAAACTTTTTCAACGCCTATTTCTTCGAAAGGTTTCCAGCTTAAATCTTTCCAGAGACAAGAGTTTTCGTATATCTCACCACTTACTCCATCTCACCTCCACGACACATATGCCCAAGAGGAGGATGATGACTATGACGACTATGAAGGAGCTTTTGGAATAGCTAGTCATCCTTCAGAACTGAACATTAAATGTCAAGAAGAAGAGGAAGATGAAGACTACACGGAACACTACTACCAGAACGACATTGGTGTTCCTCACCACACAGGATACCAGAGGCATTCTCGGATTTCAGAGTCCAGCCATCTGCCTCCTACCCTCATTCAGGACTTGCAGGCCATGTTAGCTGAATATAGGCAGCGCTTTCTACCACAGCAAGTCATTCCACCACTCCAGCCTGTGGCAGTTCCAGATCCTATACCTCAGCCGGTGGTTCCGGCACCAATGTCTCCAGTTACAGAACCTCCTCAACAGCCCCAGCCTTTACAGCCTGCTCGATCCCCGGACACTTCTTAGGATGAAGAAGTTGAAGGTTGAGCTGCCTGAGAATCCTCACTTAGATCCGTGGGATTCATATATTATTCCCATGCCGTCTCCACCAACTCCACAACCATCAGTCACCTCCAGAAGATATAGGTGGATTTCATAACCTCATGCAGCGAGCTGCTACTAGGTTTCAGCTTCCAGTGACTGTGGAACAAGCTGAATGTTTCCTCCACGATTTCACAGAGAGAAGGCTAGGAAAGTTACCAGGGAAATTACAATAATAGATTACATATGGACTGAGGGCATCAAGATTATGAAGAATCCTGCATCTGTGCCTGCAGTGCTTCCACGGGTTGATAAAAAATAGTGTGCTCCGATTGACAGCCCATCCTGCCTCATTGGTCACCCCAGGCCGGATTCAGTCATTTCACAGGCTGCCCAACGGAGGTTTAAAAATCTGGCCACACCCATCACTACACCACCGGACAAAGAGGGTCGTCGTCTTGACCTCATTGGTTCTCAACCATGGCTGCCGCCTCCATCAGGGCAGCGAATTCATTAGCGATCATAGGCGTTATGATCGCCAAATGTGGTCGGACATGGCTGGTCTGATTGACCTTATTCCAGAGGACAAACGACAGGAGGCTAGAAAGATCTCTTTGGAAGGAGAGCTCGCAGCTTCAGAAACCATCGACTGCGCTCTGGATATAGTCAACACAAATTTCAGGCAATTGGTTGGAGCTGCAGTTCTCAGGCGCCAAGGTTGGTTGAAGGTTACCACCTTCAGACCAGAAGTCCAAACCAAAATATTAGATATGGCCTACGACGGCGAATCTTTGTTTGGCAAACATATTGATGAAGCCCTCCAAGCAGTCAAGACAGATACGGATACTGCAAGATCCTTGGGTTCCCTACAGTGTAAACGGGGAACATTCAGAGCTGCTAGAGGTTGATGGTAACCTCCTCTAGAGGAGGTTACCATCAACAGAGCAGACAATATCAGCCTCAATATCGGCAATCTTATCAATCATCGTACCACCAATCCAATACAGCTGGTTTCTCTTGCCAAGGAGACTGAAAACTCTCCAACAATCCATTGCGAGACTCTCATAGAAACAAGTGAGTTCAGTCGGGCGCCAATCACATTTCCTTCCCTCCCTGTGGGCGCGAACATTTATTTTTACCTAGATCAATGGCAAAAAATGACTTCCGATCGCTGGGTGCTAGACCTCGTAAAGCATGGGCTCACTCTAGAATTTGTCACCACGCCACCAACGACTCTGCCCACGGGACCCCTCCCCCTCGTCTACATTTATTGTTCAAGGAAGCTTATTCAATTTTCAAGAACGCTATAGAGAAGGTCCCAGATCTTCGGAAACGGACAGGTTTCTACTCGAGTTTTTTCCTCATCAAAAAGAAATCAGGGGAATGGCGACCAATTCTGGACCTTCGCAACCTCAACAGGTTCCTCAAAAATCAGGGTTTTCGTATGGTCACCCTGTCGGAGATTCTGAGCTGTCTGAACGAGGAAGATTTTATGACTTCCTTAGATCACGATTCATCCGAAACATCGAAAGTATCTCCGATTCACTGTGGCTGGCGCCCATTATCAGTTCAAAGTACTCCCGTTTGGACTCCAATCGGCTCCAAGGATCTTCACAAACTGTCTGGCCCCAGTAGCGGCAACGTTGCGTACTTAGGGAATCCAGGTCTTCCCGTACTTGGACGATTGGTTAATCAAAGGCCCTTCAAAGCTCACTGTAAGGAATGCCATTTCAACATGTCGCAATCTCTTTGCATCTCTGGGACTAACTGTGAACAGAAGCAAATCCCAGTTACATCCAAAGCAGATCCTGCCGTTCCTGGGAGCACGTCTAGACACAATACAATGCAAGGCATTCTTATCTCAAGAAATACAGCTTTGCCTCCAGAAATTGGCACGTCAGGTTTAAAAAAAAGTCACTTTTTGTTCACCTTTTCGCTTCACTCCTGGGAATGTGTTCTTCGGCCATAAATATCATCCCCTTGGCGTACCTGAAAATGAGACCTTTACAGGAGGAACTGCATCTTCAGTGGAAACAAGCGACAGGTTGCTTCAAAGAAGTCATCAGTCACTCCACGAATGGTGGATGCTCTTCAATGGTGGTCACTGTTACCCAATCTGACACAAGGACTCACGTTCATACAGAACCCTCCAGACTTCGTTCTGACAAGGCATGTGTCCATGGAGAGATGGGGAGGTCATCTCCAAGATTTACAAGTACAAGGTAAATGGTCTCAGAAGTACAGACGACACATCACCAGTCTGGAACTGCGGGCAATATTCCTATCTTTGCAAGCGTTTCTTCCAAGGATTGCAGGGGTCTTCGGTCTTAGTTCGAACCGGCAATACCACCAGCATGTTCTACGTGAACAAACAAGGAGGGACAAGGTCGGCAACGTTGAGAAAGGAAGCTCAGGAGTTATGGGAATGGCTAACACTTCACAACATAACTCTCAAAGCAGATCATGTCAGTGGCCTCCACAATACAATAGCGGACAAACTCAGCAGGTCCCTATCAGACTGCCACGAGTGGGAATTAGACCATGTTTAAGTGAACAGAGTTTTCCAGGCTTGGGGCAACCTGACTTTGGATTTGTTTGCAACAAAGCAAAACAAGAAATGCCGGTATTACGCCAACAGATACCCTCAACAGGGGTCACGAGGGAATGCCCTGTCTGTATGATGGTCAGTGATTTATGCTTATGCTTTTCCCCCGATCCCATTGATAGCAAGAGTGTTGCCCAAGATGAAATTGGAGGGCTGCCGTCTCATCCTGATTGCTCCCCGGTGGCCGTGCCAGTACTGGTTCCAAGAACTTAAGTTGCTATCCCAGGACCGTCCAATAAGTCTTCTTCCAACTCCAACAATGCTGTCGCGGAACGAGGGACAGATACTTCACCCAGACCCCCAATCTCTAAAATTACATGCATGGCTCCTGATTTCTTAGAATTTCAAGACCTTCATATTCCTCAGGATTGCCGTGACATCTTCCAAAAATCACGAGCACAAAGCACATTGAAGACTTATCGTCTTAAATGGAAGAGGTTTTGCTTTTGGTGTGACTCTAACAGTATACACCCGATAGAAGCTCTTGCAGATAACATTCTTCCTTATCTGCTGCATTTAGCTCGCTCTGGTCTCTCTTTTTCATCAATAAAAGTCCATCTAGCGGCTCTATCCAGGTTCAGGAAAGTTGCCAACATTCCCTCACTATGTTCGTCCTCTCTAATCAAACAGTTCATGAGAGGTCTTTTCCGAGCTTATCCTCCAGTTAGGCCTTCTCCACCGGAATGGGAACTCAATATGGTTCTCTCACAACTAATGAAACATCCATTCGAACCCATTCATAAAGCCGACATCAAGTATCTCACAAGGTAGGTCGCCCTACTTCTAGACTTAACGTCTGCCAGAAGAGTAAGGTTTATTTATTTGAGAAGTTTTATACAGCGCTAGCCTGACTGGAGGGCTTCACAACCGTTACGTTGCAGAGCAGAACATAGTACAATAAAGCGATACATTCCGGATAGGAGCAATAGTAAAGGCAATGATGCAGAGTTCCTTTTCAGTGCCTTGTTAACCCTCATCCGAGAGAGGCGCAGTGTCACTTTCAGCACTCCACCTGCTTCTATCTGGTCGTTACAGATTGATCTAGAAAAAGGATTTTAAGCGGACTTTTGAATTTAGCAAAGGAGGGAATAGTTCTGATGTGGGGGGTGTATAGAGTTCCATATTTTGGGCGCATTTCCAGCGAAGGACCTGGTTGCGTTTTTTTGTTTTTGTGATTTTAGTATTAAATCTTTTTATTGCAAAAAGAAGGGCTCTTTCACAAAGCAGAGAAGTTTCATTGAACAAAACATGAGGCAAGTTGCCGACTTTCATAGCAATAGCAACGAAACACCACTGTAGGGTACCTCCACACCATCAAATAGTCCTCGGAAGTTGCGGGGCCATCAGCAGGAGCAGACCCATCATCTGCAGAGCCACAACAAGGAACAATCCCACCCTCTCCCCCCCCCCCCACAACTTCTCCCCAACCTACCCACCTCCCTCCCACATTCCGGATCCAACGTCCCGCACCAAGCTGTTTTCGTGATTTTAGAGGGATAAGAAGTAAGGTGTTGGAACTTCTGAGGTTCCTCTTCTGACCTCCTTTATTGAGTTTGGCCGCCAGGTATTCGGGTTTGCCTGTGTGCAGGGATTTGTGGGTGAGGCAAGCTGTTCTGAAGTTCGCCCGCATTTCTATTGGTAGCCAATTGAGTTCTTTGAGTGCAGGAGAGATGTGATCAAATTTCTTTATTCCAGTGACCATTCTGGCAGCCGCGTTGAGTGGTTTTCAGAGGAGTAAGATGAGTTTAAGCAATTCCCGAGAGGACTGCGTTTCCATAGTCCAGTCTTGACAGCACCAGTGCTTGGGTGGCTTGTTTGAGATCTTTGGGTGGAATGAAAGGTTTTATTTTGTTTAGTAGCTTCAGGTTGAAGGCGATCTTCGCCGAGATATTAATGTTTGGTCATGTCCAGTTTAGAGTCTAGCGTGATGCCTAGTGATTTAACAGTCGGCCAAGGAGAGGTTCCCATTAAGCGCATCAATAGCTTTTAACCACTCGACTATTTGTGGGTTCTCTTCTTTGTTTGAGATGAGGAGTAGTTCGGTTTTATCCGGATTCAGTTTTAAGTGGTTGCTTGACAGCCAAAGTTGCACTTCCCTTAGTGTTTCATCGAGTCTTTGGATGTCTTTAGCAGAGGAGATTTCCAGGTAAATTTGAGTATCAGCATATAGGTGGAAGGGGATCTTAGCTTTCCTGAGTAGGGTGGTGAGGGGTTCCATGTAGATGTTGAAGAGCTGAGGGGAGAGCACTGAACCTTGGGGTATTCCCCTCTTGATTATGTGAAGGTCGGATTCAAAGCTTTTGATTCTCTGGGAGCGGTTGTGCAGGAATGAGGAGAACCATTTGAGGACCACCTCGTCTAGCCCGGCCCTTTCTTCGAGAGCCTTGAGGAGAAGTTTGTGATCTACTGTGTCAAATGCTGCCGAAAGGTCTAGGAGAATGAGGAGGCAGCATTGATCTGAGTCAAGTGATTTGTGGAGATCATCAATTATGTTGAGGATTGCGGTTTCTGTGCTGCACCCTTTCCTGAATCCTGACTGATGGGAGTCGAGGAGGTTGGCATTGTCCAAATGTTGAGCTAATTGTTGGAGAACACATCTTTCAAGGGTTTTGGAAAGAAGAGGAAGGTTAGAGACGAGTCTGAAGTTGTTAAAGTCAGTTATGTCCAGGCCTAGTTTTTTCAGCAGTGGGGTGACTTGTCCCACTTTTCGACAATCTGGAACTGTACCAGTTTCTAGGGAGCTGTTTAGATTCCTGCACCAGAGTGGGGCTAGGGAGAGTTTCAGTTTTTTGGTGAGTTGAGCAGGAAGAGGGTCTAGGGTGTGAGAAGAAGGTTTAGAGGTGGAGATAAGTTTAACTATCTCTTCTTCTTGAATAGGCTGGAAGAGTGACCAGGTTTTAGTGGTGGGGAAGGGAGCGCTACCAAACTTCCTAACTGGGCTGCTATGGGGAATGGAGGTGGAGTTGATGTCCAGAGAGCGCTCGATCTTGGAGATCTTATTATTGAAGAAGTTGGCGAAGTTGTCACACCGTTCTTTGGATGCTTGCCCCAGGGACGTATCAGGTTTGGAGGTTTGTTGTCTGATGATATTGAAGAGCTCCTTGGGTCTGTTTTTTGCGCTATCCAGTGCGGAGCGGAAATACTCAGATTTTTTGTTCTTGATATGACTATTGTATTTCTTCGTACAATTCTGAGTTGATCACGATTGGGGGTAGTGGCCATGATCCTCCATCGTCTTTCTGTGGCTCTTAGTTGTCTCCTTTCTTCATTGATGTCTGAGTCAAACTATGTTCTAGATGGAATGGCTCGATCTTTTTCTTAGTTTCAGGGGTGCTAGTTGGTCAAGCAGGATTGCCATATTTGTGTTATAGAGCGAGGTGAGATCTGTTGTGGAGAGATCCTTGTCGCTGGGTAGGAGCATATTTAGCCTTTCTTCCATGAAGTCCAGGGGAATCTGGGTGAGATTTCTGGACCATTTTGGGGGGTCTTGAGCAGGAGGCAGGGATAGGACTCTTTGGTTTATGTGTAATAAGATCATGTGGTGATCCGACCAGTCCACTGGAATTCACTATTGAAGAACCTTTTATGCATTTCTCTAAGGATTATGTCACTCTTCGAACTAATCCAACATTCATACCGAAATTACCATCACAGTTCCATTTAAATGAACCAGTGAAGTTGAGCTTTCTTTCCAAATCCTACTACACCGGCGGAAAGAACATTACATTCTTTGGACATCAAACGATGTTTAAAGTTCTACCTGCAAAGGACAAAAACCTTCAGAAAATCTGATCAATTATTTGTGGATTATGGTCAAACCACGCTGGGTGCAGCAGTCATAAAAGCCACGATTTCCAGGTGGATAGCTTCCGCAATCCATTTCTGCCATATCAAATCGAACAGACCACTACTGAGCAAGGTCAAGGCTCACTCCACAAGATCTGTGGCAGCGTCTACAGGGTTGTTTGCAGGAGTGACGCTGGAAAATATCTGCCGTTCTGCGACGTGGAAGAACGTTCACGAGACATTACTGCCTGCAATCAACGAGTCAAGAGGATGCAGCAGTTGGCCAGGCTGTCTTACAACACCTATTTCTTTGAGAACAGTTTCAGGTAACCTGTGTTCTTTAATTTTTTATTTATACAGAGGTATCCATATATTGATATACAGATATAATGTATTTTAAGGTGTGTGTGTGTATATATATGTGTGTGTGTGTGTGTGTGTGTGTGTATATATATATATATATATATGTGTGTGTATATATATATATATATATGTATATATGTTTAGATTTTAACAAATGGATGTACGTGACATTAGATATCCATGTTTTTACTACTCTATGAACGGTCTTTTAAATTTTTCATCATATTTTATTTATGAAAGTTCAGTTGCCTTACTCTTGGTTATTAATAATGATGTTTATGGGAGTTTATCAGTACAAGTCTCCCACCATCCGCAACCAACTCCTACCTGGCATACTACTTGCTATTCTGATTCAGGCATGTGAATCTATGAAAGATACCCCAATACTGGATAAGAAAACAAGTTACTTACCTGTAGCTTCAGTTATCCAGTATTGGTATCTTTCATAGATTCACATGCACCCACCCTCCTCCCCGGAGAGTCAGTTCTCTATTTTGGATACTCATTTCCCATTGGGGCTACGAAAATCTAAGGAGAACTGGCTCTGCAGAGAGTGTTCTAGAGGGTGCTGCTAGTTGATTGGTTGGGACAAAGACTTTGATCTTTTTAGCATAATGATGTAGATAGGCTACTAAGTTTTGGGCCTCTGGCCTTTTTCCTTTGGGCCTACGACTGTTATTTACCTTTGGCACTACTATTTTATTTACCGCAGGACTCCCGCGACGGGAATGATTCAGGCATGTGAATCTATGAAAGATACCAATACTGGATAACTGAAGTTACAGGTAAGTAACTTGTTTTCTTCCCCATGCTATCGTGGTGACTGCATTAAAAAAATGTGTTAAAGTTAAATCAAGAAGCATAAAAGAAAAGTCAGGAAAAATAGAAGAATAAACATCATAAATCCAACAACCAAGGGCCAAGTAGATCGGCTAGTCTCCTGTAGGCACACTGCACTGTGAAAGGGTGAGACGAGCGTGCCTTTGGGTTGCTTTAGTGAGGCCAACAGAAATAATCTCGGAGGGAAGTTTCCTGTGTAAAGGCAAAGTCCTCCTGGTCCCTCAAACAATGTCAGCAGTGTCCAGTGGTAATCCCTCCACAGCACAAACGGTATATAGGAGGAAGTGTCAATGAAAAGGCTGAATCACTTGGCTCCTCTCTTGTTTACTGAGGATGAAGGTCGCCACAACCCAGAGGCGCCAGCTGGAACTCACCTGTGTACTAGGGTACTAATGGAGCACATATTGGGTTATGTACTCTGCACACTCTTTCGCAGCATCCGGCGGCTTCGTTGGGTTTCTCCCAATGTGGTCCTGTACCTCTATCTTTAAAATTCAATAGGATAAGCAAAAGACCCCAAGATGACTGTGCCTCCCCCTTCCTGCCAAGCATATTCCTTAACTGCAAAGAAGCCTACTTACCACCCTACTGCATGCCCAAGGCTCCTTAGTGAACCGGACACAGCGGCTTAGTTGGGAGCAGCGGTAGGCTGTCGGTTAACAGGTGTCAGGGGCTGAATCAAAGGTCTAAGCCACGGGACAAAAAACGTTGCAGCTACAGCAAATCCAGTGTTCTTCCTGGCACACTTTTTCTTGGCGATGCTCTTCGCTAGTTCCTGCAACTCCTCCAAGCAGCGTGTTGGTAGCATCCGCCTGGTCTGGCCTGAGGGCGGTCACGGCACATCGTGGTAGGAACGTTCACCATTGGACTGGACCCGGCTATTATGGCTGGTTCCTGGTAAAGGCCAGGTAATGCAGATGAAGTAGTAAATGTATTGACAAAAACGGTCTCTGCCACATACCCCCTGGTCCTGCTTACTTCCTTCTCCTCTTGGTTGTCAGTGGCTTGTCACTTTCTCTTTTTATCCCTTTTTTTTTTGTTAGGCTTCATTTTTGATTTATTTTTTTGAAACTCTGCACTGCTTCTCCAACTTGCACGTCGTCATGCAGGGTGGGGATGGGGGCGACGGAGTAAGTGGTGGGTTGCGGAGGAAAACAGAGAAGCGCCCGGAGAGAGGCTGGACCAGGCCGAAACAAAGATGGAGCAGCAAGTGACGTGGCAACTGATGTCTCGCCTGCATCTGCCGTGAACCCGGGCTGGACGTGCAGGGACAAGTTTTCTGAAAGGAGCCGTGAGTGGGGCGGATACAGCAATAGCCTTTGGCACAGTTCCAAGTTGTTTGCGGCTCCGGGGATCCGCCGGCAGGACCACTGCCCCAAAGCTCAAGCAAGCTCGACTCCAGTAAAGCTCGACAGTGAAATGAGCAAATCTGCATAGCATCAGAGAAGCGCTGTGGCCCACTGACCACTTAATTTCAACTTCTCTTGGTTTGATAGTCTTTGTCTACCTCTTAGCTGGTCTGACAGAATGCAAATTTCATTCTCCAGTGAGGTCCTATCTACCGGTTGCTTTAAATGCTGCCCTATGCTAGTCTCCATGTGTAACTTCTACAAGCTTACCAGTCGCTTTTATGCAGGTCTGTCTGAATGAATACTGGGATTAACATAGTAATTTGTAAACAATTTCCAAATGGAGATAATCCATACTGTTAATCAGATTGCACACATGAAAGTCAATGGCTTCTGTAGTAGGGGATCTCTGTGTATAGTCATAATCTAGTGAATAGTCCCGCCCATGTACGTGGACCCCGAAGCAATCAAAAATAATGTCTTAAGCTGTCTTCATTGCAGTCCTGCATAGACACTTAAGAGAGAATTAAGACAAATAATGCAGCCTAACATATACAAGGCTACAAAGGCCACCACTTCATCTAAACATTGAAAAGGATAGCCCACCATGTCCGGTTTAACACTATTTTACCAAGTTTTCCTCACATGGGAAAACTCCCCTTCACCAAAATCCTTGAAATGATAGAGAGGAAGGGTTGGACAGACAAGCCCCCATAGGCTGCCATTATATGTTTTGAAAAGGGATACCGTGCCTTTAAGGAACTCTCCAAAGACCCTCGGTATCCCAGGATGCACAGCCAAAGTCCTTTTACTTTCAGTTCTTTTTGAAGGTGTATAAAGCAAAGCCTGTAGCATACAGTACAGTACCATTTTCTCCACCGGGGAGGAGGGCGGGCGCTTATGACTATAACAGAGATACCCCTACTCCAGAACTGGAGTTACAGGTAAGAAACTACTCCTTCTGTAGTAGGGGATCTCTGTGTATAGTCATAATCTAGTGAATAGAATGGCAAGCCCATCCCAACAACCAATCCGGCGGTGGAGGAAAAAGATAACACCACTACTGTGCAAACAGATTTCTCAATGAAGCCTGCCCAACCTGAGCATCCGCTCTGGCATCAGAGTCCAGACAGTAATGCTTAGCAAAGGTATGGACCGACTTCCAAGTGGCAGCCCTGCAGATCTCTGCAATGGGAACATTACGAAGCAAAGCTGTTGTAGCTGCTTTGCCTCTGGTAGAATGAGCCTTCGGCTTACCCCCTAAGGTCTTGTTAGCCTTCTGGTAATATAACTGAATACAGGACACAATTCACCTAGAGATGCGCAAAGCCAGTCTCCCCTTTGCAGCTGTGGATAAATCTGGTGAAAAGACAGCATGCAAAACTTTTCCCTGCGAATCCAGTTGTTTGCTTGTCGCAAATCCAGAATGGGCCTGAACTCGTTCTTGTCCTTCTTGCGCAAGAGGAAGAACCGAGAGTAAAGACCCTTTCCCCTTTGAGACAAAGGTACGTCTTCTATCGCCCTTTTTCTTAACAGGGTATCCGCCTCCACCTGAAGCTTGCGCAGTTGGAACTACGAGCAAACCGTGGAATCGCTGGAGGCGGGCTGACGAAACGAAGACTGTATCCATTGCAAACAATATTCAGCACCCACTTATCCTGAGTAATTTTTCTCCACTCTGACAAGTAATGTTGTATGCTTCCCCCCCACCGGAGCGGGTAATGGACAAGGAGGAAGTAACACCTCAGGGCCTAGACTCGGCCGGGCCTTTGGGCGACGAGGAGGACTGTTGGCCACCTCTGCCCCTCTGGCGCTTCTGCAATGGCCACCGCTGGTACTGCTGCTGCTGTTGGTGCTGCTGGCCAGCTTGACGACCTTGCCCTCTTCCCTGTGAACCGAAACGTCTCTGGAAGGGACGGAAGGTATTCTTCTGCTCTTTTGGCTTCTCTAACCCGACAGCCGTCAGGGTTTCTGCTTCAGCCTTCATGCGGGCCATCTCCTCATCCGCATTTTTTCCAAAGAGTGTCGACCCAGAGAACGGCAAGTTGGTGACTCACTGCTGCGCCTCTGGTTTCAGCAATGTCAAACGCAACCAGGCATGGCGTCTCAGTTTAATCCCATGGCAGTATCCATGAGCCGCCAAGAGAGGAATCTGCAGCCGAGCTGATAACCTGATTGAATACCATCATGCCCTCATTGATGATTTCTTGGAAGCCTTCCCTCCTGTCCCTCGGAAGGTGCTCCAGAAACTGTTGCAGGGACTCCCACAAAGACCGGTCATACCGACCCAAGAGAGCCGTGGCACTAGCGGCTTTTATGGACGTAGCAGCCGTACCGCAGACTTTTCATCCCGCTGAGTCCATCTGACGGCTCTCCTTATCCGGAGGCACTGTAGAAGACGGGGCAGTAGCGTGCTGCTTCCTGGCCACAGTGATGATTACCAAATCCGGCACTGGGTCTGATCAAATTAACGATCGGAGTCTGCTGCCCTGTACATTTTCTGCAGCCGGGAAGGAGCGGATTTCGTTTACGCCGGCGTCAAGAAGAGCTCCATCGCTGGTTCCTCCAGCCCTGGCACCAAGAGCAACAAGGGTCGAGACATCTACCGCTTGTGTAGGGTCTCAAATTACCGATGTAGGAGGTGTGGGAACTGTTACCGTAATCCCCAGTTTCGCTGCCCCTCTTAACACCTCTTGAAAAGATACAATGTCATCGACCAGTGACACCCTCATACGGGGGGAATCCGATAAGGTGGGCGAGTACTCCCTGGCACTAGAAGAATCCGTATGCCGGGTTCTCTTGGAGAATGATCTGCAAATCTCAGTCTTCAGGGACATGAGAGGATGGTAGACAGAGGATACACACTCTGTGAGCGTCCGATTTAGCCTTCTTCCTGGAACACTCAGGGCACTTGTCGAACAAGCCAGGCATATTCGACAGGCGAGTGGCCAAAACTGGCCAGAAACACCAGCAAAAGGAAGAAGCAGTCTGACGTCGAGTGAAACACTCCAAACACTTGAAAAGTGCCAAAAAATTGAAAAAACACCCGAAAAGGGAGAGCTCAATGCTCCAGGGTCCTGCTAGCAGGAGCCGGAAAAAAGAACAGAAAGTAAAAGGACTTTGGCTGTGCATCCTGGGATACTGAGGGTCTCCGGAGAGTTCCTTAAAGGCACGGTATCCCTTTTCAAGACATATAATGGTAGCCTATGGGGGCTTGTCTGTCCAACCCTTCCTCTCTATCATTTCAATGATTTTGGTGAAGGGGAGTTTTCCCTGTGAGGAATACTTGGTAAAATAGTGTTAAACCGGACATTGTGGGCTATCCTTTTCACTGTTTAGATGAAGTGGTGCCCTTTGTAGCCTTGTATATGATAATTCAGAACTTTTACCCCAATGGATTCCTCAACACTTTTTTTTGCTTTTGCTGAAATTATCTGTTCTACCCGGCTTCGATTGTGTTTACTATTTTAAAATTGCTGACACTAAAGCTGCTGTCTCCGCGTGACTCTTGTCCAACCTGAATTGTTTCAACACGCTGCAGCAATTCTTGCTGCAGGATTCTTTATCTTATGTATTGGTTGTGCCCCTCATTTTTCCTGCATCTATCCTGATGTCCAATGCGACTACCACCTAATTTAATGTTTGGCATTTATAGCTGAGTTTGCAGAATGAATGGTTAATCGGTACAGGACTTTTTTTTTAAATCCAGTCTAACTAGATTTTGTGGGTTCCATGGCATTGAGGTTGCCTTAGTTTCTTTCATGCACCATCTAGGTCTTACAAAGTATCACAATGGCTACACTATTTCTGTTAGACTTTTAGATAATTGTGATACTGTCATGCAGTTTTAATTTCTTGACCGGCTGAGATGTTGTGAATTCTCTTTTTTTTTATAGAGTTTTATATAGCGTAAACTAGACCCGAGACATCGGGTATCAGAGCACTTTACATGAGCACCCGTTTTGTTACGGAAGGACACATTCATTTTATTTTTTGGGCACGGGGTGATTAAATGATTTGCCCAGAATCACAGTATGTTGAGCGTTGTTGCTGAGACTCGAACCCGGTTCCCCAGCTTCGAGGTAGACCTCTCTAGCCGTAAGGCTGCATCCTCTCCCCAATGCAAAGATGCAGCTGCAGTTTTGGAGATCTCATGCAGCTTGACCAGAGTTGTAGCTGCTGTAAGTCCTCATGTTCTCTTTAATATGGGGCCAGTATTGGGCTGCTTTAGCGTATAACCAAAGAATGTACAAAATAGTCACATCTCCTAGATTCCTGTTAGTTCGTTGTAACTTCTGTGTGTAGCAGTTTCAGTCATAAAGAATCTTGAAGTTACATTTTCAGGCATGTCTCCCTGACCTCCTTGCATTGAAAAGCAATGTATTTAACTCTATTTTTGAAGTGCAGTGAAAGGCATCCTTGCCAGTGTAATCTGAGTAATTTTGTGACCGGGACAGAGAAGAGACTCTGACCGAATGCTCCCTTGTTGTAATAGCCCATTGTATTCTAGTATGCCTGTAGCAGAGAGGATGATGGGTTGTGGTCCTATCAATCTAGGCATTTTTTCAATTGAGCTTCTCTCCATTTAGAGGCATTTAGTTCTTAACTTAAGGAATTTGTTTTAGAAGGCTTTCGGTTATTAAGTCTTGCATTATCCTGTTACCTGATGTGGGCCTATCTGTCCAATTAAAAGGAAGATCCTTTCGTTTGTGATTTAGTTATACTCTTTTTTTTCTGCTTGTAACTTGATGGCTGTAAGTAACATCTGCACTGCTAGTGTGGTGGAGCGTATGATTAGGTTAGTCTCTGGCATGTAAGAGTACATATGTGGTCGAGGTAAGCTTCTAAATGGTGTGCTGGTGCAATATGTAATTTTGATATCTTAAATCTTAAAAAAAAAGCCTTTGTAAAAAATACAATGTAACACAGTATTATACGGAGCATTACATTGATTTGGATCGTGTCTTTTCTCAACCAACTCAGTCTATTTCTGATCCACAAGTATGACTATACTAAGGTGTTCTGTTCGTTATGTGACTTAGGTTGGATGAGGAGTTACCCTGAGGGGTTTACGGATATTTCCCCTATACTCATTCCACTGTCTCCATATTTGTGACCATTTTCTAGGACATCCCCTTGATTCGTATATTGTTCGCTCCATCAACAGATATCTTAAATCTTGTTATTGCTGCGTCCCATATAAAAAGCTTTATGATCCAACTTCCAGACAGTTTAATGGTAACCATAACTTGTAGGAATTCACTTTACCAATAAGTAATGCAATAACCTAAGGAGGACAGCAGTTTTGTAATTGAAGATTTCTTTTTTCTGATAGATGCCTATCATTCCACATTCCTCATCTTTTTTTTATATTCTCCAGGCGTTCGACTTAATCCAGAAACTTTCCAGCTGTACCACTGCATGCTGGAAGGTGGTGCCTTGTTTATCTACACCGATGCTATGCAGCGCTGAAAATTCTGATGGGCCTCTATAGGTGGCACTCTTGTGTGCTGACATCAGTTCCCTTGTTTCTGAGCTAACACACGCAGATCTGGAGCTTCCTTTTATCTCAGACTCCTACTTCCATATTTTACACAAGTTCTTTCAGTGTGCAATGTATGTCACCCCCTAAAACAACTGTTTTCAAACCCCGTAGAGACTGTCGGAAACAAATGTCTGTGACAGAGCCACATCAGGTTTGCTTGTGGTCCTGGGGCCTAGCCAAGACTCCAAGGCCTGTGGTAACTGCATGCTGTTAAGGCCTTCAGGGAGCGCAATGCAAATATTTGTTGGCAAGCATATTAAGACACTAAGCCTGTATTGTTCCAAGTCCGCTCCCTGTCCACATCCTACTCTTGTCCCATTCCCACTCCTGGTGTCGACGGGGCCATTCCGGAGGTCGGTCTTCGTCACACTCCAAGTTCTCAGGCAAGCATAGGAAACACAAGCATTGAAAACTGTATTCCCCCCCCCCCCCCACGTGCCATGCTCATTCATCTGACCAGTGGACATGGCAGTGTCACTCATCCCAAGCCTGCTGCTGAATTTGGATGACTTTGGACCCCATGCCACCACTGGTTCTGGCACTACCTGACTTTCCTGGTCCTTCAGCCATGCTGCATTGGATTGAAGAGATCTGCGCAGCCATACTCTGGCTCTTTGGATACCTGCCCTTTCCCTCTGGCGCACCTTCTGGCTCCAAGGAGCTGAGAAGTCTCCCATCTGAGATACCACTGGCGGGTACTTCCTCTGTGCCGGCTGGACTCAACACTTGTCTTGCCTCCAGCTTTCTGCCAGCGCCACAACCCACGCCGGGCCCACGCACGCTGATGCCAACTTCGCCAACTGGAGAAGCAGCCCCAATTCTGCTCTCCGGTGATAAATTAATGATGTTCGGCCCTCGGCTGGCATCACACCTAAATCTGCCAGTGTTACTGTTTCCCCCACTTGAATTATCACAGGCTCAGTAACATTCCTTGCATTCCCTTTATGGTACTGATTTCGAGAATTATTTGCCAAGGTGATTTTGCTCAGCCCTACCGAAATGACAACTGGTACGAGAACTTACAGGAAGCTAGTGGCCTCGATACCGCCCTGGAAACAGGTCTGTCTTCTCCTGTGGACCAGCTGCAGAGGAATAGGCTTCCTATGCCATGGTGATGCGTAGGGTGGCTGAAGTTCTTGACTTCTAGCTCCCCACCTTGGAGCTTAAAACCAGTGTATTAATAGAAGTCCTTCAGCCAGGACAAACATCTTCTGAGCCCCTTCCTCCCTTTACCGAGGGGCATTGACGGATACCTCATTGGGGGCTTGGGCCAAACCTTGTTCTCGTCTACCGGTCAGTAGACCGATTGCTAGGCGAGATCACCTGGCCCCTGGCAACACTGCTTTTCTTTCGCAGCACCCCTCACTAGGACGCCTAGTGGTTGAGACTTCCACTAGCTGCTCTAATCCAAATTAATTTCCCACCATTCCCTCATACAGTAAGTGTGCTTTTTCTTCTACCAGGTGAGTCCTCCAATGCCAGTTTGTTGTGATGCTGTTCACAAGCCCTTTGGGATTCGGCGTCTCAAGTCCTCCCTGGTGTTCCTGAAGACCTTCCCTATTTATTATCTTAGGCCATTCATGATGGTTAAGATGCTGTCAAGTTCATTAGTCGTTGTGGCTTGGACACCACTATGGCCTTGCTGATTACATCAGCAAGGCCATAGGCACCAGTGTTGTCATTCACTGCCATCCATGGCTGCGATTGACTGGGGCTTCTGGCGATGTCAAAACGTCCCTGGTGGACATGTCTTTTGATGGAACTCGCATGTTCAGGGGGGAAAAGCTGATTCTGCTCTTGAGCACTTTGAGAGCAGGACTACCGCTCCCTTTCCGCCCCACCTTGCCAACCGCAACAATCAAACGCTCCTATGAAGGCTTTGGCCTATGCTTCCCTTACAGCCAACCAGTCCAACCCTACAGGAAATGCAGAAGTTTAGAACTAGAGGTTATGGTGCTCACCACCATTGCGGCCATGGTCAGTGAGCCACCCAACCTACCGTCCCCTCTCCGTCTCCTGCTACCAAACGCTCTTTAGCATGTCCTTGCAGGGACACAGCCACACAGTTTTAGGCAGACTTCACCAATTCCTACCAGGTTGACAAGCGATCATGTCTGACTGGTGGGTTCTAAGCATTCTACGCAAGGGGTAACCCTTGCACTTTCTCTCTACTTTGCCACACCTTCCACTATCCCCTCAGCGACTGACAGACGCAGGAAGTGCAAGTCCTGTTAGTCAAGAAGGCTATTGAGAGGGTGCCAGAAGTACGACGTGGTGGTTATTTCCACTACTTTCTGGTGCCGAAGAAGTATTAAGGTCATCAGCATATCACAGATCTGCACCCTCTCAATACCTTCCCCCGGGAGAAGTTTAAAATGCTCACCCTGGCCCAGGTCTTGTCTGCCCTCAACCCTGGAGACTAGATTTATCTTTGGACTTGCAGTATGGCTATTTCCATATTCCTGTCCTGATGGCCCACCATAGTTACCTGTATATCATGGTGGTAGAGGAGCATTTTCAGTTCACTGTTCTCCCCTTTGGTCTCACCAGTGCCATGACTGAGGTGGCAGAACACCTTCGATGGTCAATGTTGCCAGTCTTTCCCTACCTTTACTCCCTGTTGTGGGACATCAAAAGTTTGTCATCCAAATAAATTGAAACTAGATCCTCTCTCTCCTAAATGAGCCACCACTAGTCTTCACCCCTTAGTGACACCTTGGAGCTAAAGACAAGCCTGAAATTGGTAAAGATGTTTCCTCCACCAGAATTATAGCTATCTCTGACTCTCTTGTCTCATCAGAGCTATAAAATAAGCATCCTCCAAATTCAATTTTTCAATCCATTCTTCCTCCTGTAAAATATCCCTTAATAAATGAATACCTTCCATCTTGAAATGCTTGAACAGAACAAATCTGTTTAACTCCCTTAAATTTATCAGTGTGCCATCCTTTGTCCTTCTTTTTCACCCAAAAAATGTTTCTCACGAAACCTCTGCAACATTGCTCTACTTTCAGCACAGCACGCTTTTTCAACAACATACCTGTTTTGCAGTCTACAAATCCCATTCGTGATTTTTTTAAATTCAACCCCCTTTGTTCTACCTATGGGAATGGCATCCCTACAAACTCCAGTGTATCTCCCTGAACTGTCTGTAATATCTATGGGTCTCCTGTAATCTACATCCAATTTTCCACAAAATACTTCTAACGCTCCCTAGCTTTAAGAGTGATTAACCAGAAGTAATCTCCATGATCACCTTGTGATCCTCCAGAGCTTGATCCTCTTCCTCTGTTAATTCTCCCTCTTCCTGACCTTCCCCGCTAAGGGGAAAAACTCTGAGGCCTGGAAACCTCTTCCGCATCCATGTCACCCAACTTCAGAGTCCTCAAAATAGCTTTAATTCTCCAAGCAATTAGGCCTGCATTCCCATTTCCTTAAAGGCAGATCACTGTTAGACTCCAATCCCTCAAAAGCTCTGTATCAATGTGAATTTCTCTTATATGTGCCTTCTAGCATATCGAGAATTTGTTCAGGTGGCCCAAGAATATCGAACCGTTTATCCTGGCTCTACCTTAATGACCTCTCAAAAAGCCTTATGTGCCTGCCTATTTAATTTAAAATAAAGCTATCCATTCAGCATCTAAATTGTGAATGATACGGGTCACCTGTAATGGGCCAAGAACACACTGCTTTCATAACTGCCCGTACCTCCCTGTCAAAACTTGTTCTAACTTACTACTTTATAAACCTGCCCTGGTGGCTACCAATCTGCACTGTGCAGATGTCTTGTATCATCTCCTCTCCCAAAGGAGTCTTAATCACATCTCTTGGTGTTGGTTTCTCCATTTCGTAATTGAAACCATTAAACTATCCTCATTCTCTAGATCCAATATAAATTTGTCAAACTTGTCTTTCTCATTTGTAAATTCACATTCAAAATTCTCAATTCCACTATATGTGGGATCCCCTGTGCGCCGCTAAGGACACCTGTGTGCTGTTTAAAACACCCTTTCCTTTTTGCCACCTTGAGCACCCCGTTCCTGAAAATCAGAAGCATTAAATCTTTCTGCTTTTTATCCTTTGGTAAAAGATTTTGAGGTGTTTACCTCTTACATGACATCACACACATAGCAATTCTCCTCCTCTGAGCCTTCCTTGAATCATAGGCTATTTGTTTCCTTCAAGACAGACCCCCATCTCACTTTGGATGAATCTCTTCAAAATCTTCTGATGGACTACAGGGAAATCCACATCACACCTATCTGGTTCCTCAGACATATACTCTGTATCAAATAAACCAACCACCCATCAAGCTTTCAAAAAATTTCTGTTCTTTACCACGGTTTCATGCCCTTAAAAATGATTTCAAATGCCTCGAATTGCATTCTAATATGACCCTTACTTATTAGTGTGCACCTCGAGTGCTCACCCCAATTCATTTCCTGGTTTTTCAATCCATTTCAAGATGGCAGCAAAAACGCGCAAGAATTTACACAAGAACCCCCTTATCTTTATTCTGCAGTCAAACTGTGTTATATAACATTTGGTTTATTGGTAACTTAAAGTGCAGCATCTATCCCTTATCCATCTGTATGACTTAGGCGATTAACTAGTTCTTTTCCCTGTGATTCTGTTCTAGTACTTGTAGAAATTCTTAAACTAATAGTTTTTCACAGAACACAGGAGGCGGGGCTTTCATTATATCACAATGTCCCTTAAATAGTATATTCTGTAGCTCTTTGCTTTTACTTTACTGGATATTCTGGGAGAAGCCTTGAGATGAAAGTCTGTTTGGGAGCACATGAACCTCCTGGTTAAGCTGATACCATCTGCTTTTGATATGCTAAGGGATGTTTAATCTACGTCTCATTTAACAAACATGCCCAGGCTGTTATAATAAAATGGATATGTAAGATCTCCTTTTCCTTAACATATAGTCGTTGGAAGGACAAAGTACAGTTACTTCATTAATAATTTAAAACTAAAATAACGTGAAAAAAAGTACACTACATTAAAATTAAAAAACTTAGCCTTACGATGCTACAACAAACATGAGTGTAATGGTAGATACACAGAAGATTAGTAGCAATAAAATAACAATGAAATACAGAAAACATCATTTTTTGGCAAGGTGCAGAATGCACCCAAATCTCAGAAATAGAAGTGCTATGTACTTCTCTGTGATTATGGAAGTACATTTATTCATGAAATGTGTGATAAAGTTAAGTGGAAACCATCCAACAAGCCTTGCTCTCCCCATTCCTATCAGTCTGAAGCACCAAATCAGCTCTGCTCTTAACAGAATCCTCATGCATTCTTTAAGCATGGCAATCTTGCCAGTACTAGATAAACTACGCCTTAACTGCACTAGTTCATGAAAGTGGCAAGTCTAGAGGAATTTCAGAGCATCTTATCACGTCGAGAAGCGAATTTAAGTGTCGGAGCCAAACATGTGAATGCAGAAAGATGTGGTTGACTGTGATAAATAATTGCTAGTGGCAGTCATTGTTTTTTGGACAAATTTTTATTTGTTCATATTTCAGTATATCTTCCCTGCCTCTTTATAACTTGGCAGGCATTTAGATTAAAGGCTACATTACTAAATATTATTTTTACATTTTTTAGAATTGATATTCATCGCAAGGAAAATGCGGGTGCGGCAGAGAAACCAATTACCCTTCACTCAACTCCAGAAGGATGTTCAGCAGCCTGTAAAATAATTATGGACATCATGCAAAAGGAAGCCCAAGATACGAAATTGTAAGTAAAGATTATACTTTATAAATCGGGTTTCACCATATTTAGCGGGTGGGGCCCTTTTGAAGCTATGAACATGGACAAACCCCACACTTATCTGTGCTGTTACCATCTATTATTGTGTCAGGGACTCCATACTGATCTTTGTTCCTTCACCCAGCTGCACAGTCCACCATGCCTTTGAACTTAATGTATTCATTCGGTTGACTAGAGTAATGAAACATGTGTCTGGGAACCCACAATAGTATTGATTGGATTTTTTGGTAATAAGTAGAATAGTGTGAGCACATGGGCAAATGCAATGCGTATTCTGGATTGCTTTCCAGAACACAGCCTGGAGGTGGGTTTTATAGACCTGCTTGCCCTAAGGACTTGATACACCAACCTGAGACAGAAATCCTGGTGGACGGAAACCATCCCGCAACCCACTTAGCAATACTTGTTTGGTGTGTTTTAGGTAACAATCAGTCCTGTGAGATTTCACAAGTATTGTTAGTGGTACCCAAATCCTTTTTAACTATGGATAGGCACACTCCAGAACACTAGGAAACCAGGAATATATTTTTGATTTATTAAAATCAAAATCCTATCCTAGTGCACACAATACGAATAGTAACTTTTATTAAAAATAAACAGCTTGTGTCAATGGTACTTATTAGAAGGCAGAATAATAAAAATAAAATGCAGCATTATGTTGATATCCCAAAGCTTCTTGGCATCTTCAACCCCCTTTCCCTCCGCAAACTACCTAAACCTAGGACCCAAAGAGATAGTTTTAATGATGGTTTACACCCGCATACCCCTTCTAAACAATATAATCAAACTTCAGAAAAGAAACAGCAGATGCTATTCTTGCCTTTCAAGACTGCAGATAAGTGAAGTCTGGATGTGCCTTCCCTATAGACGTCTGCGAAGGAAAGTTATTACAGGTCTGTATAACCATCAGTATCAGATATCGGCTATAAAAGGTCTTCCTTATAACACTATGTTCTAGTTTATACATTGGGTCTGAACTATGTTGTAAATTGTAAATTGATAAATGTAAATTGATACTTGTATAGCGCACTACTCACCCGCAAGGGTCTCAAGGCGCTTGTACGAATACCGCTGTGGAACCCATCCTGGCTTTCCCTGTGAGGTGTCCACTCCTGGGCACCCCCAAGGTGGAGGCCAGGCATCCTTAGCGTTGTGGGGGCCGTTGTGGAGATTAAGCAAGCTATTGCCCAGAGTTGCAGAGTGGGACTCCATGATTGGAATAGGCACCGAGGCGAGAATTATCAGTCCGTGGAATTTTTGAGCCCAAGACCCGCCGAGGCGGGGAATTGAACCCTGGTCCCGGGCTAGACCTCTGCGTCAGGGTCTGCCGCTCTAACCATGAGCCACACTTCTCCACATTAACATTTTCAGATTTAAGCATTCGTAATCAAGCCCTTACAGACAAATTTACTTACATTCTATGAAACCTTAATTGTTTTTAAACAAGAAGTGAGAAATAAAAATAACTTCTGAAGCTTTGTTCATTATTTAAAAAATCACAGGAGAGCATTCCAACTGTGCAGAAACAAAATGAATATATTCAAGCAAGTTAGATTATCCTGTTGCAATGCATAACAAAATTAATCAGTCTGCTTTATATTGGAAACATGCACCTGAATAAATGACTAAATTATTTAAAGGGTATACATAAAAGAGAAAATAATTAAATGATAATTAATTAAGTATATTATATTTATATCCAGGGGAGGCAGTCAAGGAACAAATGCCTGGGAATAAACACAGGCCTTGAAAAATCTACCCGCTTACCCGATATGGCGAGTAATTTTCAGGACGAGCCACTTTTTAGGCATACTGGCCCGACCAGGCGAGTGAGCTCAACAGAAGTGCTAGTTATAGCCAGCTTAGTGCAATTCCATGGTGGGATATAGACCCCAAAAGAGGTGCTTCTTGATTTGTGGTGCCAGCGTTAAACTGGTTGGGCATAGTGTCTTGCCATATTCCAACTGTGCAACATTTCACAAGTGGCCATTCCACTGGCAGTAACCGTCCATCGAATTGGGTAAGCTGGCACAGATTACACTCCTCCTGGGCATTTAGAAGCCAGTGGCCGCGTCCCTGCAGCTCCAGGCGGCACCACACTGGGGGTAAAGGGGGACAAGATAACAAATTAACTGGAGTAGCCATGCCAAGGGTGGACTCGGGCTGAAAACCCATGCATGTGCAGCGCTCTTAAAATAACTGGCTTGTAAATCATACAAATATCATGTTAGACATAAAGTGCTTTTTAAAATTCAAGACTGTATTTCTTTAACAAGCATTACATTTTTAGTAATCTGATGGACTAAAGTGGGAGTGTTTATAAAAGAAAATGCATTGAATAACGTTCCTGCCCGATACTATCAGCGAAAGAAGAGGCAAGTCAGAGGTCATGTGTGGCGTATATGTGGGCTACATTCTTGTTATAGCTGGAGCAACATAATATACAACACAATAGGTTTTGTAGAAGGCATCTCTGCAACTTATTTGAAGGTCCTCATGTGATAGTGGATCGTTTCACCGTAGATGGTGTTGGATACTTTGGATTCACGTGTTCTCTGCTGCGGGGCTACCCAGTGGCTCCTGCAGTATGCCATCTATGCCATTCAGTCACACACACACATTTTGTCAAAATGTAATTAATATTGAAATCAAACAAACGGGCTGAGGCGGAATGGTAAGCTCACTAGCATAATGTCCATGGATGTCTGGGTGTGCTAAAAAGCTGTTTTGGCCATAGGTGCAGCTATAGTGCCTCAGGTGCAGTGGTGCGATGACCCTGGTGGGTTGGTTCGTGAGCGGCCCTTCGCAGCGAAACATGGCTGTTTGTCACTTGCAGACCAGTTGGTGTGGTGTATTTTCTTGCTTGCACTGGGGCTCGTGGCTTTGTCTCTGGTTTCACCGTCCTCTAGGTGGATTAACCAAGAACAATGTATTCATGCAACTGAACTCTGGTGGGGGGCGGGGGAGAAGGTTGCAGTGGCAAGGGATTACAAGCTCTCAAGGGTGCAGCAGGAAAACTGGGGCACAGAGTGTTAGAGGGACAGAACACAAGAATTTTGGTTTATTTTAAAGGCTACTAGTTTGACCAGTGGGGCCAGATGCTTTGCTTGCATTAGGGCCCTTTGAACCATAGCTACACCCGACGCCAACCTCTTGATGGAGGGGGCTAAACCAAGCGGGGGGTGGGGGTTGAGGCTTGCTATGCTGTCCAGGGACGTAATTATCACTGGTACCGCACGTCCAATGTCACCAGAGCCTCCAGTTGAGAGCGGAAACTCCACTTCAGTTTATCACCTGACAATGAGGCCTTGAGGGTCCAACTCTTTGCCTTCATTAAGTCCCCATGGCACCCTTGCTACCTCACTCACCTCGGGTATGCATTCCCAGAAAGTTAGCGAGAAGCTAGCTGGTCAAGAGTCTGTGGAAGGGTTATTAGCAAGCATTGGCGAAGCCAATAGGTCTTGGCTGCGTGAGAGCAATTGGCCTTGTCAATGTCTATTAGGCATGTTGTACAGCAGCGCGTCTGCTGTTCAACATGGCTAAAATTTAAGGGGGGGGTACATGCATGCACTGCATGCATGTACCTGAGTGGCCACACTCGTGCAAGGAAATAGAAACTACATGCTCAGGTATGCAAAATACTGCTTGACAAAAAAACCTGGCTTGGATAAACCAGACTTTCATTTCTTGGAGCTGATTTGTAGACATGGGACTCAACACAGGCATACCACTGCACAATTTGTATCATGTGTTCTTTCTAGGGAAGCTTAGACAAGAAATAATTCAGACTGAACCCTCCGACTTTGCCCAATTCAGACTGGTGTATGACACCTTTATCTACCAGAGAGCATATATTACTGTAAGATACGTACACCTCTCCTGCTCAGCGGGAAATGCTAAAATTATAGTCATTTAAATTTGATTCAAGAATTTATTTTTTATTTTATTTGAGTTTTATAAGATTAAGACATCTTACAGCATTACATCAGTTACATTACAGTTACATCCGTTGCTAGTGCATTCAATATGCATTGAAGGACAAGAGGGAGGGAAGGGAACATAACGCGGAGATGAGGAAGAAAACTATGTCTGGCGTCCAGCTAGATAGATGCCGGCCAAGGGAAAGGGAAACCCCTTACCTTCTTGGAGTAGAGATCTTTTTTCAGAGAGTGAGGATAGTGTGATAGTGATGGTTCATGTGATTGTGTGAGAGACTTTATTGTGTGAAAGGATGTGTTGATATACTTTCACAGTCTCTCTCATTAGCTCCAACTACAAGGTATTGACCGTGTAGCCTACACCCTCATCTACCAAAAGGAAAGACGAGAAAGTCACCATTCCCCCCACCCCCATTGTTTGAATGTGAAATGGTTCTGTCCTGCATATACTATTTAAACACACAGTATGTTCCTTTTTAAATGCGAAGCAATTAAACAATACACAGGATGCGTGACTCGCTTGTCTAAAACTGGAAATACATACTCATTTACATTCCCACTAAAAAGTGGAAACACCACAGACAAAAACGGCTGAAGATTCAGATTTTTTACTAATTGCAGATTTGTAAAGGAGTTTATATTCTGTGAGCCCCTCGGAGAAACTGCCTTTGAAAGAAAATGGTACAATGTAATGGAATCTCCAAGGTAATTCATTTGTGGCATGTAGGGTATTACTTGACCTCATTGTAATTGTACAGTTTATGTAGAGTGCATTTTACTAATAAAGAGACTGTTACTAGATGATTTTACTTTTGACAGGGAATGAAGCTGAGGTATACCGTAATGCAGGTCGCACATCTAACAGGTTAATAAATAGACTGCACCATTTCCTCATTAGAGAGCAAAGGCTGACCTTTTAATGACGCGGCATTAAAAAAGACTAGTATAGTACTTACACTGATGACCAAGGTGAAGCTTTGAATATGAAATAGTTAAATTAAGTTTTGTTGTATCCATCAACTACCAATAAGAAAGAATATGATCCCATTGTATGGAAAGTATGCGGCCAAGAGAGACGCACTGTACAATTACACCGTTGACCACAAAGACTTGTAAATCAAACATGACATATAACCTTGTATTCGGGCCACGTAGTGAGTTGACAAGCTTCTCATAGCATAATAAAGCGCAAGACCTGGTAACAGGAAACTTTTTTAACCCCTTCGCTGCTGGCCTGTTTCCGCCTCTGTGCGGTAAACAAACGAACAGGGCGGGGCCGTGACGAACCCCAGCCGTCGTCAGCACACGAGCACCGCGGAGCGTGACGACTGGGGTTCGTCACCAGCATGCAAGGGGTTAATTGGTGCTAGGAAAGTGCTGGGTCCTTGGATTCCTAGTGGATTCATGATTGACTGGCGAAAGCATGCGATTTGCTCACTGGCTGAGTATTCCAAGAACAGAGAAAGTGACTCTGCTCAGACGCTGTCTGCACCTCTGTCCAGCGAGGTGTAACCAGTCCTAAAGCAGTTGTAAGCGCCCAGTGACTCGACTTAATGGATCACTACTGGTGGTATCAGCATTTGCTTGTATTTCTCTTTCATGTTGTACCCGTTCTGAGTATGGGAGAAAGATTACACCGCTACTACACTGTGGTGTTGGCGCTTCTGTGTGTTGTATATTTATTGCATGGTGATACTATCCGCCACAGGATCCCTAGGCATCTGATTGCATCAGTAATACATAGCATGCCGTTTTATGTTCAGCCCATACATGCTTTGCTGCTGAGGAGTGTTTTGGCACTTTAAAAAACGGTATTACGTTTAATTATTTCATTAGTGCCTTTAGCCCTTAAGAATTGCTTGAAAAACCTATTTATATTGTGTTACAAAAGGAGTATTTGATGAGATATTCTTAAGGTTATGAGTGGGCCTCACCTTTTAGCAGTTTTGAGAAGGGTTGGCTCATGTGGAAGACAGTGAATTATGGCAATATTATATAATACCTCCATTAAGGCTGTTACATCATATGACGTTCTGTCCAACTTCTTTGGAAAACTGCTCTTAATTGCTCCCTCCCTCCCCCCCCAATAGTTCCCAAGTTTTTATTTGAGAAGACTTGACCAAATCTCGCTTGAGAGGATCAGACCTGCTCAATGCAGTAGAGGTCTGTAATTTGAATCCCACTTGCTTGAAAGTTTCCCAGCCAAACAGGAGAATGTGTAAAAGCATTACTTTAAGTTAGCGTCCCCGGTGTCCAATTTCTGAAATTGTAAGCTATAATTCAACAAAAACTTCTAAAAAAAAAAAAAAAATCTACACTTTTCTTATTATTGGTTTTCTTCCTTTAGATACGTTTACTAGGGTTACTTGTCTGCTTTTCAAATAGCATTATAGAATTAAACCCAATCATGAAAATAAGTTCCATTCCTCAAATGATGTACTTTATATCTATTGTATAAACATACTCTTTTCCTACCCTCCACTTAAACTCTTTTCCTTACTCTTCTAAAATAAACATTTATTTAATTCCTTACATCTCTTTTAGTATCAGTCTGCTCAATAATGGGATCTTTTTTGTGTTGGAAGTCTTCCATTAACGCCACCATAGAGTTGGCTCCTACAATATGGCTGCCTGTTGGTCGTTACCAAAATGTTAGTAGGTTACAATTTGTAACTAGAGATTTGCGTTGGTGTAGTCCGCAATACACTGCTGTACTTTGTGTGGTACTGTTGAGATATTAAGTGTGAAACTTAGATCTTATAAGTAAATACTTTACCAACTTAAATACATCTCACATATTTATAATTTACTTTCACATATTTAGGCACAGTAGAAATAAGAGATTTTCCCAGAATCGCACTATTTTCATTCATGTGTTGTTGCTGGGATTCAACCTGTCTACCTGGGGTCCAAGTCTGCAGTTTAGTCACTAAACCACATCTGCTCTGAAGTATCAGTAGAATTGGGGCACCCAGGTTGTAACACACACTTATCTAGTCTTGTTAGCCTTTCTACAAGCTTCATTTCGGTTTGTAAAAAACTGCTTGTAGGATTACTTAAGTAGATCTCATGAATTTCATTCTGTTACCCACCATTTTGCACATTTGTGGTAGACACAGAATAGTGATGCCTGTGTTGCCACTAGTGTTCTTATTGAGGTCCCTGCTCTAGAAGGCATGTATGTGCTATCTCAAACCGAAACGTACTGTATCTACATTGTGGGCTTTCATCATGCCCATCGCTATCCATTAGTTTGTCCATTTCTAAGATCCTTTGTTTCATTGGTGAATGGTTGCCATTTGTCCCGCCTTAGGGTGTGTATTTACTTTAATGACTACTGCCCCTGTTACATGCCCCTCTACTCTTTAGTTTGTTTATGGTTTGGTGGGCGCCCTCTTGTTTGTTTTTTCTTTGAATTGTTAATGTGCCGCTTAAGATGCCAGGGTTCTAAACCCAGACAAAATAATAGTTCTCCAGTATTAGGGGTGTCTTTCATAGATTCACATGCTTGAATAATTCCTCGTCGTCGAAGTGGGAGTCCCACGGTACATAAAATAGTAGTAGAAACATATATAAATAAAGTACATACATATATGCATATATATATATATATGCATACATATATAAAAGATATCCAAATATATCCAAAAGAAATAACACCTTAAAGTACCATAGAACAACATCAGCCCATAGAAAGCATTGAGGGAGAGTTCACTTTAGCAACATATCAATGTCATTATAATAGTTCAAACTCCAGCCAATCAGGCTGTAACACCCTCTAGAACCTTCTCCTCAGAAGCTCAAGCCCTCAGATTTTCTACCGCACGTCGTGTGAAGGGCGTCTCCATGAGCTCTGCTCAGTTTCTTCATTCTTCAAACCATCTATCTTCTACAAACATGTCTTTTACAAAGAAATCTTTATTTAGGCCTTGTTCTGCCTGTGGTAAACTTCGCCTTTTCCATGAAGACCCCCATAAAAAATGCATCTACTACCTGTACCCGGATCATGAGGTGAGGAGTTGCAAGTTTTGCAGAACTTTTTCTTCCAAGACCCTAAAGGTGAGAGAGGCCTGTCTCCTTCTGTGGCTACAGAGGTTGAAGACTGCAGACAACCCAGTGTCTGATATTGAGAGTGTGTCTTCCTGCCATTCTAAGACCTCTCTGAAGCGTGGGTCAGAGACCGAGCTTCCTTCTCCATTTCTTAAAAAGAAGCTTGTGGATGCTCCCAAGTCAGTCTCCCCACGGGATCTGCTGGCCTCTATGCCTACGGGACCTGGTTCTCTGGCGTCGCAGTCACATTCTGTGCCCTCGTCATCTAAAACGAGTGCCAGCTCGTCAACAACGACTAGATCCGTCAACGTTGTGCCTACTTCGACGACCTGTTCCATGTCAACGACGACTACGTCTGCATTGTCGATGACACTCCAAGAAGCCAGGCCTATATCGTCCATTGTGAAGATCTCGTCGATTGCGAAGAAACCTGTCTCGTCGACTGCCTTATCAAAACGTCACCAGTCGACGAAGGCTTTGTCGACGCGTCACTCGTCGACGCTACCAGTTTCGTCGACGTCGAGTGCCTCGTCGACATCCACCTAGTCGACGGTAGCACCGTCTACGTTGAAGACCTCGTCGCCGGCCATGACAATTTCGTCGGCGGCGCTGTCGAAGACTAAGGCCTCTGCTCCGTCGATAGCACCCACATCTTCGTCGACTAATCCCTCGAAGACGACTTCGACGACGAGCTAGTCTATGGTTCCGTCGACGGAGCAGTATTCCCTGGCAACTGCAACCACCTTCACAGTGGTGACGGCGACTACTGTAAAACGTCCGGCTCCTCTAGTTTTGAGTTTTATCCAGCATGTATCAGGTCCCCCTGCTCAAGTCTTTGCGTCCGCAGAGGAGAAATCTTCTGATGGCTCTTACGCTGATGACACCTTTCGCCCTGCAAGTAGCCCATCGGAGCTATATATAAAGTATCAGGACTACGACTATGATGATCATGATGAGGGGGGATCGCATATCTGTTTGAGATGACCAACTGGATATTGACCACGAGTTTCCTATGGCACAGATACCAGTGACTCTGATCTCTAACCTTCAGTGCATGCTTGACGATTACAATTGTCGATTTCCGCCTTCTTCTCAGACCTCTCCAAATCCGCCTCCTCACACACTGGAGTCATTTCCAGCTGCACAGGCACGTTCACCAGTTTCTCAGGCTCCTGATACTGATGATGATGATTGGAATGATACAGACCAGGATGATGGTGCTGTCTTGCGGATTGGGACAACTATCAGGCCCACACTCTGTCTCCTCCTCCTCCTACCTCTCCTCTGGCTTCTCCCCCAGTGGACATTGGGGGTTTCCACCTTTTAATAATGAGCGCTGCGAAGTGTTTCCACTTGCCAATGGATGTCAAACGGGACTGCTTTCTTTATGACTTCAAAGATCAACCTTTAAAGCAAGTGCATACTATTCCGATCATTGATTTTATTTGGCAGGTGGGGCTCAAACTCATGGAACGACCAAACTCATTCCCGGCCGTGCTTCCACGCCTCGACAAAAAGTGTAAGGCGCCAGGGGATTCGCCTGCCTGCTTTGTGTCTCAACCAAAACCAGACTCAGTCATTACACAAACCGCCCAAAAGAGGTCACGTAATCCGGCTTGTCCTTTAACATCCCCGCCGGATCAGGAAGGTCGCCGCCTTGATACCATTAACCACAATGGCTGCCACTAAGGTCAGGGCGGCGAATTCCTTGGCCATCCTTGGGCGATACGACCGTCAGATGTGGTAGAAGATTGCAGCTTTGGTCGACCTCATTCCTGAATCCTCCAGGGCAGAAGCACAAAAGATCATGCAAGAAGGAGAGAGAATATCATCGGAAATTATTGACAGCGCCATAGACATTTCCTCAACAGGTTTCAGGCAGCTGGCAGGTGCTGCAGTCTTAAGACAGCAGGGCTGGCTTAAGGCTACGTCTTTTTGGCCTGAGGTACAAGCAAGGGTGTCAGGACCCCAGCGCTCTTCAGGATCTGGTTGATACTTAAACGGGTCCACCTCCAGGTCTACCCAAACTCTGTCGATATAACGTCCCGAGTTTAGAGGCGATCAGGTGAGGGAAAAAAGGGTAGGGAAGGTACTGCGGGGGAATTGGGAAACCTGCAAGACAAGAAACACACTATTACAATTATGTTAACAGTCTTACTACTCTTATATTGTCTCACTAGTGTTCCACGTACCGTGAATAACTCGCTGTGGGAGCTTGTGATCCTGATATCTAGCTGTCTCCTAACGTGGAACAACCTGGCCTGGTGCCTACAAAACACAAGCACATAATCTTATTACCAGCCCAACCAACGAAGCCACCAACAGAGACCTGATCTCCCGTTCCACATACATACCCAGTGTCATTTACCATACAGCTGAAGAGAATGGCCACCCCCACAGGATCAAACAAATCCACTGTGTCAAGGCTGGAATCCCAAGGTAGCACCGCTCTGTTAACTTCACAGAACAAGTCGTTCCCCTCAGATCGTTGGCACCAAAAAACAACGGGGGAAATAAGGTAAAAACATAAAGAGTTCCATGGAAGTGTTTTTTGATCCTCCCAAGAACACAGGACAAAATGGAGTAAACAGTACCTCTGGGCTCCGATGTTCCAATTGGAATCCCTGGTATTCTGTGAGCACGAGATTCCCTTGAATCCGCAGACAGGGAAAATCTGCAAGGGTCTCATGCTCTCGTATGGTAGATATATTTGTGCAGAAAGGCAGAACCAAAACACAAGGTCCTATATTAGGAACCAGCGGCCGCTGAATCCCCAAAACACAGATCCAGTTGAGGAAACGTTCCTCCACGGAGTAGAAACCTCCTCGTTCGCAGCCGCGAACAAACCAATGCCTCATTGGGAGAAGTGTGGCGCCGCGGCCAGGGCGACTGACGCTGGAATCTGGGGATCAGGGTTCGATCCCCTGCTCCGGCAGCAGGTTAGCCCAGCACCATGCGACTCTGGGCAATAGCTTGCTTAATCTTCCCGACGGCCCCCAGCGCCTAGAGACCCTAACGGGTGATTGTGTGCTATACAAATGTGGATTAATATTTTATTATTTTCACCCCTCCAGCATCTCGCACACAGACGAGACGCACGTCCGATTCTCTCCGGGTGACAGAGACGAACCGGGGACCAACAGCAAGAGTCCGTGTCTCCGTCAAGGAACAAGAAAAAGCTCCACAGAACTCCTTGGCGTAGCGGGCAGCCGCTCCGCTACGGTACAGACGGCAAAATCTCATACAACCCGTCTTGCGTGTATGAGGTCACTATATAGATCACGCCTACCTGCAACAGGGATTTCTGGGATTGGTAGTTCCAAATGTACTGGGTAGACGCGGGGCTGCCTCAGATCCTGACAAAGGGTGCTCGACTTGCCTTTTGACGGTGAATCCCTCTTCGGCAAGCACGTGGATGACGCCTTAGAGTCCATCAAGAAGGATACAGACACTGCTCGCGCCCTGTGTTCTCTCCAGTACCGGAAGCGGCC
Organism: Lissotriton helveticus; assembly: GCF_964261635.1. Classification (NCBI taxonomy): domain Eukaryota; kingdom Metazoa; phylum Chordata; class Amphibia; order Caudata; family Salamandridae; genus Lissotriton; species Lissotriton helveticus. Next base: position 909,547,432 of record NC_136071.1, on the reverse strand, counting down.
ATTTCGTGGAGCACGTGGTAGGGGCACATCCTCCAATTTTCGAGGCTCCTCCCAGTACTGCCCCTATGGTGAAACAAGCAACACTACTCCTACCAACAGCAGAATAGGCAGTCTGACTCCAGGCCTCATAGGAGAAAATCCACCTACAGAGGAGGTGCTACCTCTAAAAAAACAAGAACTTTCTAAAGCCCAAGTCTCATCCTGTTCTGAAAATTGGAGGTCGAATCTCCCAACACATTTGCAATTGGTTGAAAATAACCTCAGATCGTTGGGTCTTGGATGTCCTCTCCAAAGGCCACGCTCTCGAATTTCTCAAGTTCCCTTCAAACCGCCCTCCCTCTGGTTCCTCGATTACAACAGGGGACAGGCTTTTATTCCCGCTTTTTTCTTATCAGGAAAAAGTCAGGAGAGTGGGCCCGATCTTGGACCTCCGAGCCCTCAACAAGTTCATCAAGTCCCAAACATTTCGAATGCTCACATTGCTAGAAATCTTACAGTTCCTAAATCCCGGGCAGTTCCTCTCCACAATCGACCTCCAAGACGCATATTTTCATGTGCCAATCCATCCAAGGCACAGGAGGTACCTTCGTTTCAAAGTAGGATCCAAACACTTTCAATTCAAGGTTCTGCCTTTCGGCCTTCGTTCTGCGCCGAGAGTCTTCACAAAGATCATGGCTCCGGTTGCGGCTTCTCTACGCAACAGGGCATACAGTTCTACCCTTATTTAGACGACTGCTTGATAAAGGCCCCATCCTTTCTCGCAGCAGATCAACACACTCAGACTTGCCTGTCTGTCTTCCAAGCTTTGGGTCTTTCCGTCAACCACGAGAAATCACATGTCCGTCCAGCACAGCAAAGAGTCTTTCTAGGAGCATTAATAGACCCACATCTAGCAAAGGTGTTTGTTTCGCAGGAGAGCCAAGATCGCATTGCCAAGCTGGTGGCTCTTCTACGCTCAGTCTGTTTTTGTCCGGATGTTAAAATCCTTTCTGGGCATGGCTTCGTCCTGCATACCGCTGATCCCCAATTGCAGGTTACACATGCGTGTCCTCCAAGAACAATTGGACAAACAATGGCGGCAAGTCTCGGGGACTTTCAACGACAAGGTCTTCCTGACCCCTCGCATCGAGGGCTTTTTGGAATGGTGGGCTCACCTTCCAAACACTGCAACAGGGCGTCTGTTTCAGGAACCGGCCCCCACGCTCACCCTTACGACGGACGCTTCCTTAGAGGGTTGGGGTGCGCACCTCAAAGGGTTGGCGGTCAACGGCAAATGGACGGTCGACCAGCGCAATTGGCCCATCAATCGGCTGGAACTTTTGGCTATCTTTCTCGCCCTGAAGTCCTTTAGTCTGCTTGTGGAAGGGGGATCACTGTTGGTGTGTACGGACAACACCACCAGCATGCACTACCTCAACAAGCAAGGGGGTACGAGATCTCTTCTGCTCTCCAGGCAGGCACAATAGATCTGGGAATGGGCAATACAGCATAGAGTCCAGTTGACTGCAGTTCACGTACCGGGCATCTCCAATGCCCTTGCAGACTCTCTCAGCAGATCAGCCACAGACCATCACGAGTGGGAACTCCATCAGCCAACTCTGGAGTATGTATTTTGCCTGTAGGGCCAGCCGGAGCTGGATCTGTTTGCGACGCCACTCAACCGCAAATGCCAACGTTACGCAAGTTGGCATCCCCACAAAGGGTTGAGCGGGAATGCATTTTCGATCGACTGGTCGAAAACATTTGCATAAGTTTTTCTGCCGATCCCTCTAATACCTCGCCTCCTGCACAGAATGAGAGCACAACCATGTCACATTCTGTTGATTGCGCCCAGGTGGCTGCGTCGCCCATGGTCCACAGATCTGCTTCTTCTTCCCCAGTGCGAACCGATCCCTCTTCGTCCCCTGCCTCACCTCCTCACTATGAAACACAGGCAGATATGCCATCCAGACCCGGCATCTCTCCAACTTCACGCTTGGAACCTGAGCACAACGAGTTTGCCCATCTAAATATTGGCCCGGATTGCAGAGAGGTCCTTGCTCATGCACGAGCTTCCTCCACCACCAAAACCTATACGTTGAAATGGAAGTGGTTTTGTGTTTGGTGCCATTCAGAAAAAATTGATCCTATGCTCGCAACTCCTGAGCAAATTTTGCCCTTCTTCCTCCTTTTGGCAAAGTCGGGACTTTCACATTCCACTCTCAAGGTTTTCCTGGCTGCACTTTCACGCTTTCGGCATGATGGTTCCACTTCTCTGTATTCCTCACAGATCATTCGCCAATTCTTCAAAGGTCTGTTCCGGATGTTTCCACCTGTCTGGCGTCCTCCACCTTCTTGCCGTCTGAATCTTGTCTTGGCCCAGTTACTTAAGCCTCCATTTGAACCAATCCACTCAGCGGATTTGAAATTTCTTACTTGGAAGGTTTCCCTCCCCCTCGCAGTGACGTCCTCCAGGCGAGTGAGCGACATGCAAGCTTTTACAATCCAGCCTCCGTTTCTTCAGTTTTCCAAAGACGCTGTTGTACTTCGTACAAAACCCTAAGTTCATGCCCAAGTTCACTTCGGACTTCCACCTTAACAAACCTGTCATACTCAAAACCTTTTTTCCTAACCCTCAGTCTCCTGCTGAGCGTACTCTTCATTCCCTGGACTTAAAACGATGCCTCAAATTCTACATCAAACGTACTGCTGCCTTTCAAAGGTTGGACCCGCCCTTTGTGGCTTATGGACGGTTGTGCAAAGGACATCCAGTCACTAAACAGACCATCGCTCGTTGGATTTCTTCTGCCATATCCTACTGCCGTCAACAGGCTGGCTAGCCTCTTTCTGCTCCGGTGCGAGCACATTCAACGAGAGCAGTAGCATCCTCTACTACCCTATTTGCTGGAGTGCCTCTACATCAGATCTGCTGGGCGGCAACGTGGTCCAGCAAGCACATGTTCACGAGGCACTATTGTCTGGAGACAGCTCCTGCTGCGGATGCTGCTGTGGCTCAAGCGGTGCTGCGAAATGTTTTCAAATAAAGGTGAGCCTCTGTTGCTTCCCGCCGCCTGTCATAAAAGGTTTTATTGTGCATTCATGTACAGGTTCCAAATGTGTATTGATATTCTTGCTCTTTACTTTGGCCTTTTATGACTATGGTATTGTGGTGTACTGCTTTCTATTCTTATTCAAGCATGTGAATCTATGAAAGACACCCCTAATACTGTAGAAGAACAATAATTACTTACCTGTAAACTGTGGTTCTCCAGTATTGGTGTCTTTCATAGAATCACATGCGACCCACCCTTCCTCCCCTCAGAGGCGCTCTTCTCCTCATGATTACTCTTGTGCTATGAAAATCTGAGGGCTTGAGCTTCTGAGGAGAAGGTTCTAGAGGGTGTTACAGCCTGATTGGCTGGAGTTTGGACTATTATAATGACATTGATATGTTGCTAAAGTGAACTCTCCCTCAATGCTTTCTATGGGCTAATGTTGTTCTATGGTACTTTAAAGTTTTATTTCTTTTGGATATATTTTGATATCTTTTATATGTTTATGCATATATATATTCACTGAAAAAACCATAGGTTATAGACCATATATAGTTAGGAATTTGCATTTACAAAACCTTGAAAATTCACTGAAAAAACCATAGGTTAGAGACCATATATAGTTAGCTGGACATTTTATTGACATAAAACCAATGAAATTCCATATATAGTTAGTTGCACTAACTATATATCGCGCACCCGCAATCCACTGCTGATGATGTCACATATTACATCATTCATGACATGGTCAGTGACATCACTGATGACATCACTGATGACATCTCACATGACATCACTGATGACATCACTGATGACATCTCACATGACATCACTGATGACATCACTGATGACATCTCAAATGACATAACTGATGACATCATCTAGTGTCTGTGTGTTTTTGTAAAGTTTAAATATGTTTTACATATTGAAGAATGAGTGGATGTATGGAAGACTGAGTGTGTGTGGCTGGCTGGGAGGTGTGTGACTCTGTGCATATCAATGTGTACTTGTATCAGTGATTGTATAAGAGTAAGTATGTGTTAGTATATGTGTGAAAAGTATGGTGTTCTGTGTTTAACTGTATAGATGAGGAAATGGAAGTGTGATTGATTCTTCACAGGACTGACTAGGTGTATGAGTGCATATGATAGTGTTGTAATAATGAGTGACTGTATGTATGAGTGATTGTATGGGTGAATGAGTGAATGTGTGTGTAGACGTAGGAATCAGTGAGTGCGTATGTAGTAACTGGTATTGGTGTATCATGATGTCATCAGTGATGTCATTTGAGATGTCATTTGAGATGTCATCAGTGATGTCATCAGTGATGTCACTGACCATGTCATGAATGATGTAATATGTGACATCAGCAGTGGATTGCGGGTGCGCGATATATAGTTAGTGCAACTAACTATATATGGAATTTCATTGGTTTTATGTCAATAAAATGTCCAGCTAACTATATATGGTCTCTAACCTATGGTTTTTTCAGTGAATTTTCAAGGTTTTGTAAATGCAAATTCCTAACTATATATGGTCTATAACCTATGGTTTTTTCAGTGAATTTCATTGGTTTTTTAAAAGCTAATATCTATAGCTGTAAAATATATTCTTTATTACGTGACGTATCACGTAGCCACGTGAGACGCCTCATGACGCTTTGCATAACCGTGACGTATCGGCTCTGCAGCGCAAACAAAACCCGTAACGTAAGCGTGCCGGAGCACGCTTACAGATATATATTTTTTTTAACCTTAATTAGACAAAATCCACACGTGCACATATCTTGAGGCCTTGCAAAGGCACATCAAACAAACAGTCCCTACAATTTTGCCAAGTTTGCTGGAAATCTATTCCCTTAATTATTTTTTTACTGTTTCTCTTGGTTTTCCCCTTGTTACGCTTACCGGGACGCTACCCGGTACGCGAACCGGACGCTCCAAAAACACAAGATGGCGGACTCCCGCTACGCTGCCGGTTAGCTGCCCGGTTCGCGTACCGGGAAGCACCTCTACCGCGAAAAATCGCGGGGGACTTTAATATCCCCCTCATCAATCCTAGGGGGTCAGGAGGGGTTTACCTTGCCCCCTTTCCTTCATTTCCCACTTCTTTTTTCACCACATCTTGTCTCTCGAACCTACCGAGAGACAAGATGGCGGCCGCTCCGGACTGTTTACAATGTTGACAGCTACGCTGCCGATTAGCTGCCCGGTGAGCTGCCCGGTGAGCTGCCCGGTTCGCGTACCGGTTCGCGTACCGGGACGCGCCTCTACGGCGTAAAATCGAAATTTATTTATTTATTTATTTTTTTGCCCCGCGGGGCACTTTAATATCCCCCTCATCAATCCTAGGGGGTCAGGAGTGGTCTACCTTGCCCCCTTTTCTTCATTTCCCCCTTTGTTTTTCACCACATCTTGTCTCTCGATCGTACCGAGAGACAAGATGGCGGCCGCTCCGGACTGTTTAGAATGTTGACAGACACCGGAGAGCCAATCAGCTTCGCTTCGCGAAGTTCCGTTACGCGTCAGGTACGCGAACCGGGGCGCTAACCGGAGCGCTGTCACAGATATATATATTTTTTTAAACGTTAATTTCTCAAAATCCACTGGAGCACATATATTGAGACATAGCAAAGGCACGTCGGGCAAACCATATCTACAATTTTGCCAAGTTTCATGTAAATCTATTCAGCCGTTCGAGCTAAAAGTGAGTCCAACCACCCTATGGAAAAATGAATGGGAAAAACGCGTTTTGGGACCCCCCCTTTTTTCTCGGCCCCCCCTTGACGAAACCCCCCCAAATTTTTAGGGGCTGCTCAGAAACAAAATGTGCCATTTTCCTGAAAATTTCAGCCAATTCCGTCCACAAACGCCAAAGTTATTAGACATAGAATTTTCAGAAATCCCATAGAGAAAAAATCCTAACTATATATACCCACTGGCTATCGCCAGTAGGTAATATACATATATAAACATATATAATCTGCATATCTATATAAATATAAATGCATGCATACATATACATATATGCATACATATGCATGTTATTTACATGAAAGTTTTAAAAACACTAATAAAAGCAAAGCTAAAAAGCCACCTCATTACAAACAGAATGGCTTTAACTTAAACGAGGGCGAGATCTATTGCATTTTCAATGCTTGTTTACTTTGGTTCTATCAAGAAGGCATTCAGATGTGTCACACATTTGCCATAAATTCTGAATGTTAGCACTCTAGTTGCTCATTAGATCACTGTAGTAAAGCTAGTGCTCACCAGGGAAGTCTGCTGCTAATCATGGTTTGCAGCCATTTTCCCGCATTTTTTATCCCGCAGACTTTCAGTCCGCATACCATTATCCCGCAAGGTCATCGACCTCGCATACCATTATCCCGCATTTTTTCAAAACGCATGTGCATTTATCGCGCATGCCTTTACAAAGAATTACGTTTTAAAGGCATGTATGGTAAATGCATTTGCGTTGTGAAAACCACGATGACGAGAGAGGTAAGTGGGTTTGTGTTAATTTTTTCGTGGGTTAGTGATTGTGTAGTGTAGTGTTGTGTAGTGTAGTGTTGTGTTGTGTAGTGTAGTGTTGTGGTGGTTGTTTAGTGTAGGGTCATGCTGGGGGTAGTGTTTTAGGGTTTAGGGTTCTGTTGTAGTGTTTGCGTAGTGTAGGGTCATGCTGGGGCTAGTGTTTTAGGGTTTAGGGTAGTGTTGTAGTGTTTGCGTAGTGTAGGGTCATGCTGGGCGTAGTGTTTTAGGGTTTAGGATAGTGTTGTAGTGTTTGCGTAGTGTAGGGTCATGCTGGGGGTAGTGTTTTAGGGTTTTGGGTAGTGTTGTAGTGTTTGCGTAGTGTAGGGTCACGCTGGGGTGTAGTGTTTTAGGGTTTTGGGTAGTGTTGTAGTGTTTGCGTAGTGTAGGGTCACGCTGGGGTGTAGTGTTTTAGGGATTTGGGTAGTGTTGTAGTGTTTGCGTAGTGTAGGGTCATGCTGGGGGTAGTGTTTTAGGGTTTTGGGTAGTGTTGTAGTGTTTGCGTAGTGTAGGGTCATGCTGGGGGGTAGTGTTTTAGGGATTTGGGTAGTGTTGTAGTGTTTGCGTAGTGTAGGGTCATGCTGGGGGTAGTGTTTTAGGGTTTTGGGTAGTGTTGTAGTGTTTGCGTAGTGTAGGGTCATGCTGGGGGTAGTGTTTTAGGGTTTAGGGTAGTGTTGTAGTGTTTGCGTAGTGTAGGGTCATGCTGGGGGTAGTGTTTTAGGGTTTAGGGTAGTGTTGTAGTGTTTGCGTAGTGTAGGGTCATGCTGGGGGTAGTGTTTTAGGGTTTAGGGTAGTGTTGTAGTGTTTGCGTAGTGTAGGGTCATGCTGGGGGTAGTGTTTTAGGGTTTTGGGTAGTGTTGTAGTGTTTGCGTAGTGTAGGGTCATGCTGGGGGTAGTGTTTTAGGGTTTAGGGTAGTGTTGTAGTGTTTGCGTAGTGTAGGGTCATGCTGGGGGTAGTGTTTTAGGGTTTAGGGTAGTGTTTGCGTAGTGTAGGGTCATTCTGGGGTGTAGTGTTTTAGGGTTTTGGGTAGTGTTGTAGTGTTTGCGTAGTGTAGGGTCATTCTGGGGGTAGTGTTTTAGGGTTTAGGGTAGTGTTGTAGTGTTTGCGTAGGTAGGGTCATGCTGGGGGTAGTGTTTTAGGGTTTAGGGTTGTGTTGTAGTGTTTGCGTAGTGTAGGGTCATGCTGGGGGTAGTGTTTTAGGGTTTAGGGTTGTGTTGTAGTGTTTGTGTAGTGTAGGGTCATGCTGGGGGTAGTGTTTTAGGGTTTAGGGTAGTGTTGTAGTGTTTGCGTAGTGTAGGGTCATGCTGGGGTGTAGTGTTTTAGGGTTTTGGGTAGTGTTGTAGTGTTTGCGTAGTGTAGGGTCATGCTGGGGGTAGTGTTTTAGGGTTTAGGGTAGTGTTGTAGTGTTTGTGTAGTGTAGGGTCATGCTGGGGGTAGTGTTTTAGGGTTTAGGGTAGTGTTGTACTGTTTGTGTAGTGTAGGGTCATGCTGGGGGTAGTGTTTTAGGGTTTAGGGTAGTTTAGTTGTTTAGTGTATGCTAAAGGCATATTCGTTCTAAAAGTTTTCGTTATTTTAATTTGCGGCCTAATAGTACATGCGGGATTTTTTTTGCGGACTGATGGTATGCGGGATTTCGTCATATATTCGCTAATCATACTTTCTATGGCAAAATGAACCCCCTCATTTTGTTCATTTTTAAATTAAATGTTTTGAGAGTTACCACTTTATTCCAATCAAGATGGCTTCAGGTGTGCCATACCTTTGTAATAAGTAGGACTGTTAGCACTCTAGTTGTTCTTTAGAACACTCTGGGACATTCTGTCATTGGGCTATAGTTGGGCTACATCTGGCTGATATTTGGGCTACATTTGTTTTTTTTGTCTCTGGTGGCCATCTTTGGGCTACATTGGGCTACATTTGGGCTCCAACATATATATAGCCCAATGTAGCCCAATATATATTTTTCAAAGTTAATTTTCGTAAAAACCACTGGAGCCTATATCTTGAGACATAGCAAAGGCACATCGGGCTACCAGTCCCTACAATTTTGCCAAGTTTGGTGTAAATCCATTCAGCCGTTCAGGCTAAAAGTGAGGCCAACCGCCCTATGGAAAATTGCATGGGAAAAACACGTTTTGGGACCCCCTTTTTTCTCGGCCCCACCTTGACGAAACCCCCCCCAAATTTTCAGGGGCTGCTCAGAAACGAAATGTTCCATTTTCCTGAAAATTTCAGCCAATTCTGTCCTCAAACGCCAAAGTTATTCGACATAGGATTTTTTTCCTATGGGATTTTTGAAAATTCTAACTATATATACCTACTGGCTATCGCCAGTAGGTAATTTATGTATATATGTATGTACTTTATGTACTTTATGTATATATGTTTCTGCTACTATTTTATGTACTGTGGGACTCCCACTTCTACGACGGGGAATTATTCAAGCATGTGAATCTATGAAAGACACCAATACTGGAGAAACACACTTTACAGGTGAGTAACTATTGTTCTTACTAGGCCCTGTGAGCAGCTGTACATGAGTTCATCACACACTAGTTTAAGTTAATAGGCGTTGTAAGTAATGACTCTAATACTCTTAAGCGGTGGCATCATATGAGTTTGTCTATGGTCAGTAACCAGCTTCTCTAGCAATGCCCTCAGACTGTAAGCCAAACTGAGCAATAAAATGCATGTGACAGCTCTAGACCTCTAATGGAAAGCATGGGACCTCAACCACTTGTTGATGCACACCATTCTGTGACCACTAAACTTACAGCTTTACAGGGAACTAAACCCTCGCTCCATTTGTCACTCCAACAATCCCTTACTCCCCCCTTCTGCTACAAGAAATGCACATCATGGTCCAAGTGGGAATCAAATCTTAAACCCACTATATGTTCCCACCACTCTTGCAGCTGTTCCTACAGCATTTCCCCCCCTCCTGGGCTGTAGTGGAGGGGAGACAACAGCAGAGATTGGCTGAACTGTTAGGAGGATTCAGTGAAGCATCTGGTTGGCTGTGGCAGAGCCAGTCTCTATGCAAACACAAGATGATGGACAGAGTACTGAAATTCTTCAGACACTGGCCCGCAGTCACAGATCCTGGTTGAATCCATCATCGTTCTTTAGATCACTTTGCCACCCCAGTTCAGACACAGCCATATGCAAATCAGCCTTGACCCTATTCCTCATGGGAACAATCCAGCCCAAACTGCCAAGCCTTGTCTTCCCTGGACTTGAAACGAGCATCCTGGGTCCGGTTTTGAGGTAACACCCCTCATCAGCCAGGCTAGCTTGAATCCTGTGGCAAAGTGAGCAACGGACATATCTGGCCATACCTTGCCAATTTAGGGCAAACAAATCAAATGCAAGGAGATAATGTATGGACCGCTGAAACGTTTCAGACACACCCAGTCCAGTAGCTGCCTGGATCATGTCAGGCAGATGATTCTGAAACAATAGTGGGATTCGGGCATGTGATAGAATTCATGGGCAATGTTGTGACCGGCATTGGTTGTGTTCCCCTAAAGTGTTTTGTCTTTGCAACCCCAGACCCCTGCTGTGGGATTGGGGGGGGATGAAAGATTACCTGGACTTATCAAAGTGAGCTGCACCCACTGAATCCTCTGCATGATTAGGCTATTCAACATCATTTATTGATAGGGGCATAATTTAATGGTCATTACTTTTCTCAGAGCCCATGCCCAACCTTTTTGAGGGGAACCCAATTCACCCACTCTTAGAATTACGTAAGAAGGTACATTGTTTAAGGGAGTCCAATTCTTAATTGGGGTTAAAGCAAAAATACATTGGGGGTGGAAAAGCTACCCAAACATTAACTGTGTGAGGAAATACAAATTGTACACTGCATTGATAAGTTATTTGTCCTCTCCATAGCATAAAGTTAAACACATCTTTTTAACACGTAAAAATGAGATGTTTCACCTCTGGTCCCAACTCTATCTGATAGAGCCTTCTAGTTGTAGATTCCTTATCTTTAAATTTCCCCCAGGTGTCAGTATGGATCCGGAGATTTTTCATCAGCAATACCCCTGTGAATTTGTAGGTGGCGTCGTCTGCTCAGCATTCGGCATTGTGTGTTCCAGAATGGCATTGGAGGACCTACATAGGCACCGCCCGGGCGTAATGATATAGTTCTTTATTTTTCTGCACCAGCCTAAGTGCAGATCTGGGGTGAGACTACCCCATAGCTGTTTTTTTTAGCGAACCTTTTTTCAAAAAAGAATTCTGAGCCTTGGACTTTGGGTGTGTCAAGGATGTCCCAACGTAGGACCGGAATCAAGCCCTGCAGAACCTGTCATCGGATGATGTCCATGACTGATCTGAACCTTGTGTGCCTCTGGTGCTCGTTGTGCAACCACACCTCAAAGTCAAGCTCGGTGTGCTGGGCCATGAATCCGAAGGCTTTGCGGGATTGGTCCTGAAAGCTGGAGGCCCAGCGCTCTGCTCTGCATTGCTCCTATTCTCAACCGAGAGAAAGGTCCAAAGAACGGTCGCTGAGGCTTAACTCCTGGTCCCATTCAGAATCTTCAGGTTATTTAGGTAAGCACAAGAAGTCGAAGAAGCAAAGGATTTCTTTGACTCCACCTTGTCCGTTGGAGAACGCAGGACAGGGAGTGTCGTCGCTCTAGGTCTCCGTCCTCAGAACCTCTTCCCGAGATCACTCTGTGCCTCCCCATTTTTCTGGGAGCCAGAGCTTTCCCTGCCCAATTGCGAAAGTTTTGATGCCCTAAGCCTCATTTTTGGGTAGCCTGGGTCCAGTAGTGTGCTTTCGGGGCAAACAGAGTCAGTTGGGGGCCCCAGGCCTGTGACACAGATGACTTCGGCGCGGGAGTCCCCCAGCCTGCGAAACAGATGACTTTGGCGCGGGAGCCCCCCATGGGTCTGTTTGTGGATCCGGACTGTCATTGGTCGTTCCACCTTTTCCTTTCCAGACATCTATCCCAGTGGTGATGCTCCTGATGCGGACCGTGCTTTCATTCCGGGTCGTCCCCATCCTCGTCCCAGACATGAACAATGACCCGGACTGACTTCTATTTTCGGTTCCTACCCTGGAAGGGACTTTTGTCCTGGTGTTAATCCCTGGTGTTGATTTTGTGCCAGGGGGTGGTGAAGAGGACTGGGAGGGGCAGCTGGACCCTTTAACAGACCAACTTGAAGACCTTATGGACTGGGGGACGAATCTGGGTGAGGCCAGTGTGTTGGACACTTCCCCTGACAATGGCTTGCTTTCTCCCTCTACCGTAGCTATGGAGGACGGGGCTTATATGCAGTGGTGGTGGTAAGGGCAGTGGAGGTCCTTGGACATGTGCGTCCTTCGGTGAAAGTCAGGACTAACCTCCTCACGGAGGTGAATCAGCCTGCAGATTCTACCTCCAAACCTTTTTTATCCTTTGATGAAGCACTCACTGATGTCCTTCTGGGTTCTTGATCCAAGCCCAGCACAGGGCCTGCTGCTGACAGAACTATCACCTGCCACCATCACCCCACTCAGGTGACACATCGTTTCTTATGCAGCATCCTTCCCCTGAGAGCTTGGTTGCCCAAGCCTCATATTCCAAAGGTGCATTCCATTCTGCACCTCCGATAGGGAATCAAAGAAGCCGGACCATATCAGGAAGAGGATGTTTTTCCTCTAGCTTGACATTGTGGTCAGTAAGTACCAATTTACTCACATACCATCAAGGATACGTTTGCGCAGGTGCTGCCTCAGTACCCGAAGAAGGCTCGGCCCTGTTCTCCCAGCCAGTTGTGGACAGGACAGCGAAATTCACCATTTGTTGTGGACTGGACCCACAGACTCATTGGGCAGAACGGTTGCCTCGTTGGTAGCATTATGATGCTATTCCTAGTTGAGGACTTCAGGCTTTTCGGGGTACGCCCAATCTACCCTGATAGACATGCCTTTTGATGGCACTTTCTTTTTCGGCAATAGGTCAGACTCTGCTCTTGAGTGCTTCAAGGATTCTTGAGCTACGGCCAGATTCTTGGGCCTCTCAGTGTCCCTATCGTCCCTTTCATGGGTACGGAAGGTGCGTCCAGACGAGACTCAGTCATGCAAGTTGTTCAGCCTCTGCATGGTGGCAGACGTGGGACCCAGCGTCCTTTTGGGTCAGGGAGCCAGCGTGCAGACCAGTCCACCCTTTCCTCCTCCTGCCACTACCTCCAAACTTTCCTAGTCCAACGTTTCAGGCACATTACCAGCGAAGGCAGGATTCGCCATCACCTTGTCTGCTGGCAGTCCATCACGTTGGACAGGTGGGTTCTGCAGATTGTCTGAAGGGCCTACTCCCTATCCTTCAAGACAGCCCCTCCCTCCATGCCACCCTCTTATGACTGTGTCGGAGAATCATTTGGCGCTTCTCCGCTAGGAAGTTGCGACTCTCTTGGCCAAGAGGGCCATAGAGAAAGTCACTGTGCTAGAAGTAGGATGTGGTTGTTACTCCTGCTACTTTCTGGTGCCCAAAAAGGACAAAGGCCTGCGTCTTTTCCTAGACCTCCAGACACTCCACTTCTTCCTTTGGAAGGATAGGTTCAAAATGTTCACTTTTGCCTAGGTCCTTTCTGCCCGCAACCCAGGAGACTGAATAGTAGTGTTGGACTTGCAGGACGCCTATTTCCATATCTCTGTCCTACCTGCCCACAGACTTTACTTGCAGTTCACGGTGTGGCACGAGCACTTTCAGTTTACCGTGCTCCCCTTTAACCTTAGTGTCACTCTGGTGTTCACGAAAGTGATGGCAATTTTTGCAGCTAATCAGGCCAGATCAGGTGTACCAGTCTTTCCCTATCTCAACGACTGGCAGTTGAAGGCTAGCTTGCCCCAGGCAGTCCTCTCCCAACTACAGACAACGGCGGACTGTCTGCACTCGCTGGGGTTCACCATCAACATGCCGAAGTCACAACTGACTCTCTCTCAAATGCCCCTTTTCATCTGGGCGATTCTGGACACTGAAGTTTTAAGCCTGTCCTCACGAACAGCGCGTCTGGAATATTCGGGCTATGCTACCGATGTTTCAGCCTCTATTCTGGATTTCGGTGTGAGTGACTCTGCGGCTGCTCGACCTCATGGTCTCTTGCATCCTGCTGGTGGATTATGCTAGATGGCATATACGTGCTCTGCAGTGGGATCTAAAGTTCCAGTTGGCCCAGCATCAGGGGAATCTTTCAGACTACGTCCAGATTTCAGAGGGAACTGCGCACCAACTGCAGTGGTGGCTAACGAACCAAGATTGGGTCTGAGGCAGATCCGACGGTGGTGACTGATGTGTCACTCCTGGTATGGGGCGGCCACCTGGGAGAGGTGGAGATCAGAGGAGTCTGGTCTCCGGCGGAATCTGGTCTCCATATTAACGTTTTGGAGTTCCCGGCAATCAGACTGGCACTGAAGGAATTCCTTCCCTCTCTGAGGGAAAGTGGTGCAAGTGTTCACCGACAACACCACCGCCATATGGTACTGCAACAAACCGGGCGGGATTGGGACATGGTCCCTTTGTCAGGAGGCAATCCACCTCTGGACATGGCTGGAACATAAGGGCATATCCCTGGTGGTTCACCACCTGTCGGATTCTCTGAACACCAGAGCGGACAACCTCAGTCTTGGGTGCCTGGTTGATCACGAATGGCGTCTCCATCTGGAGGTGGCCCAAGGTCTCTTTCAGTGGTGGGGAGAGCCTTGGTTAAATCTTTTCGCCTCCAAAGCGAACACGAAATGTCAGAAGTATAGTGCGTTGGAGTTTCCAAGGCAGCGTTTGGTTGGTGACGCTTTTCGTCGCCGGTGGAACTTCGGCCTCCTCTACTCCTTTCCGCCTATACGCCTTCTGCCCAGAGCGCTCAGGAAGATCAATCAGGACCAGGTGCAAGTTATTCTTGAGGGTCCGGATTGGGTATGAAGTCTAATCGATGGCTATAACTAGAAGGTCAGAATACCAGACTGCCCCTGTTGGAGGATAGTCTGTTACAGCTGGGGATGGTTCTTCACCCGAACCTGTCCATTCTCTACCTCCGTGTGTGGAAATGGAGCTCCAGCAGTGTACAGCTAACGACCTTCCACTCGAACTCTGTGATGTTTTGGCAGCCATGCATCCCTCCACTAAAACTGTATATGCCAATAGATGGAATACATTTGTGGCATGGTGCACAGCAAAGGCTGTAGATTCCCTTTCTGCTCCTCTTTCAGAGGTTCTATTATACATACTTTCTTTGGACCCATCAGGGCCCTGCTATGGCACCCTTAAAGGTTATCTTTTGGCTGTCTCTGACTTTGAGGCTTCCAGATAAGCCTTGGCTGTTCAAATCTCCCATTGTCAATAGATTTCTTAAGGGCCTTACTCATTGGTTTTCTCCATCTCCTTTCATAATGCCCCAGTGAGATTTAAATTTGGTTTGTCATTTCTTGTGTGCTCCCTTCGAGCCTCTTCATAATTGCCCTCCCAGGCTTGTAACGCTTAAAATGGTTTTCCTCATTACCATCACCTCTGCTCGCAGAGTTGGCGAGCTCCAGGCTCTGTCTTCCAAGCCTCCCTATCTCTGTCCATCCAGATAAAGTGGTGCTTCGAGCAAAAGCTTTGTTCCTACCTAAAGTGGTCACACCCTTTCATGTGGGGCAATCCATTAATCTGCCCACCTTTTACCTATCCCTGCATCCCTCCAAGGAAGAGGAGAGACTCCACCACCTGGACCCAAAACTTCCGGGTGGAGAATAAACTCTTCATGGGCTATGTGGGTGCGAAGAAAGGTCATGCAGTACAGAAAAGGACCAACTCCCGATGGGTTCTCCTCTGCATTAAATTGTGCTACACATTGGCGAAGAGGGATTCTCCTGTGGGGTTTCCATGCTCACTCTGTTAGAACCGCGGCAACCACTGTGGATATCTGTCAGACTGCAACATGGGCATCCCTGCACAAGTTTACAAGACACTACTGCCTCGACAGGCAAGTCTGGAATGGCCGTACTTTGCCTTTATGGTCCTCCGGGACTTTCTTGTGTGATCTTGGTTTGCAGACCCTCTTCTGGGGTTGGTATTGCTGAGGTATCTATTCTAAGGGAGAGGAATCTACAACTAGAAGTTTCTATCAGTTGGACAAGTTACTTGCCTTCAGTAACGATGCATCTGGTAGAGACATATTAGAGTTGTGTGTTTCTTACCGCTCCACCCATCCTCCCTGCTCTGCAAACTGATTTCTAGGGATAGGGACTCCCCTAATGGGCCCTAGTTTTGATGCACCAGTGGTCAGTGACCTTCATGGCTCTGCGCTTCTGGCCTGGAAAGTGTTTTTAAGACCGGACGTTAGCGCGCCCATGTGCATCCATGTAGGTCCTGCGTCATTATTCCGGCGTGCATGATGCAGATTGACTCAGAGGCGACTGACACCACCTACCAACACATGGGGAAATTGCTGATAAATTCTTCAGATCCAGACTGACGCCTGGAGCAAATTCTTAAGGTAAGGAATATAAACGTTACATAGTTATTGAAGGCAAGTAACTGCTTAACATTTTTTTCTTGGTTACTTGAATGTTATGTTGATGCTTCTCATTAATCACAATACTCTGTTACCACAGTCTCTCTTAATAAGATTTGTCTAACATTATGGACATATTTCACACCAGATTCTTCATTTCTAATGCGGCCATCAGCGATTTAACAACACCTGGTAAAGAGCAATGTCCCATCCTGCAGTCACCATCGTCACTATCTTAAAAGTATATGAAACTGTTTATGGGTATTGGGGGTCCCAACCTGTTTTGTACTGTGCAGCCATTACTTTCAAATGGGCAACCTTAATGGTTCTTATGCGCCTTACTTGAGCACAGGAATATCTGAAAGTTGTGGTTGTAAAACGTAGGGTGATATTTATGCTTATGGTGTGGATGAGACTATGTACATCCTTAATGTGTTTGAAAGTAGGCCATCTACTACATGCGAGAAGTCCACCCCGCTTTCATATGAATAAGTGATGTACATGTATTTTCTAAGGTTTTGTTCATTGTTTTGCAGTACTGAAGAAATCCCTTTGAAAATCTTAGCGCACAACAATTTTGTTGGCCGGCTCATTGGCAAAGAAGGAAGAAACCTCAAGAAAATTGAACAAGATACTGACACAAAAATCACAATCTCCCCGTGAGTCTTTGTCTGCTAATCTTTGGGTGATGGGTTACATTTGTTTGCCAGTAGTTTAAGCAGCTGTGGTTTGTTTTGCTTTAGGCTACAGGACTTGACGTTGTATAACCCAGAACGCACCATTACAGTAAAAGGCACTATTGAAGCTTGCGCCAAGGCTGAAGAAGAAATAATGAAGAAAATCAGGGAATCCTATGAAAATGACATTGCTGCTATGAATGTGAGTTATTTTAATTGCAGTATTTTGCACTTTTATAATACCTTCTCTTTTAAATTAATTTAATAATTTGAAGATTTCACCCTCTGGCATGTAGGGAGAATAAGTCTCTGTTCAGTGTATTTAGGGGACTGAGGTGGTCTGAGATCAGCCTAAAACATAAGCCAAGAGGGGCAGCAAAAAAACCAAAAAACAGCCCTATTCCGGATACGTGAAAGTTTTTGATGTATTTCTCCATTCTCCAAGTACTAAAGACATTCTGATTCATTCTTCTACCTGCTGATCCCTCCCCTTTAGTGTATCCCTGTGGTACCCTTTCGGGAATTTTTCTGAAGTATTCTTGCGTGCCAAAGGGAGAAGTGGTACTACTCTGCTCTAGTTGCGTACCACCACAGAAGTTAAAGAATGGAGCTGCATATAAATGCCACCCCTATGCGCTAACTTAATTTACTCCAGAATAGGAACTTTCATAGATTCACATGCTTGAATCATTCTCTGTCGTTGTGATGGGAGTCCCCGGCTACATCAAAATAGCAATGCAAAGCAAATACAAAGCAGGAACCAAACCTAGGCCCATTTCAGTTTAGTAACTTATCTCGGTTTTGTAAAAGAGACAGTTAATTATTAACCAATCAGGACCTCTCATCCTCTAGAAGACTCCTGAGAGAACCTTAGAACCTCAGATTTTCCACCACACATTGTGCTAGGGAGTCTCCTGAGCTCTGCTCAGCTTCTTTTACTTCATTGAATTTGGATAAAGTTCTTTGCTTCAAATCAACATTTTCTACTGCTGTACCAGCTTCAGTGCTGATTTAAAGGATTCTGGCATAGCCATGTCAGATAAAGAACATAATTTTAGAGCCTATGCCACCTGCTCTAAGACTTCATACAGACGATTCTCAGTGACTATTTATTGCCTGTATCCCAACCATAAGGCAAA
Source organism: Lissotriton helveticus (assembly GCF_964261635.1). Classification (NCBI taxonomy): domain Eukaryota; kingdom Metazoa; phylum Chordata; class Amphibia; order Caudata; family Salamandridae; genus Lissotriton; species Lissotriton helveticus. The sequence goes on along the minus strand of NC_136071.1, from coordinate 909,529,567 downwards.
GGAGAGTAAGGTAGGTCGTACCTTTTCTAATATAACTTTGAAGGATCGTGAAGGGCACCTTCATATATGGCTCCAGAAACTTAAAGCCAGGAAAAAGTGATCTTGAGTGGGGACAGTGATGAGGCATCCTCTTCATCATCCAGAAGGTCCCATAAATGGGGGAGATCACCTCACGCCCATTCTTCTGGTGAGCGTCCAAAAAAAGCCCTCAAAAAGAGCTCTCATGGACGCAGTTCCTCAGAATCTCCTCACAAACCTGGAAAGGAGAGAAGGACATTCTTTGTGGGACAGACAATCAAAAACGGCTAGTTCTGAGCCTTCTGCTACACCCCTCAAGGCAGGCACTCTTTCAATAAGCCTTCCTCTGTGCCTCCTGAAGAAAAGCAGTCGACAAAGTTCATCATTGACAAGACTGTCGACGAAGAAGCCCATACCGTTTTCAGCGGGTACGAGGGTTTGCCAGTCTACGACATCTAAACCGAAGGAGAGTAGTGCACCGTCTTCAACACCAGTGCCAATAACTCTGTAGTTGAAGATTTCAGGTTTGTCACTGTCGATTAAGCTGTTGACGATATCCTCGATTATGACGGGGGTGTAACATTGTTTAAATCAATGCTTTTGGCAGCTATGAAGACGTCAACAACTGCGCTGATGACTGTAAAATCTACAGCAGTGATGCCGTCTATTATGGTTTCTGAATTGCTGCCGATATCTACTTCTCCCAAGATGATGTAGTTGGCGGAACCGTCGACTGGATCTTCCACGAGGGGAAAAATGCCAGTTAGATTTACATGTGTCCCACCCTCCTACCCTGAGAGGCTCACCTTTGGATTTTTGCAGGTGTATGTTTTGCACACTTGCTGTGAATCTGATGGTCTAAGGTTCTCTCAGGAGTGTTCTAGAGGGCGAGAGGTCCTGATTGGTTCCGGATTGACTTTTTGTCTCTTACAAAACAATAGAGATAAGTTAAAAAACTGAAATGGGCCTAGGCCTGGTTTCTGCTTTGTATTAGTTTTGCATTGCTATTTTGATGTACCGGGGACTCCGATCTCGACGACAAGGATATGAATCTATGAAAGATTCCAATACTGGAGAATTCACAGGTAAGTAACGTATTTTTTTCCTTGCTTTCAGTGTGGATCAGGAGCTCCGCCCCCATCTTTTGTCCATCTTCAGCATTTTCAAATTGTTTTTCGAACCGTGTTCAATGGAATATGTCCCATCTAAAAACTACAGGCTTTCAACTGTGCTAAGACTGGTGCAAGCAGATGTCTGTCACGTATCCACCACAATGTGTAGTTTTGATGTGAGGACTTCAGTCATAACATCAATTTTCCCTCCTGCCGGGAGGCGAAGCTGTATATCACCAGGCATAGAAAGTAGTTGCTGACCTCACGCAGGTCCTGTAACTGGTCCAAGGTACGGGCTGGTTCTGAGAGTTTTCTTATGATAGCCCCACTTCCAGCTCTAAATGTTTGGGTAAGTTCAAGTGCAAGCACAAAGAAGCGAAGTTGGATTCTATCCTGTAGGAAGCTGGTTCTGAATATACTATACCAAAGTAAGGTATAGTGTCCCCAGAGGTATAGCGGAAGCTAAGTACTATCAGCTCTCTTTTTGATAGTGTGGGTGAGCAGTTAGGCTTAGCCAGAGGGTGTGTTAAGCATTTATTGTATTCACTCCGTCAAGACTGATTCACACACTCAGACTGAATCCAGATCAATTGGGTAAGTATAAAGAGGGTATACTTGTATTTTATTTCTAGAACCAAGCAGGACTTGATACAGGTAGGTAACATATACTTGGAATGCAGGTTTTCACAATAAATTACACTAATGATTGAGTTTTGCAATAGGTTGAGGTTGGTAAAGATTCCGAAAGCAGTTTGCATTGTACAATACTTACTTTTAGAATACTTTTTGTTACTTTTGGATTACTTTCAGAACTGGGGTGGTATGCCTAGATACCACACCTAAGGTTCTTATAATAAAAAAGAGGAAGTAAGACTTCGCATCCAGGGGATCCTCATCAGTAGTCATAAGCACTGAATATTCCCACCCATGTGCATGGGGACCACGGAAATAATAAAAATATATATTTATGTATGTGTATATATATATATATATATATATATATATATATATATATATATATATATATATATATATATATATATATATATATATATATATATATATATATTTTTTTTTTTTTTTCGCATCCAAATGCAGCCCCCATATAGGAGAATAAACAATGCAATAGTAAACATCTTTTCCAATCATATATATATATATATATATAACAGGAAGGCAAGTATAACTCGGGAAAGAAAACTGCAAAAGAGCATGCATTGGTAGCCTACAGGCTGCATTGGAAGCCAATAGCATCGAACATGAAAGCAATTGCACATAAAAACTGGTACTGTGCCTTTGAGACAGCCATGACCCCCAGCTTCCCATCATGCTTCAGGGTTGACAGTTAGATCAGTTATTTCTTTCTCCTTCAGTCAGGACCCTGGAATTCACAGCTGTTTTTTTCATTTTTTCTGTCAGGAAATTCTTCTTTGATTGTGGTTTTCTACACGTTGGTGGACCTCGTCCCCCCCACTTTTTTCACAGGGTGTACACCGTCCACCCTGCTAAGAAGTTGGGACCCACTGAAAAAGATGCTGAATTCGTCCCGGTGTAATTTCCAAACATTGGCACACTTTCAGCAGTGCCTGCACGTTATCTGCTTTTGATCCGCAACAACGTGCAGGCGGGGACGGAATGGGCCTCTTATTTCTGACTCCTGCTGGTCCCATAACAAAGGCCGAATCGGAGGGGTCATCAGGCCTCCTTTTGTTAGATTCTCCTGACCCGCAGCAGTCACCTTGAAGTAAATCAGCAGAGGGGAAACAAAGGCTCACATCTTGTTAGCACTTGGCACATACCTTAGAGGGGCAGCTTTCTACTTTGTTCAGGCTCTGTTCAGGAGATATGCATGAACTGTAAGAATGTCAGATGTGGTGTTCTTTCCCAGTATTTGCACAAAATATATAGCATGTTTGAGGCATATGAGCTGCAGATTACACACTATGCATAGATGGCCACCTAGTGTTGGGCCCTGATGTTTGCAGTTTGTTTTGTTGTAGAAAGTCTTTCGGAGTCACGAGATAGGTGACTCCTCCTTAGGGTGATACTGCGCATGGGCATTTGCTCCATCCCCAGATTGTTTTTTTCCGCCACCGGGCTCAGATGTGTTCTAGCACTCCGTGTTGGAACCGATTTCCTTCGGCACGCAATCCTCACCAAAAACTTCAAAACTTAGTTTTGAACGCTTTCCAGTCACCGCTAATCTTCAAACATCGAGGATCTCGATTCCGGTCGTCGTCTATGGCCTTCGGGCCTACCTAGGCCTCAACTCCAGCTAATGGTAAGGACACCATTTAAAAAGTGTCCTCGATGTGGGTCGAGGTTTCCCCACACCGACCTGCATGAAGTGTGTAACCTCTGTCTCTCTCCGGAGCCCGAGGCGAAAGACTGTTCAGCTTGTGCCTCTTTCCGCTCCAAAAAGACTATCCGGGACCGAAGAGCGAGGAGAACAATGGCTCAAAGATCTTCAGCTCCGATTCCGGACGACATCTTCGAGGAGGGCGTCAACGTCCCTGAACAGCACGACGTCGACAGCAGCTCCGAAGCGGACGATTCCGAAGTCGAGAACATCACTCCTGCGCAGCGGGTTTTAAGTAAGACCATCGACCCCGACCCCTCCTCGCAAACCGCTTCTACTGCCCCACCTTCGGGCCCGGCTAAGAAGCTAACCAAGCCTTCAGGCGACTCTAGCTCGAGTCAACCTTCACACGGTGCCGGCGCACACATACCGGCACCGAAAAAGACCACGGCCCGACTTCCAAGTCATCGGCACCGAAGCACACCACTACCCCTTCGTCACCGAAACCCAGGCCGGAACCAAGCAAGCCAGCTTTGGATTCCAAAACGCCACCGGAACCGAAAACATCATTGGATCCGAAAACTATATCGGAGCCGAAAAAGACCGCTGCCTCCCAATTGAAAGACATTGCCAAAAACCCAAATCAAGCCATCTCGGTGCACAAGACTTCCTCCGCACCATAAGAACAATCCCCTGCAGTGGATTTATCCTACCCAGACCCTGCTCAAAAGACTCTGGCCAAGGACCCAATCACTGGACACCTAGTTTTGGCTACAAAGAAGCGACCACTGGACACACCAGCTTCAGCTCCGCATTCAAAGAAAAAGGACATGGCTACCTCTCCCTTAAGACTGCTTTCCCCTTCTCTTTCACCTGTAACATCACCACAGCATTCTCCAGCATCTCCTATCACACCACACAGGAGTGATAGCTCTGACGATATGGAGGGTAACACACCTGATCCAACAACGCCCACAGGATCCCCAGACCCGTGGGACAATTATACTACCCCAGATGTCCCAAATGTCCCTCAGGATGACATATACCCCTCAAGGCATTCCCCACCAGAAGACACTATAGGGTTTAATGAATTAATTCACAGGGCTGCACATTATCATAGTGTAGACATTTATACAGACCCTGTTGAAGTCTTCCTTATGGATACTTTCGACAATACACAAAGATCTTCATCTATCTTGCCCATGCTTAAAGGAGTGATCAGGCATGCTCCTGAAGTCTTCAAAGACCAAGTCAGAACTCGGGTCATTAACCCTCGGATAGAGAAATATAAAGCTGTCCCATCAGACCCAGCATATATTAAAGGCCCAGTACCTCTAGACTCACTTGTAGTTTCCAACGCACACAAGAGATCAAACTCCTAAACTTCGGGTGAGGCTGCACCACCAGATAAAGAGTCTAAGCTATTTGACGCATCAGGCAAAAGAACAGCGTCTCAAGCAGCAAACATGTGGCGTATCGCCAATACACAGGCACTGCTAGCCAGATATGACAGGGCACATTACGATGAGCTAGAGTCACCAATGAGGCACCTCCCTGACAAGTACAAGAATAGAGCAAACGAGCTCATCCAGGAAGGTAAAAACATCACAAACGCCTCCACTAGGTGTGCCCTCGATGCAGCAGACACGGCCTCTAGGGCAGTTAACACCAGCGTCTTGCTACGCAGACGCGCCTGGCTGCGCAGATCAGGGTTCAAACCTGAGGTACAAAGCGCCATTCTTAACCAACCCTTTGACGAACACCTGTTTGGACCCGAGGTAGATGTATCAGTCGAGAAAATGAAAAAAGATACACTGCCAAATCTATGGGAGCCCTGCAGTCGCAGGCTCCCAGACGTTCATTTCGTCGCTCAAAGCTTCGAGGTGCCAAAAGGGGATACACTTCAGACACAGCTTCCACCACGTACAAAGCCCCTACACAGTCTACCTGCAGTAAAGGCTACCAAAGGGGTGGGTACAGGGGTAACCATAACAAAGACAGAGGCAAAAAGAACAACTCACGCTCTGCCTCTACCCCTGCCCAATGACTCCCTTCCCCTTCCTCCGCCTCATTCCACTCCTGTCGGGGGAAGACTTCAACAGTACCTGCCAGCCTGGGAAAACATCACATCAGACAGGTGGGTGCTCTAAATAATTCAATCAGGTTATTGTCTGGAACTAACATCTACCCCTCCAAACATACCACCCAAGCAACGTCCAATGTCACAGGAACATTTAACATTGCTCAGATAGGAGGTAATATCCCTCCTGCAGAAAAATGCAATAGAAGTAGTTCCAGAGCATCAGAAAAACAAAGGAGTATACTCCCTATATTTCCTAATTCCAAAGAAGGATCTCTAAGACCCATCCTAGACCTCAGACCTCTAAACATTTACATGCAGTCGGATAATTTTCATATGGTCACACTAAAACAAGTCCTCCCATTACTGGTATTAAACGACTTCCTTTGTCACTCTAGATCTCAAGGACGCCTACTTTCCTATTCCCATCCACGCAGCACACAGAAAATATCTCAGATTTGTGCTAGACAGACAACACTACCAGTTCAAAGTGCTCTGATTCGGAGTCACAACAGCGCCAAGGGTGTTGACCAAATGCCTAGCAGTAGTAGTGGCACACCTAAGAAGACAACACATTCACGTCTTCCCATATCTGGACGACTGGCTCATAAAAGCCAGCTCACACAGTGTGTGCAAAACACTCAAGCTACTATTCAACTGCTTCACGACTTGGGATTCACGGTAAATCACGTCAAGTCGCACCTGCACCCCTCGCACATACAACAATATCTTGGCGCTACAATAAACACCCAATTAACATTAGCTTATCCCTCTCCTGCCAGGATAACAAGTGTACAAACTCTCCTAACAAAATTCAAACCACAGCACTCGCTACCAGCTCGAGTGTTCATGCAACTCATAGTAATGATGGCATCTTGCATATCTGTAGTACTGTTGTGAATGAATCTAGGACTCTAGTGTAATTTTTCCCGATTCATGCCCTTATATAGGTATAGATTGTTCGATCCTTATATAGGCTTAGAAATCATTACCATATTTAGACTGAGCCTATGAAGCCCAAATACGGCATGGCTACTTCCACTAAATTCCAAGAATCAACAACGATTTCTTAGAGAAACCCACCTTCAGCAGCTAGGGACTTCCCCTTGCCTGAATACTAATTTATCTAGGAAATCATGGACTTTTCGAAGAACTGAGTCTTTGATGACGTTGTTAAGTCCAATTACAAGTCAAACTCTGCACCTTCAAAGTATAAATATGCCTAGTTTTGCCCAGACAAACACACAGTGGTTTGGAGCAGATCGACTAACTACTTGCCTGACGCCCTGCAGCCGCAAGTGCCGAAGGAAACCGACCCTCCAGCTGACGCACTGAGAGACGCTGTCTTTTCTCCTGCCGAGAAATCCAGCTCCAGTGTTTCTAGGCTACCCTTGCGGGTTGCTGGGAAATAGAGTCCTGAGAGAGAGAGATACAAGACCTCCTTCATTCTAAACCAAGGTACGGAGCGGATTAGACCCTTAGAGAATTCTTGGATAGATTCTTGGCAGAGAAATACTAAACTTAAGCTACTCACTTACTTCTTCCCTTGTACTAGACTTAGGTTAGGTACACCGGGTTAGGCGTATTTTAGAAGCACCAGTTGAGTTCTTTTAGTCATTATTTTATCACTGTATATTTTGTTTTAGGCCACTTGTGGCTTAGAAACCACATCATGCTTTTACAGTACTACTTTATAATACTTTTCGTATTATATGCCCTGTACTTTATAACCAGTATTACGATTGTAGCAGTACATTTCTTATGCTTGAGAAAGAAGACTGTTTAATAAATACTTTTTATTGAAAACGCCCGTCTCTCTATTTTCTCAGCACCTCTGGTGAAACTAAGCATGCACGATTGACTGAGTAAAATATCTATCTATTGTTTCCGCGACTCTAGAGATTGATTTCTTATTCTTGGGAAACAAAGTTGTCATGTTTATGTGGTTGTCAGAAACTGATCCCTTGTGAATTAGAGAAAGTTTCTAGTGACCTCTGAGCTAGCTGGCACTCACAATTAAGTCTAATATATACGATAGAGACCTAGTAGACCTCAGTCCTACGTCTAAACTATAGTATATGTTATTCCAATGCGCAGAGCCTATTGGGAATATAGGAACTACACTACATGGCGCCCAACGTTTGGTAAGGCGATAATTTAACGCTAGATACTAGAGCAACTCAGTCGTGCTTTGCACACAGACCCCTTTCTCCCATAATAGACGTCTGGAGTGGGTGAAAGGCTAATATCCGCCAAAACTGAGTAGGACGGAAAATCCTATGTATTAGTTTTTGGTTTGTTCAACGTTGAAGGATACAGTGTTCCAAAATATTGTGCACCTAATCTTTGTATCCTTGAAACTTGTTCCGCAAACTTTTCAATCAGTAAAAATAATGATTACTGGCGAAGAATTAGAAAGCGCTTCAGCAGCAGCTCAAGCAGCCTTAGATGACAGAAATCTGATAGAAAAGGACCCTTATGCTATAATAATCCTTGTAAATGTAAGGAAAACTATAACTTACAAACTGATAAATAATGGAGTATCATCGAGAGGTGGTAAAGTAATCTTTGTTATAGAGGCACATGAATATCGGCAGACAGAGGTATTCTATTCATGGATTCACTTTCCTCCAGCAGATGGAAGAACACACGAGTTTCACTACTACAAAGTAGAAGAACCTCCAACGGAATACGTTCCTTACGAGGACGTTGAAATTCCATTAACTTACCAAGAGCATCAACTCTGGTTTAAAGGCGCCCTAAAACATCAAAATCACATTACCAGGCTCAGTCCACTAGGTAGACCAGGAGCTACATGGCCGGTACTAGCCAGCTATACACCACATCCTGACATAGAAAACATGACAGGTCGAGAACTGTTAGCGCAGCTGAAACAGTTAATTAAAATACATAGACAATTGGTTCAATATGTCATGCGGACCTTAACATTCCAACCTACTGTAAAGATTCCACAGCACACCCTTCACCAGGGGAACACAAACAAAATCACACCACAGACTATACAATCAGTCATTGGTAAATTGCCTGCCAAAAGGGAACAAATTCCATTTTGGTTAGCACAAAAAATTACTCAAATCGAGGCAGTATTCCCTGATAGTACACCTCATGAGAAACACAGAATTCTGACGATCTGTTTACCAATGGGGATAGCACCACATGTAGAGGACTGCGACACTTGGGGTACAGTCTTTGCTTCAATCTACACAAAAAACACATGGTGTCCCGTCTATGGCGGTAATACCAGACGTTCTGAGACCGATTCAAAATGAATAGGGTCCAGAACCGGCCTTGAATCTAGGTATGAAATTACTGAAAGATTTCAAACCGGTCTCTGCTATACTTTTAGCCCACATCAAAGGTGAAGCAGCATCCGTGGCAATCTGCCAGAAGTTAAAAGAAACAGATATAACAGACAAACCATATGAACTTGCAAGAATTATTGAAAAATCATATGAAGAACTAGGTAGAGATAGTTTGGGTGGTAAACATCAAAACCACAACTAACTGAAAATCCTGAAAAAGTTTTTATTAAAAATAATCTCACTACTCCTGAAAAGAATTGGGAAAACACTAAGCAATCACTACCTAAAGAGAAGCATTCGCAGTCCAGAGGAAGGTCTCCCCAACGGGAGCCCTCTGAAAAAAGGTATAACCTTAGAAATAGGGATACTCTAAGAAAAACCTGATAGATCTCAAGATACTGATACACGTTCCTCTCGTACCTTTCAGACTTCCTCGCAAAAATCAGAGAGGAGAGGACGATCAGAACAAAAAGAGGAACGTGTGAAGTCCAAAGAAGAACAGCACATTCCAAAAAATAAGGAAACTCAATTCACCAAAAAGAAGGTAGCCAGCGTAAAGATCAGATATGCCGAGGATCTTGAGTACACAACTCAAGAACGGGGAGTGGGCCCAGACAATGCTAGACAGCGCAGCAGAGGTGACCATAGCTCGCAAGATCCTGATTGATCATCTGGAGACAGTGTACTTGAATGAATGCATTCAAGTTGAAACTGCCGACACCAGGGTTAGTGTACCCCACACGTTATATGAAGTAACACTCCGGATGGAGGGGGACATACCTAGAAAAATAAAAGCACTTCTTTGGGTGAAGCTTTCTAAAGGTTATGACATTCTTCTAGCTGAACGAGACTGGCCACCTGAATTTGTCAGGGAGTGCCCACATGGCAAAGAGATAATTATGCCAGCCTTCTCAAATCACATTCCAATACATAGAAAAATATACATATGCCAGAAAATGGGCAGTAGCTCAGCCTCCAGCATTATATAAAAATCATGTGGGATGCGATGAGGACTCTCCTCACCATAAAATCCAGTTAAAAAATCAACCTACTGCACAAAGGCAGTATCCAGTTAAGCAAGAAGCTATAAAACAAGTCATGGAGATTTGAAATCAACTTGAATACCAAGGGGTGATTGAAACATGCACCTCGTCAATGAACAATCCTTTGTTTCCTGTCTCCAAACCAGACAGTTAATATCGTCTAGTTTTGGATTACAGACATCTAAACTCCTGTTGCAAAACATTTGCAGTACAAAATGCACATAGTGCAGCACTGATGAATATCATTGTGCGAAAAAAATATATAACCACATTAGCAGGCATTTGACCGCTTTCTCAATAATGGGGACACAGCGACAATTTTGCCGTCTTCCCCAAGGATTCAAGAATAGTCCAGGGTTATTTTCACCCAGAGTAACAGAGTTACTACAAATGTACGATGATGAGGCCTTATCTTATGTCCATGACATCTATCTTACAGACGATTTGGACGTGCACTTGAAAAGAGTGAACACCATAATACTCAGGTTCGCATCTGAAGGGTACAAATTCAATTTTAAGAAATCACGAATTGCCCATCTCAACGTCCTATACTTAGGATACGAGTTATCAAGTGAAGGCAAAAGCCTGGCAGCCAACTTTCTAGAGAAATGTGCGCTGCTCCAACCTCCAAAACGCTGAAGAACTTACAATCAATTCTAGGTTTCCTGAATTTTGGAAGAACTTATGTTCTAAACTACGCAGAAAGAGTTAAACCTCCCTACGAACTAAGCAAACCTGATTTCAAACCAACAAATTGGACTCAAACACCCACTGAAATTTTGCGTTCAGTGCAAACAGACATGTTAGCAAAAACACAATTAGAAACACAATAATACGCCCAATCTTGTGATCCGAATCATCCCAGGGAGATGCGGATTCACATACCTGACCTTTAATGAAGGTGAAACGGTACCAATAGCATACAAATCACACTTGTACACACAAGCAGAAATAAAATTCACTTCTGCAGAAAAAATTATGCCAGCGGCTCAAACTGCAATAGCAAAAAAGAGAGCCCTCGCACAGGGTAAACTCATAATGATCGTTACACCTGTACCTGCCTTAGAGGCAGTGACAAAAGCAAGCATTCCCAATGCTAAGGCTTTACATCCGAGATGGATGCAATGGGTTAATTCTCATGCTGCAGCAGACATTGAATACGTTTCTGATAGATACATCTGCCAGTGGATTCCTCACCTTGTGAATATCCCCTGCGCAGCAGCCAATCGGAAACTTTTGTAGCTCTCCACGCCAGCGAGGTCATGGACGACGTCAGAGTACGACTCCGCTTGCGAGCCCGCTGACGTCACTGGATCCATAATAGGGCCTCGTCGGTGTTTTGACGTCGGTTCCCTTTTTTCCGCGCCGTCGACGCCAACGGTTTCTTGGGATTCTCTGTAGTAAAATTGTTATTATAGTTGTTATTGTCTGTTCTTCTCGTTTCCTTTCAATGATGTCTGGGAGAAAATCTGCGTATGGTGCTTGTCTTCCGATCACGACGTCGATGGATGTGCGTGTTGCAGGAAGATGACCTCTAAGGCACTAAAGGAAAGGAAGGCGAAGTTATTTATTGCCAAAATGAAGAAGAATAAGAAGGCGAGTAAAAGAAGGTCGAGGTCTCGTTCCGAATCCAGATCGGGTTCGAAGTCGGCGTCGGGACATTCGAAGTCGAAGAGACATAAGGGAAATAGCACTCTTTGAGGCGTCACTCTGACAAGGAACCGGCGCCTAAGTCAATTTCTCCTCGATGTCAGAGATGAGGTCGATCCTTCTCATTCGAATCCGGTCTCGCCAGAGAAGGAAGTGTCTCCTGAAGTCGAAGTCTCTCGATCACCGACGCCGGCTCCTTCGGATTCGATCCATTCTTCGGATCCGGGTGAAGCCGAGCCAGAGCAAGAAGATCAGGAGCACCCTGAAGAGGTTTCTTTGCCGACGGGCCCGACTCCAGGTACACCGGCTTCAGAGCGGCGCCGGGAAATTATCCTCCTTTCCCGGCTCCAGGTCAAGACCCATCACACTATCTTAACGCTATGTATGGTGTCTTTGCAAGGGCCATGTACCCCTCTGGTGCGCCTGTGGGCCCCATGGGTCCTTTTGCCTACAATTTGGGTGTTCCTCAGGCATATGCCCAGGCTCCATTTATGCCCTTTCTTCCAGCGATGCCGTCCTGAAATTTTCCGGCGCCAAGGGCTCCGGCGCTGTACTGAGAATCTCCTGCGCTGTATCTAGAATATCCGGCGCCGTCTGTTTGTCCTCGGATCCGCGTTCGACGCCGGTCCCGAATTTGATGGAGTCTGTTGTGGATCCATCGACTCCAGTCCTGAGGATCCGCTCCAGGAAGGAGGCCCAAAGAGTGGTGGAAGAGGCACGCTATCGGCAGGAGATGGAGGAAGGTGAACTGACAGTTTAATGAGGCAATTCTGGAGCCAGTGTTGGAGGTTTGGAAGAAGCCTTTGTCTGCTCCTGCAGTCTCCAGGACTGTGGCACGGAGATAAAGGGTGGCACCGGACGATCCAGAATTTTTGTCAGCTCACCCTTCGCCTGAGAGTCTTGTAGTTCAGGCGGCTTGCTCGAAGAGGTCTTCAGGAGCTTTCCCTCAGGTTCCAGCTGACTAGGAGTCAAAACGGATTGACCAGTCTGCTAAGGTGTTTTCATCTGTGTGCATGGCACTGAAATCAACAAATGCAACTTGCTGATGGGAAGGAATATCCATGCCTTGATGGATTCCTCTAAACAGTTGTTGCCAAAACTGTCTGATGAAGAACTTTCAGGAGGTTTTGGAAGATACCCAGGCTGCTGTGCGCGCCAGGTCATTCAAAGTGGCCTGGATACGGCTGACTCTGTGGCTAGAATTGTGGGCTCTGCAGTGGCTACGAGAAGGGGAGCTTGGTTGAAGTCTTCAGACTTTTCTCAGGATGCGCTGGCAACTTTGTTGGACTTGCCTTTTGATGGTACGGGTCTGTTTGGTAAGAAGGCTGATGCCGCACTTGAAAGATTCAAAGATAGTAAGGCCACGGCAAGATCACTTGGCTTGCAGACCCAATCCAGAGGTTCCTTTCGTAAATACAGAGGATTTGGGAAGTCGTCCTTTCGTTCGCAAAGGCAGCCTCGTCAGCAGCAACAGCAGCAGCAACAAAATACGCTGTAATCTTAGAGGAAGAAACAGAGGTCGTCCACGAGGTCGTCAACCCTCCTCCTCCTCCTCCTCTTCTTCTACCTTTCCTCGTACCTCTCCTCCTATTGTTGCAGCAAAGCAGCCCTAGATTCCCCATTCCCAGTCATGTTGGTCCTGTGGGGGGTCGGCTTACCCATTTTCTGCGGGATTGGGAATCTGTCACTACAGACCAATGGGTTCTCAATCTTGTGGCAAATGGGTATGCTCTTCCCTTTAGGGAATTTCCTCCAAATTCCCCTCCTTGTCAAGGTGCTTGCTCAGAGGAACATCTCCGTCTCCTTCAGGAGGAGGTTCTGACCTTGTTAAAGAAAGGCGCGACAAGGGTGGTTCCAGAGCAGATAAGAGGTCAGGGATGCTACTACCGGTATTTCCTGATTCCCAAGAAGGATGGCAGGTTTCGTCCAATCCTGGATCTCAGGATCTTGAATCTTTATCTGAAACAAGAGAAGTTCAAGATGCTTACCCTTGCGCAGGTTCTTCAGGCGCTGCTGGAAGAAGACTGGATGGTGGCGCTCGACTTGCACAGGAAGTATCTCCGTTTCACGGTGGGTTCGCAACATTATCAGTTTGCGGTCCTACCATTTGGAATTACTACTGCACCTCGAGTTTTTACCAAGGTGATGGCAGAGGTGGCAGCCCATCTCAGGAGGGCGGGGATTCCTGTATTCCCCTATCTGGACGACTGGCTGATCAAAGCAGAGTCTCCAGAGAAGGTGCTCCATCATCTGCAAGAGACAACTCAGTTGTTGTACAGGTTAGGTTTTTCGATAAATGTACCCAAGTCTCACCTGGTGCCCTCACAGCGCAACCTGTTTATAGGGGCAGTACTGGACACTACTGTTTGTCGAGCATTCCCTCCACCTCAAGGATTCTCGACATTCAGGAAAGGATTCCTTTGTTTAACAATGGAGAGGTCTTTCGCCTGCTCGGTCGGTTTGCTTCCTGCATTCTGCTGGTCAACCATCCACGCTGGCACATGAGGGCGCTCCAGTGGTGCCTCCGCAGGCAGTGGTATCAGCACAACGGAGATCTCGGAGTCTGTGAGGATCTCCAGAGAAACTGCAGCGGATCTGTCTTGGTGGAGCGTGGAGCGTGGAGGGCAATCTGTCTCAAGGAAAGCCCTTTCATCTGCCTCCATCGGTTGCCACAGTGATAACGGATGCCTCCACTCTAGGGTGGGGTGCTCATCTGGGGGATCTGGAGATCATGGGTATTTGGTCTCCAGAGGAAAGGTTGCTTCACATCAACCTTTTAGAGTTGAGGGCGATACGTCTGGCGCTCAAGGTCTTCCTCCCTTCCCTTCGCGCTCAGTCGGTTCAGGTCCTGACCGATAACACGACCGCGATGTGGTATGACAACAAGCAGGGAGGAGTGGGGTCGCATCTTCTCTGCAGAGAAGCTCTGCGTCTCTGGTCCTGGGTTTAGGACCACCAGATTTGTCAGATGGTAAATCATCTGGCCGGAGTTCTGAACGTTCGTGCAGACAGTCTCAGTCAGCAGTTCTCTGCCGACCACGAGTGGAGGCTTCACCCAGAGGTGGTTCGTCACGTCTTCCGGACGTGGGGAACTCCTCAGGTGGACCTGTTCGCCACTCACGAGAATGCTCACTGCCCGTCATTCTGCAGTCTCCAGTATCCGTTGCAGGGAGCTTTGGGGGACGCGTTTCAGTTGAGTTGGGGCTCACAACTCCTTTACGCGTTTCCTCCCATACCCTTGATCCCTCGGGTTCTGAGGAAGGTTCGCCAAGACCGGGCCCAAGTTATATTGGTCGCCCCGGATTGGCCAAGAAGGGTGTGGTACACAGATCTTCTCCACCTATCCACCTCGTGCCTGCCGATACGTCTCCCTCTTAGGGCAGATCTCTCTCAGATGGAGGGGCAGGTTCTACACCCTCACCTCCAGACCTTACACCTTCATGCCTGGAGGTTGAACGGGGCAACCTGAATTCTTTTTCTCTCCCGCCTGATGTGGTGGGTGTAATTCTTTCGGCCAGGCATCTTTCCACAAAGTCAATCTATTCCTATAGGTGGTCCAAATTTGTTTCCTGGTGTGGAGAGAAATCTATTGACCCCTTGAGAGCTCTTTTGTCCAGCATACTTCAGTTTGCTCTTTCTTTGGCCCAGCAGGGTTTTGCTGTGACGAATGTAAATGGTTATTTATCGGCCTTGTCGGCATTCCTTTGTTTGCCGGACCAGCCGTCTTTATTTAAGTCACCTATTATATTGCGTTTTATAAAAGTTCTTACCAACAAATTCCCTCCAACTCTATTGTGCCTCAATGGGACTTGAATCTTGTCTTAACCTACTTGATGGGTTCACCCTTTGAACCTTTACGCAAGTGTCCCATGAGACTTCTGTCTTTTAAGACTGTTTTTCTTGTAGCGATTACCTCGGCAAGGAGGGTAAGTGAGCTTCAAGCTCTTAGTTTAAAACCCCATTCCTGGCCATTCATGGTGAGAGAATGGTACTTAGGACCAGGGCTGCTTTTATGCCTAAGGTGGTAACTCCCTTCCATCTGGCGCAGTCAATTACTCTCCCTACCTTTTATCCTCCCCCTCACCCTTCCAAGGAGGAGGAGCGGCTTCACCGCCTAGAACCTAAGTAGGCGGTGAGTTTCTACCTCGATAGGACTAAAGACTAGCGTGTGGACGACCAGCTTTTTGTTGGATTTGCTGGCTGTAAGAAAGGAAAAGCGGTGCACAAGCGCACGCTGTCGAGATGGATTATCCTGTGTATAAAGATATGCTACGCCCTGGCTTGTAAGGAACCTCCAGAGGGTATAAGGGCTCGTTCTACTAGAGCAAAGTCTTCAACATCTGCTTTGGCTAGAGGTGTGCCTGTAGAGGATATTTGTAGAGCCGCGACTTGGGCCTCCCTCCACACTTTTACAAAGCATTACTGCTTGGATACCGAGGTGAGGAGGGACGGCCACTTTGCGCGCTCTGTCCTCCAGGATTTCTTGGTATAGCAGAGTGGACACCCTCCTCCGGGAGTGGGGACTGCTGTGGGACTCTATTCACAAGGTGAGGAATCCACTGGCAGATGTATCTATCAGAAGAACAAGTTACTTACCTTCGGTAACGCTTTTTCTGGTAGATACAGTATCTGCCTGTGGATTCCTCACTGACCCACACGCTTCCCCGTTTGTCCACTCGTATATACCTGCTAAGAGTATTGTTTTAAAAAAAATTAATGGATGTATTTATATGTTAATACATATTGCATTTATTTCACACTGTGTGTGCTGTTTTGAATACTGTGTACTATGTATACTATTACTGTTTGTCGGTCCCTCCGTGTGCCTCGGGGGCACGGAAAAAAGGGAGGAACCGACGTCATCACGCCGACGAGGCCCTATTATGGATCCAGTTACGGCAGCGGGTCGCGAACGGAGTCGTACCCTCTGTGACATCGTCCATGACCTCGCCGGCATGGAGAGCTACAAAAGTTTCCGATTGGCTGCTGTGCAGGGGATATTCACAAGGTGAGGAATCCACTGACAGATACTGTATCTACCAGAAAAAGCGTTAAGGAAGGTAAGTAACTTGTTCTTTTGACCCCTGCTTGAAGACACAAGAATTCCTACAATACGAATACGAATGTCCTCTGCCGACCGAGATTCTGCCTCTAGAACATTACGGATGTATAATCTATACAGACGGATCAGCACAGCCTGCAATTGGGGGTAAACAAGCCTATAGTGCTGCGTGCGGGATTGTTAAAGGTCACTGGCGCGAAGGTACATTTAGACCTATGATCACTAAAACTCAATCACTCGGAGACTGTACAGCTCAGCGAGCTGAACTACAGGCTTTCAAGATGGCGCTTGAAAATACCGATCGCGAATTCCCCACACTAATAGTGTGCGATTCGTATTACTGCATCCAGTCTTACAATGAATATCTGCAGAACTGGGTTCAAAACTGGTTCAAAGATGCAAAAGGTGGCACAATCAAGCATAAAATGCTTTGGGAACAAGTAGTTATTTTACAAAAAGAACTACAAAAGACTCTTGTGATACATACACTGAGTCATCAGCGTGATGGCGTTCACGTTGCAGGGAATTCATTGGCTGAAGAAGCCACGAAGGCAGCTGTGAAAACAGCTTCCGTAGCTGCAATCACTTGGTCAAAAACAAAAATAGACAGCGAAATAATGCAAGCTGTCACTGCTTCAGTTAAAGACAGTGGTAAGACACTCCCGAAAGGCTTTCCAGTAAAGTACTCGTATATAACTGATGCGGATAATGTTCCTTTTGCTCGAATCCCTGGAGTGGGGGGTAGGGCAATTCCAAACATGGAACATAGGTTAGGACTGATCTTAGCAGTACACGAAGGACTGGCATCTGCACACGCAGGAATTTCATCCACAGTACCATTATTAAAACAAAGGTATTGGTGGCCGCGCATGAGGAAACAAGCTAGAAATTATGTTCTAGAATGTGAAATCTGCCAAAAAATAAAAGTTTCAACCGTGAAACGACCTGCACAGACGCCTCTTCTGATTTCAGATAAACTAGCGTGTGTTTACCTGGACCACTGTGGTCCCTTACAAAGGGAAGGTAACTATAAATGTATCATGTTCGCAGTGGATTCCTGCACAAGATTTATTTGGATGTGGCCCCAGCGCTCGGCTGATGCCAGAACTGGTTTCAAGGATTTGTGAGTCTTTATAGGCACATACGCAATCAGCACGCTACACTCTGACCAGGGTCCTGCGTTTAGCTCTCGAGCTTACAAAGAGGCCATGGCTAGCTTGGGCGTTGCATTGCGGTATTCTAGTCCCTTCCAACCTGAGGGTAATGCGGTAGTGGAAAGAAAAGATTGTGACATAAAGCAGTCCATAACAGCTAAGGTATTCGGTTCGGGTGATGGGTGGGTCAAACATCTAATAAGTGTCCAACGTAGTCTTAATAATCTGCCAAGAAATTCTATGGGTGGAATCACTCAATATGAATTATTATTTGGTACTAGAATGATAATCGAAGTCCTCGATTGTCAAACTTCAGTGGTGGAACAAAAACCCTTTGATGTCAAAGACCGTTTGGCTGTTTTACAGGACTCAAATGAAACAAGAAGTCGTCTGAGTAACACGATACAGAAGCCAACGACCACTGAAGAAAAACCACCTGTCCCAGCAAGACCTGTCTGGATTCCAAAGATTGGGGATCTAGTCAGGAAAAACATCGCGGTAAAGAAGGAATTTGGGCCTTCTGACAGAAAAGCAGTACCTGTCTTGGCAATCCAAGGAACAAGATCAGTAGTACTACCGCCCCTTTCTGGTAAAAGGGAGAACAGAGTTGTCCATCGAACTGGTCAAACCACATCATGTGGCCGATAATAAGTAGTAGGCCCAGTGAACTCCCAAGAAGTAGCAGACGACCAAATCTTGGCACAATCCAAGATGTTGAAAGACTTATCACCTTTGATAAACCTGCAGTAAGAAAAGGACTATGCAACAAAGCCATGGAACTTGTGCCTCTGGATACCCAAATAACAGTTCGTCAATAAACACCTGTCTACAATGATATAGTATCTGACTATATCAACATGGCAAAAGAAGAAAGAGTTTCAAGTAATCTGGATGCAATTCCAACAATTGACAGAACTTCCTCTGGCTATTTTATCAACTTTGATACATTTTCTGAGGATCCCAGTGAACCTGAAAATACGCCTGTAAATAAAACTTTCACAGAAAAAATAACAGAACTCTTTCATCAACTTGAAAAAACATATCTGGTTTCACCATGGATTGAATTTTGAATTGTGTTAGGTGTACTGTTCCTCCTGCTCTGGCTCATTCTGGTTTTAAGCTTGGGAAAAATGATAGATGGGAAATACAGTACAATGGACACAGCAAGCAAGAAAATCAACTTGCTCCTGAAACCTCACAAATCATCTCATCGTGAACGAAGAGACCTCATCAGTGAACATCACAGCCGCTCCTATACCTGGTGGTATAGCATGGGACAGAACTGATTATGACATCTATGGCCCAGTGGAACTGCTGAAGATTTCACACCAAGGTTTCTTTGAGTGACTTTGTATCACCCAGCACATTTTCTGATGATTGGGACTTTGAAACAGTTAACAACATGATGACCGATTTAGAAATGTCAGCTAAATTTACAGAACATGAATACTTAGAAGGTTCATCAGATTATGAACAAATGTATTGTTTTAATCACTATGGTCACCATTATTTGCATAAATCTGTAAACCCTAGGAATGTTTTTACTTATAATCAATGGGAACATTGTCCAACACCACCAAGGGGTAGCTCAAAAACATTTTATGAAACATTTCCGTACTTCACAGGGTTTAATGTTAAAAAACCAGAAACGTTTTATTTCAAAAATATAAATAAGACCTGAATGAAAACAATGTTGACCAATACTAAACAAATTTATTCTGCAAATCTTTATGCTCAGCTGTCTACATTAGGTTTTGAGTTTTGGAAAGACAACATTGAGACAAAAACTGTCTGGGGCACGTAAGCATGGCATGTGCAAGGTTTAGAAGCCCTGTTCAGAGCCTGCATTATATCAGAACAAATAATGTTTTTAAATGACACTGTTCAACAAACTTCTTGTCTTGGCCTGGCTAAGATAAAAGATTTAAACAAACCGTCTATACCTAAGCCCACATCTGACAGTGATGATACTACAGAAGAGGTAGACGTGCCATATATTTTAAAACATAACAGAACTAATCCTGATTGGGAAAAAATGGTTAATCTGGCCCACAGACACGAATAACTGTCAAGATAGATTCCTGAACAAAACACAAGGGTTCACAGTGAATAGTCCAGATTTAAGATATTCCCAGAGAGAACAGCCAGGGATAGTAACTACTTACAGTGTAGGAAAGCTATGCCTTGAGTGGCTACAGAAATCTACACTTCCAGAAAACAAACAACACTCATCTTTACTTAAAGAGGGCAATGATTTGCGAGATATCTTAATGGGGCCTCGCAAGAGGAAGAGGTGTGGCGCCGCGGCCAGGGCGACTGATTCCGGAATCTGGGAATCATGGTTCGATCCCCGGCACCGGCGGCAGATTAGCCCAGCACCATGTGACTCTGGGCAATAGCTTGCTTAATCTTCCCGACGGCCCCCAGCGCCTAGAGACCCTAACGGGTGATTGTGCGCTTTACAAATGTGAATATTATTATTATTAAACTACGTCAAAAACGTTTCATATATGCCGGTATATACGCTGCGTACAATGAAGCTTGGAAAAGAACGCAAATAGAAACTGCAGAAAGAATACGAGAAATTGATCGTATTAATTTAGAGAAAACACTCTGTAGTGGACAATGGGTTAACGAGACTGTCCTCCAGAATTTATTCTTTGGACAGCATCGTATCATCTGCAATTGACATAATAAAGCAAGACTTGCTAATGTTACAACATGGCCAGTCTCAATTGCGTTCTATAATGCCGCTAGGCTGGACGTTGCAAAATCTCAGTTCAAGCTACGTGCCATGGCGTTTAATCAATACCACGTCATTGTTTACTGTGTTTAACCTTCCAAATCTCTTTGGCAGAAAAAGGAGCAGACTATACGGTGCTGAGCATTGAAAAACTGGAAAGATTACCATTGCGGGTTTCTGAGAAGCCTGTCATTGAATGGATAATACATGGCACCATCACGATACCAGTGACAATTTTCCAATTTCAGTATTGTCAGCATATACCAGCGGGCCTATATGAAAGGTTGGGTAAAAAATACATTGTCGACCTGGACATTACCATACACACACAAATGTTGGAATGGGGGAAAGGAGGTATTCCTTAGTGGTGAAAATTGTAAGAACTCACTAAGTGGTACACTTTTGTGCCAAGGTATTTTACACTGAGCCTTTCGAAGATTCTGCAAATAACCTCTCTTGCCACCTGCACGGTACACCCTCTGCAGTGATAGAACCAATTTTCAGGCAGCTATCCACTGGCAGTTACGTTATGCTCAACGAGACACAGCTGTTGTGGCATGTTGCCAGGAAAAGCGTATCTAGTCAGTGTCTCGTCCATGGTCACTTGTTGCATGCAAGTATTGAATCCAACGCACAAGACAGACAGGGGGACGGCATTATGGCCTTCACTGAATATCTCTTCTATATGAATTGATACTTTAAGCAGAATGAAAGTCATTCTTTTACAAAAAACTGTGCCACTGACCTCGTCTACAGAAACTTATGATCTGCAAGTTGCAAGGACTTCTGCAGAGATACATGCATTCTCAACAAACTGCCCATTACATTTCGCAGAAATGTGAAGTCAAATCTTAAAAATGTCTGATACCAGTGGCATCGCACATGTATTTAAGACGATTTTTTCGGGACTGTTAACACTATTTACAGCACTCTTCGGCATTTTTCCAAATTTCTTGCACTCTGTGTTCGGCGGCCTGCCACTCATCTTGGAACTCGTAGCAGGAATTCTGTTTTTATTCCTTCTGCTCCGATATGGCAAGTCCGGTCACCAGCGACACCCAGATTACCATGGAACAATGCCTCCTTTCACAGATTCTTGGCTTGGCTCGTTTAAGAGATCTGAACACAACTTGGTTTCTATCGTTCAGACCAATCTGGCAAGATTGCATCTTACATGTTCTACGATGCCTGCTTTGCGGACAGGAATGCGTGTTGGACAATTGTCTTACACTGCCATCAGTTCTGCCATCGGATGTTGACGTTTTGTTAGGTCCAGTAACGACTCCTGCATCGTGTTGCCCACAACGGCTGCCTATTCTGATGACGGCATTCATTGAGGTCTCACCGGCTGAGGGTGAGATACGAGACACTACAGGCATTCAGGTACCACCTACTCCGGACATTGCTAATGCATTAAACGCTGACGGCGATGATCCACACTTCTGCACTTTAGATCTGCTAACTGAAGTGGTTCCACTTTCACCTACTACGGTAGACTGTTTCTTTGCCAGCCTAGACGAGCTGGTGTTTTCTCCTGACTCTGAGAATAACTTTTGATTCATGCACACAGCGCTCCCTGAACTCTGGAATTCTGCCTTCATTTTTCAAAACAAACCATCTACCTATTTGAACTTTTTCCAAAATAGAACGTTTGGCACAGAGTACTTTGCTTAAAGTAGAACTATTCTTAGAGAACAAGATTTCTTTTGAAAACTTCCTAAATAACAATATTCGGCCTAATCATCAGAACAAAAACGGTTTAGATATTATGCTTTGTGATGGTCTCGAAAATAAAAAAAAGTTTTTCTTTTTCTTTCTGTAAACTTCAGAGACGTTTCATGAATGTAATTTTGTATTTTAGAAATGATAGAAGGTATGCTATGCTTCATGTCTATAGAGAACTGTTTGTTCTATACGTGCTACATTTAAACAAGCCTTTTCAAATGCAATTTGTATGTTGTATTTTGGGTGGGATTGTAAACACTAGCTTTAGATATGTTCAGTGCTTCTACGTTTAGTTTTATTGAACTTAAAATCGTGGAGTGGGCGTTGTAAATGAATCTAGGACTCTAGTGTAATTTTTCCCGATTCATGCCCTTATATAGGTATTGATTGTTCGATCCTTATATAGGCATAGAAATCATTACCATATTTAAACTGAGCCTATGCAGCCCAAATACGGCATGTCTTCTTCCACTAAATTCCAAGAATCAAAAACGATTTCTTAGAGAAACCCGCCTTCAGCAGCTAGGGACTTCCCCTTTCCTGAATACTAATACATCTAGGAAATCATGGACTTTTCGAAGAACTGAGTCTTTGATGACGTTAAGTTCAATCACACGTCAAACTCTGCACCTTCAAAGTATAAATATGCCTCGATTTGCCCAGACAAACACACGGTGGTTTGGAGAAGATCGACTAACTACTTGCCTGACGCCCTGCATCCGCAAGTGCCAAAGGAAGCCGACCCTCCAGCTGACGCACTGAGACTCACTGTCTTTTCTCCTGCCGAGAAATCCAGCTTCAGTGTTTCCAGGCTACACTTGCGGGTTGCTGGGAAATAGAGTCCTGAGAGAGAGATACAAGACCTCCTTCATTCTAAACCAAGGTACGGAGCTGATTAGACCCTTAGAGAATTATTGGATAGATTCTTGGCAGAGAAATACTGAACTTAAGCTACTCCTCACTTACTTCTTCCCTTGTACTAGACTTAAGTTAGGTACAAGGTAGGCGTATTTCAGAAACACCAGTTGAGTACCTTTAGTCATTATTTTATCACTGTATATAGTTTATATGTTTTAGGCGACTTATGGCGTAGAAACAAGATCATGCTTTTACACTACTGCTTTATAATACTTTTCGTATTATATGCCCTGTACTTTATAACCAGTATTACGATTTTAGCAGTACATTTCTTATGCTTGAGAAAGAAGACTGTTCAATAAATACTTTTTATTGAAAACGCCAGTCTCTCTATTTTCCCAGCTCCTCTGGTGAAACGAAGCATGCACGATTGACTGAGTAAAATAGCTATCTATTGTTTCCGCGACACTAGAGATTGATTTCTTATTCTTGGGAAACAAAGTTGTCATGTTTATGCGGTTGTCAGAAACTAATCCCTTCTTGTGAATTCGAGAAAGTTTCTAGTGACCTCTGAGCTAGCTGGCACTCACAATTAAGTCTAATATATACGATAGAAACCTAGTTGACCTCAGTTCTACGTCTAAACTATAGTATATGTTCTCTCAATGCGCAGAGCCTATTGGGAATATAGGAACTACACTACAGTACCTCACACAAGATTGCAAATGCGTCCACTTCAAGAGTGCCTAGCACGCCAATGGAACCAGGCTCAAGGTCACTTAACAGACCTAGTGTTGGTAGACGGTCGGACTCATCGTTCTCTGCAATGGTGGAAAACCAAAAACCTTTCCAAGGGACGACTGTTTCTAGAGCCTGTTCCCCAAATAGTCATGACAGCGGATGCATCGCTCTCCAGCTGGGGTGCCCATCTACTGCAGCACACCACGCAGGGCAGGTGGACACCGCAACAAATGTTTCTCCATATCAATCATTTGGAATTGCTAGCCGTGTTTCTAGCGTTGAAAGCATTTCAAACTCACGTGTCAGGCAAGGCTGTCTGAGTCCGCACAGACAATATGACAGCTATGTACTACATAATCAAACAAGGGGGGAACACACTCTCTGCAGCTCTGTTAGCTCAGCATATATGGAGATGGGCTATACCGCTAAAAATCTTCCTCTTAGCCCTACACGTCCCAGGAGTACAAAACACTATCGCAGATCTGCTAAGTTGACAAACACAGCAGATCCACGAGTGGGAGCTTCACCCCCAAGTTCTTCATCCGTTCTTCCAAATGTGGGGACAACCTCAGATAGACCTCTTTGCCACCCACGAAAACGCAAAATGCCCAAACCTTGCCGCCAGATACCCACACCCATTGTCCAAGGGCAATGCAATATCAATATGGACGAACTGGTCAAGACTATTTGCGTACGCTTTTCCTCCTCTCCCACTACTTCCCTTAGTGGTGCGCAAACTACAACAACATTCCCTGACACTCCTTCTGGTCGCTCCAACTTGGACCAGACAACCGTGGTACACCACGCTGCTGCAATGGTCTGTGGTGCCACATCAAAAACTAAATATATCTCCAAGCCTACTAACGCAGAACCATGGAGAGATCAGACACCCGGACCCAGCTCAGCTCAACCTAGCGATCTGGCTCCTGAGGTCATAGTTTGGTTACCTCAACCTTCTTCTGGAATGCATGAACATCATTAAAGAAGCTAGACGTCCCACTACCAGAGCATGCTATTCTGCTAAGTGGAAATGCTTTGTCATATACTGCCAAAACAACCAAATAGATCCATTAGACGTGTCTATACAACACATTATAGGATATCTTTTACACCTTCAAAATTGTAACTTAGCCTATACGTCTATCAGACTACACCTTGCTGCTATTGCAGCATACTTACAAAACAGACAACATCTGTCTCTGTTTAGAGTACCAGCTATTAATGCTTTCATGGAAGCACTCAAAACAATAATTCCTCCAAGAACGCCACCAGCACCAGTGTGGAACCTAAACATTGTTCTTACAAGGTTAATGGGTCCTCCCTTTGAACCACTAGATAAATGTGAATTGCAATTCCTAACTTGGAAAGTAGCATTCCTGGTAGCAATTACTTCTCTTAGAATAGTTAGCGAACTACAAGCATTTACCATTTAAGAACCCTTTTTGCAAATGCATCATAACAAAGTGGTTCTTCGTACTAATCCCAAATTCCTGCCTAAAGTCATTTCACCATTCCATCTAAACCAATCCGTTGAGCTGCCCGTATTCTTCTCGCAGCCTCAAGCAGTTGCAGAAAGGGCTCTAAACAAAACAACTTTTTGTGTCTTTTTTGCCACCACATAAAGGCAACCCTATATCAAAATCAGGGATCGCCAGATGGATAGATAAATGCATACAAATTTGTTACCAAAAAGCAAAACGCACGTTAACAATTCCTCCAAAAGCCCACTCAACAAGAAAGATGGGGGCTTCAATGGCATTCTTAGGGAACATCCCCTTAGATGACATATGCAAAGCACCTACATGGCTTACACCACACACATTCACAAAGCATTATTGTGTAGATGTGCAAACTAAACAACAAGCCACTGTGGGCCAGGCTGTATTAAAAACACTGTTTCAAACAACTGCAACAGATACGGGTGGTTGCCGCTAGGTCTGGGTACTGCTATACAATCTATGCATAGTGTGCAATCTGCAGCTCATATGCCTCGAAAGGAAAATGCTACTTACCAGTATGCATCTGTTCTTGGCATGTAGAGCTGCAGAGTTGCACACGCCCACCCGCCTCACCGGCTACCTTTATCTGTTCTAGTATATCTTAGTAGTAGTAGGGGATCTGTGTATAGTCATAATCTAGTGAATAGTCCCGCTCATGTGCGGGGATCCTGGAGCAATCAAAAATAATCTCTTAAGCGATCTTCTTTGCAGTACTGCATTGACACTTAAGAGAGAATTAAAGACCGATAATGCAGCCTATACCTGCAAGGCTAAACTGTTTAGTACTTCAACTAGGAATGCAAAGGGTATTCCACCAATATCACATTTAATCCTGTCTGCCAGGTTTCACCATGTAAAACACTCCCCCCCCCCCCCCCCCCCTCCCCCCTCTTCGCCATATCCTTGGAATGATAGAGAGGAAGGACAGGACAGACAAGCCCCCATAGGCTGCCATTATGTGGCTTAAAAAGGGATACCGTGCCTTTAAGGAAACTTTCCAGAACGCTCCTGGTATCCCAGAATGCACAGCAACTCCCTCCACTTTCAGTTCTTTTCCCGGCTCCTGCTAGCAGGACCCTGGAGCATTGAGCTCTCCCTTTTTTGTTTTTTTTCTACAAATTGTGCACTTTTAAAGTGTTAGAGTGTGTTCACTCGACGTGTTTTTGCCTCTTCTCTTTGCTGGAGTTTCTCTGGTGTTTTTTTTTTTTGTCAGTCTCTGGTGTTTTTGACTGCTCTTTTATCAAATATGCCTGCCTTATTTTATAAATGTCCTGAAAGCTCCAGGAAAAAGGCTAAATCTGATCCACACAGGGTGTGCATCCTGTGCCTGCCTTCTTCTCATGTTCCTGAGGAGTGTGATATCTGTCTGCAGTTCCCTAAAAGGACCCTGAAGGACAGGGAGAAGACCAGGCTCCAAGGCTTGGAGCAGAGCAGGCAGCAAGGACAAGGTGGGTCTGGGCATGAAGGGGCTCCTTCCTCTGCCCGTGCGCCGGCCTCTGGGGGGGCTCCCCAGTAAGGAAAAGGCCAGAAAACGCCATCGGTCTCCGTTGACGTGATAGCCTCGACGTCGGCGTCAAAAGGAATGACCACAGTCTGTTCCCCGTCTCCCCAGGGCTCTGGGTCAAAGCGCCGTCCGCATTCCACGTCAAGGGGACTGACGTCGAGAACTCTGACGAGGTCGTCGTCTAGGATTGATTCGTCATCGAGCCATCATCGACGTCGTGAGGGGTCAAGACGCCGGCGCTCGCCGCCGAGGCGACACCGCCGGTCACAGTCGACACGTAAGTCAGAGACGTCGAGGCGAAGATCAGCGTCGAGACGGAGGTCGTCGACGCCAAGGAGATCGACGTCGAGGGGACGATAGACGTTGAGGCACCAACCATTGACGCCGAGCAGACGCTAGTCGACGTCTAGTAGACGTTCGCCGAAGTCAAGGAGACGCTAGTCGACGTCGAAAAGATGCTAATCGTCGAGGAGGAAGCGTAGATGTTCTGGGACCAGGACGGAGTCCTCGGCTTAAGCGAGCACACGGTCGCGACGGCGCCGTCGCTCGTCTATGAGGGGTAGGGCCTCGAGATAGCCCCCCTCTGGTCAGAAGAAGAAGAGAAGGAGAGTGGGACAGTCTCCGGGCTCGGAGTACTCTCAAGTCTACTCACCCTCCAAACCGAGGTTGCCTCCACGTACCCTGACTCCTCCTCCACTGCCTCAACCTCCTACTCCTCTGGTTCCTCCTCACCGTCCTCCACCGGCTCCGCCAAGATCTATCTCGCTACCTCATTTGCCGGCACCGCCTACGGGGCCGCCACAACCTAGGCTCCCGGTTCGGCCTCCACAGCGCCCTCCTT
The DNA here is from genome assembly GCF_964261635.1 of Lissotriton helveticus. Lineage (NCBI taxonomy): Eukaryota > Metazoa > Chordata > Amphibia > Caudata > Salamandridae > Lissotriton > Lissotriton helveticus. The sequence goes on along the minus strand of NC_136071.1, from coordinate 909,501,915 downwards.
TCTGGCCCGCGGACCGTCCTAGGCCGCGGAGGTCTAGGTCTCGCTCGAGACGGAGAGATAGGTCCAGGAGTCGCCATCGCTCGTCTACGAGGTCCAGACGGCGCCGTAGGAGGGACAGGTCTAAATCCCGTCACACGGATACGTCCAGTGCCAGGGACTATTCGCCGACCCTGTCGGACTACCTTCGGACGAGGGTGTCTCCGATAGACATTGTCTCCTTCCAGGAGGTGTTGCTGCGAGGAGCGGCTAAGCTGGGCATCACACTCACGGTGCCCTCGCCTTTGACCTCCGTCATCTGTGAAACACTGCACAAGAAGCAGTTGTCTCGCCCATTGTTGCCAGGGTTGGTGGAACCCGCCATGGAGCTCTTCCTCACCCCTGCGGTTACGAAGTCAGCGCCCTCAAGGCTGCAAAAGAAGTATCGGGCCCCCGACTTGGACCCAGCGTTTCTGCACTTGGACCCTGTGCCGGACTCAGTGATTGTGACGGCGGCGAGGAAACAACACACCACCACCCCGCGATCGACAGTGCCTCCTGACAAGGAGAGCCGCTGGATGGATTCGGAAGGCAGGAAGGTCTGCGGGACGGCTGCCACGTCTATGAAGGCCGTTAGTGCCTCAGCCTTGTTGGTACATTATGATCGATCCCTATGGGAGTCCCTCACACGGTTCGTGGAACTCCTTCCCTGGGAGAACAGGGAGGATTTCCAAGAGATCATGAATGAAGGACTCATGGTTTCCAGCCAAGTGATTGGCTCTGCTGCGGATTCCTCACTCCTGGCAGCCCACGGATACTGTCATGGGGTCAACCTGAGGCGCCACGCCTGGCTGCGTCTGCGTCCTTGAAGCCCGAGGCGCAGCAGATGGTTGCCAATCTACCCTTCTCTGGCAAGACCCTTTTTGGGAAACATGCGGACGAGGAGATGGCCCGCATGAAGGCGGAGGCTGAGACCTTGACGGCTGTCGGGTTGGAAAAGCCGAAGGAACAGAAGACCTTCCACTCGTTCCAGAGACGGTACGGGGTGCAAGGTAGAGGGCAAGGTCGACAGGCTGGGCAGCAACAACAGCAGCAGCAGCAACAGTTCCAGCAACGCCCGTTTCAAAAGCGCCAGAGGGGCCGTGGTGGTCAGCAGTCTTCATCCACGACCAAAGTCCCGGCTGGGTCTAGGCCCTGAGGTGCTTCTTCCCCCCTCATCCGTTACCCGCTCCGGTGAGGGGGAAGCATCCAACATTACCTGGCAGAGTGGAGAAACATTACTCAAGACAAGTGGGTGCTGAATATTGTTTTCAATGGATACAGTCTTCGGTTCACCAGTCCGCCTCCAGCAATTCCACTGGTTGCCTCGCAGTTCCAGCTACGCGAGCTCCAGGCGGAGGCCGACACCCTGTAAAGAAAAAGGGCGATAGAAGACGTCCCGTTGTCTCAAAGGGGAAAGGGCCTTTACTCTCGTTTCTTCCTGGTAAGGCAGAAGGACAAGAACGAGTTCAGGCCCATTCTGAATTTGCGACAGGCAAACAAATGGATTTGCAGGGAAAAGTTTTGCATGCTGTCTTTGCACCAGATTTACCCTCAGCTGCAAAGGGGAGACTGGCTTTGCGCAATAGATCTGCAAGATGCGTACTTCCATGTGCCCATTGCACGGAAACACTGGAAGTTCCTGCGCTTCCTCGTCGGCACCAATCACTATCAGTACACCGTACTACCGTTGGGACTGAAGTCTGCACCCAGGACGTTTTCAAAGTGCATGGCTGTGGTGGCAGCGCACTTGCGAAAGAACAAGGTGTTTGTCTACCCGTACCTGGACAACTGGTTGATCAAGACCTCCACCTTCCAGGAAGCACAACTGCACTTCAACAGGACGGCCGTCCTGCTGAATCAGCTGGGGTTGCACATAAATATGTCCAAGTCTGTTCCGATCCGGGTCCAGTGCCTGCAGTACTTGGGAGCCTCCATCGATACCCTGTCAGCAAGTGTGTCCCCTTCGGAGGAGAGACGCTTATCACTCCTTCGGAAGGCTCAGGCTCTCATAGCTGCTCCATCTACAACAGTGAGGACGGTGTCTTCTCTACTGGGGTCGATGGCCTCTTGTATCTTCCTCACCCCACACTCGCGCCTGCACATGAGGCCGCTGCAGGAATGCTTGGAGAATCAATGGGACCAGAGGAAAGGGTGCTGGGACGACAGGATCCAGTTGTCTCTTCATGCCCAACTGTCCCTGAGATGGTGGTGCTCGGCAGAGAATCTACTCAGGGGGGTTCCTTTCCACAAGGATATCCCGACTCAGACTATCGTGACGGATGAGTCTCTCCAGGGCTGGGGAGCGCATTCAGACCATCTACAAATCCAGGGAACGTGGTCTTCAGCGGAGTCCACGTATTTCATCAATTTCCTGGAACTCAGAGCGGTTCACTTGGCATTGAAGGCCTTTCATCCATCCTTCCAGACCAACTCCTTGCTTGTACAGACGGACAATACGACCACGATGTATTACCTCAACAAGCAGGTGGGCTTAAGATCGCGCACACTGTCACAGGAAGCGCAGGCGATCTGGCACTGGCTGCTAGCTAGAGGACTGACGATTACGGCGACTCATCTGCCAGGTGTGCAGAATATTCAGACGGACGCCCTCGGCAGACTGCTACAGGAAAACCACGAGTGGGTCATAAACGACGAGGTGCTCAGCGACGTCTTCGCCATGTGGGGCACTCCAAACGTGGATCAGTTCACCACCGCCGAAAACAGCAAATGCCGTGACTTCGCCTCGAGGTATTATCAGCCGGGGACTCTGGGGAACGTGTTGTGGATCAGCTGGTCGAACAGCTTTCTCTACGCTTCTCCACCCATTCCCCTGATTCCGGCGGTGCTCATCAAGCTGGCCCAATCCCGGGCGCGGATGATCCTCATTGCTCCGGAATGGTCCAGGCACTGGTGGTTCACGGACCTGCTTCACCGGTCGATCCTGCCTCATCGGCGGCTGCAGTGTCCGCCGGACCTTCTCACGAAGTTCGGGGGGCAGATGGTGCACCCCAACCTCTCGTCATTGAGTTTGGCGGCATGGCTCCTGAGAGAGTGCAATATGGCCACTTGAATCTTCCTGAGGATTGCATGGACATATTGAAGGAGGCTAGGAGGCTTTCTACTAGGACCTCTTATGCTTACAAATGGAAGAGATTCTGCATCTGGTGCATGTCTAAGAACTATGATCCGACAACCTGCAAGGAGGATGTTATCCTTCCATACATTCTGCATTCAGCTCAGTCTGGACTTAATTGCCATTCCATTAAGGTTCATCTGGCTGCTTTGACCGCGTACAGGAAATGCCCTTTGCAGACGTTCTTCTTCCAGATTCCTGTGATTAAGGATTTTTTGGAAGAGTTGAAGATGTTCCCTCCTGTTTGGCTTCCTTCGTCTGCATGGGAACTGAATGTGGTGTTGTCCAGGCTGAGGAGGTAGACGTTGAGGCACAAGACCCCGCCGCAGAGGCGATCTAAGTCGAGACAAAGGGCTCTGTCGGCATCATCACAGGGACTCCTCCATCGTTGTCGACCAGGCGAGGCACAGATCTCCCCTCAGAGAAGGGTCGACGTTGAGGCAACAGTCTAGATCAGCGTTTCCCAAACTGTGGTCCGCGGACCCCCAGGGGCCCGAGAGACATTCCCAGGGGGTCCGCAGGACTCGAGTGCCTGTCGTCGTAGTGAAAAATGAAACACCCATGCGTCCTCACAGCACTCAAGAGCTGTGAATGTTGGCGCAGGGGCGGCGAGGACACAACAATACAACAGGGAGGCGGGGGCAGCGAATAGGCAGTGGGCAGATGGGGGTGGGGGGTGGGTCGCAGGGGGCACAGCGGCTGGAAAAATGAGTGGAACAGAAGGCAAAAGGGGCACAAACAAAAAAACGAGTGGCACAGAAGGGCACAAAAAACGAGTGGAACAGAGGGCAGAAGGGCACAAAAAACGAGGGGAAAACGAGTGGAATAGAGGGCAGAAAGGCACAAAACAAATGGAACTGAGGGCACAAGGGCACAAAAAACGTGTGGAATAGAGGGCAGAAGGGCACAAAAAATGAGGGAAAAATGAGTGGAACAAATGGCAAAAGGGGCACAAAAACTAGGGAAAAACTAGTGGCACAGAAGGCAGACGGGCACAAAAAAACGAATGGCACAGAGGCAAAAAACAGAATACAGAAATATAGGGGCAGCTAAGAACAGATGGCAGAACGGGCAGAGAGGCACGGGGGCAGCGAGGGGAACAGAAGGGAAACTGGGCAGAGACATGGGGCAGCGAGGGGTACAGAAGTAAAGAAAAGGCAGAGAGAGCACAGGGACAGCGAGACGAACAGAGGGGAGAAAAATTTACACCACCTTACGTGGAAGGTAGCTTTCCTAGTGGTGATTACTTTGGCTCGCAGAGTGAGCGAGATACAAGCGCTCTGCTCAAAAGAACCATACACAGTGTTCCATCTCAATAGAGTTGTCTTTAGAACCCACCTCTCCTTCCTTCCAAAGGTGGTGTTACACTTCCATGTATAATAAACCATTTCACTTCCGACCTTTTTTCCTAATCCCTCTATTCAATCTAAGAGGACACTCCACTCCTTAGGCCTTAAAAGGGTTTTAAAGTTCTACTTGGAAAGGTCAAAATTGATCAGAAATTCTGATCAATTATTCACTGATTACGGTTTGATCAGAACAGGCTTTCCAGCTTCCAAACGTTCCAGTTCCAGATGGATAGTCTAATGCATCAAAATGGCTTATCAGTTAGCACAAAAGCCACTTTGGTCTAGACCCAAGGATCATTATACTAGAGGAAAAGCTGTTGCAGCTGCTTTCCTTTCATGTACTGATTTCCGAAATATGTAAAGCAGCCACTTCGAGATATATATTTACATACATTTATATGACACTATGGTCTTGACTCGGATACCAGAGCAGATACCCAAATAGGCTAGGCCTCCTTGAGTAATCTGTTCCAACACTGATTAATGCTGGTTGTTTTTTGGGTCATTCCTTTTCCTTTGCCTGGAGGCGGAGAATGGGCTTGCTATTCTATTCAGTGATTATGGCTATTGATGAGGATCCCCTGGAAAAGAAGGATAAGTTACTTACCTGTAATCTGGGGAGGGATACTTCATCCTATCCTTCGCAACTTACACCCTGTTCATGGAGATTGAACTGTGGGAAATTACTGTACTAGAGTCGCAGATGGGAAGCAAAGATGGCATCCAACACTTCAAACACCCTCGCATGAAATCAATCTATTCTCTTCGCTGAGCCAAATTCATTGCCTGATGTAGTGCCCCAAACACTGACCCCGTATAACAAAAGAAGGTCTTAAATCTTAGCTTATTTCTCCAGCCCAGCAACGCGTTGCAGTTTGCACTGTTGAGAATTATTTGTTCAATCTTTCTAGCCGTCATTCTACAAATCTGTTTCCTTTCTAAACCATTTGTAATGCCTCAGTGGGACCTTAACGTGCTCTTGATATTTCTTGTGTACGCTTTTCGAGCCATTCATAGTTGCATGCTGCTTCTCTTGACCAGGAAAACGGTTTTCCTCATTGCAGCCATGTCACCTTGTTGTCTGAGGGAACTGCAGACACTTTCAGCTTAACCGCCCTGCCTCACCTTCTTTCCAAATAAATTGGTACTGAGGACCCAGGTGGCCTTCTTACCAAAGGTTGTGACTCCCTTCCACGTTGGGCAGGTGATCACTCTTCCAGCGCTCTTTGTTCCCACTCACCCTTCAAAAGAAGAAAAGAAGCCACATCAATTGGAACACAAAAGGGCTTTGAGCTTTTATATTTATTGTACCAAGGCCATTGGGTGGAGACTCTGCTCTTTTTGGGGTTTTATGTAGTGAAGAAAGGGAAGACTGTGCCTGTTGAGGTGACTAGTCCTCCGCATCATGATCTGCTATCCACTAGCCATAAAACAGACACCTGAAGCGCTCATTCCACCAGGGCAAGTGCTACTACAGCAGCACTAGGGATCACTGCCAGGCTGTGACGTGGTGTTTGGGCAAACAATTAGTAAGCACTACTGCCTTGACAACCAGGTCTAAAGAGAACGCTTCGCCCAGTCAATTCTGCGGGCCTTTCGATTTAAGTCCACTTGACACACTCCGTCTTGGGTAGGTGGTACTTTGGTATTGAATCTAAAGGTGAGAATCTGTGGTTAGATCTGTCTGTCAGAAGAACAAGTTACTTGCCTTCGGTAATGCTCTTTCTGGTGGATACTTCATCTAATCTCAGATTCCTTACTGACCTGCCCCCTCCCCTTTCAGTGATGTAGTCTCTAACAGTTTCGAAGTCTCCAGTTCACGGTCAGCACACTTTAACCAACAGATGTTTTATGCTCTGCATCGGAGGGTTTCGAAAGAGACAAAATTATATCACATGCAGGGGTTGTGCTTATGAGGATCTACTATGCCACTGTTAGTTTAACAGTGTGGAGCTTCACACCATCTACAGACCTCGGGAACACTACTGAAAAATTCGCTGGATCTAGTCTGGGGAATAGTCTAAAGGAGAGTCTGTGGTTAGAGTATAACCTGGAAAAAGCGTTTCAGAAGGTACATGACTTGTTAAATTGGTATTGTAGATCCTAGAGTGCTGCAAAACTCAGTGTTCAAGAGACACTAGGATTCAGAAAGAAGTCATTGGTGAAAGCTAGTAGTGCTGACAACCTCTGGGTACACACCTAGAAAACTCTGCAGATGAAGGAAGCTGTGGTACATCAGTTTGAATAGTTGACAGGCGAAAATAATGACTTGGGAAGCTGACAAATGGCAGTTTTGCGATATGTTGGGGACAGGACCTATATCTAAAGCCAATCCAAATTCAAGTACTAACTGTATTGTCATCCTTGATCCCATCTTTGATCACAGTGGTTCAACAAAATGCCGTCCTTGATCATAGTGGTACTCCACAGTGCCATCTTTGATCACAGTGTGTAAAAAGGCAGGGCCGAATTCGACCAAGAACCCTTCAGTATTTGCCCGGCGTTAGCCGCCTCTCATACCATTCAATATTACCAAACAAAGAGGCAGGCGCTGGAGACTGGAAGGCAGGAAACAGGAGTTTATTCAGACGGAGCAGAACACGTCAAATCAGACAACAGGGTATCTTCTCGAGGTGCTCTAACCGCATCTGAGGGCCTGGCCTCTTATACACAAGTTTATGGCTTTATTACATTTATGACATCCGTGGTATTGCTTTGAAGTACGAAAAAGGCATCTTTGGAATCCCCGGTTCAGGCCCGTTCTCACACATATCTACAGTAGGGGTCCCCACCCAAATCTCAGCATGATGGCTATCGCGCAGCTGGACATTCCGCTGGGAACAGGAATGCGGGCGATCGGTCGGATCTAGGGGTGTGAAGGCATTGATTAATCCCCGCTCCTTTGATGTGAGGCGAGGTCCTACTGTAGGGGGCAATAAACTGCATCTGTTGGGCTAGGTGATGGCCTGGGATCAGGCCGGACAATCGGGCAGGGAGGAAGAGGTTATTAAAGGGCCTGTTCTATGAATGAGATGAAAGAGTGAGGGGGTTCAGCACAGGATGTGGCTCGGAGACAGGGTCGCGCTGGAGGTGCGTTTATGGCCCAAGCAGGAGAGACCGGGGGCTGTCGGGGCGCGGGGGGATGCTTGCGAGGCCAGGGAGTGAGGGGGAGAGACGCGCAGGCTATTGGCAGTGGGCAGAGAGGCCATGGCACACAAAATGGCTGCCACTTACGTGCATGAAGGGGCCTAAAAAGGGACAAGATGGCGTGGCCACTGTTTCACGATTTTCACTTTACTTTCAACAGTGGCTGTGGTGAACATAAATGAACGCCGCTTATGTATACCTAATTTAGTCATTTTCCACAAGTGTTACTCCGCAATGCCGTCCTTGATCATATTGGTACTCCGCAATGCTGTCCTTGATCATAATTGTGCTCCACAATGGGTCTATAATCTCTGAATGCAAAAGGGCCACGTTTGCAGTTATGCAAGTGACCTGTTTTCTATTTCCACCCTAAGGGAGAACATCACTTTAAAAAAAGTGTATTGCAAAACATTTCCTTAATTGATCATTTTTAAAACTTTTGAGGCTTTTCAACTCTTCATCTCATCTGACATACACTGGTAACAGTAAATGTAAATCCATCCTGCATTCGTCCAACTTTCTTAAGTAAAAATGTCACACATAAATGGACAGATTTCCAAGGCTGTGGTATATTGTACATGCAAAAACTGCCAAAAGCATGTTTCCCAAATAAATCACTCATGCAGAGATTTGCAAATTAAATCAGACTAACTGTTCTTTTCTTAATTTATGGACTGTGATCAAAGTTCTTGTAGTTTGCACCAGGATACAGTCACTGAAAGTGTAAGGGAGACAAATGGTAATTTCCATTCTCAGAATAACTGTTCCCCAAGTTAAAAAGATAGGTATGGGTGTAGACATCAAAAAACTCATAATGCTCACTTTGGCAGAACAAGAAACACAGCTGTGCATGGATTTTAGGCAGCTTATATACCTGTAGATGAGTACAGCATTTACATGAAACAAACCTATCCTAAATAGTGTAAACATGAGTACCTTTCTGTATGCAAGTAGTGTTTAGTACAAGACCAAAAACGTAATAAAGTTTTTTTCTAACAAACCTTTTAGTTTTCTTGGTAATACGTCAGTTGTTTCCAATTTTAACAACTGCAGTTAACACAAGGATGCAGTCCTCTTTCTCTCTTCTCTTTCGTCTGACAACAATACAGGTATATAATTGTTAGACCGGACATCTTTTGGCATGTTTCCCCTGTCTTTTTGCTTTCTGACTTCCCGGTTTTTACTCTGTTTTTGATGGTTTAGTGTCTCTGCGCACACTCTCACTGCTGTTCAGTGTTCAAGTGTAAGTGCTTCTGTTGTAAATTCTATTATGGATTGATGTTTCCATGTTTGCCATATTCGATTTACTATAAGTCCCTAGTAAAGTGCACTGAGTGTCAGGGCCGGTAAATCAAATGCTACTAGTGGGCCTGCAGCACTGATTATTCCACCACATAAGTGGCCCTGTAAAGGTATCTCAGACCTGCCACTGCAGTGTCTGCACACAGTTGTGACTGCCATGTCGACTTAGCAAGTGCACCGACTTGCCACACCCTATTCTTCCCTTTTCTTACACAAGTCACCCCTAAGGTAGGCCCAAGGAAGCCCTGTGAGCATGGTGCAGTGCAAATGAAAGGTAGGACATGTACTGGTGTGTGTGACATGTCCTGGTAGTGAGGTACAGTGCATTTCGTTTTTGAACAGACCTGGGCAGCATTTAGAGCAGTGGGAGGAGATTTCCTTGCATCTGAATGTGCCTGGTCTCCTTTAGACAGTGCTGTCTCCACCTCCTGCTATGAAGCTGGGCCAGAGGATATAACTGGTTTGGACTAAGCACAGACACTCTGAGAGAACAAGTGAATTTTGAATATAAATATTGGGGCCCAGACCCCAGAATTTTAGCACTTGCTGAAATCAAGGCACCTGCCAAGAATAGCTGCTAGGAGGAGTACTGCACCTTTGCTGTGTTGTTGCTTTGTTTGGTTGGCCTGCAGTTGCAGCTTCTGCCCTGGGCAGTGGAAGGACTGGTCTTTCTTTACTTGTGCTGAGTATCTCCAAGGGCTTAAAGTAGAGCTTGCCTCCTGTTCTGAAGTCTCAGTGACTGCAGAGACTTCACCAATGTCTGGGTACCGCTTCTGGAACCATTGTTTCAGTTGCTACAGAGAAGGGAAAGCAATAAAATGTTGTCCTTAAGGCACCGCAGACGACACTGCCACATCTTGCACCGCAACCCTGGTCTCACGACGACGACTGATGCCACCGAGTTGCTGCTTCCACTGTGACTTGTGGGCACCGCACTGCGCACCGCCTCGCTTCCCTTCGCCACCCTGATCTCACTGCCTGCTGACTTCGACACCCGTGACCACATTGTGGCTGGGTGCATCGCTCATAAGTTTCATGAATCACAGCCTCGTCCCACTCAGCAGTCTGGGCCGACTAATGCCAGCTGCCACTAACCTGCTGTTGCTTGCACCGTGACCTGCCAGCACCGCCTCAATTCACATCATAGCCCTGGTCTCACTGACACCAATGGACGACAGTCACAGGGGCTGCTGCCTGCTCCACCCGTTAAGGGCGATGCACGCTACACTGCTTCACTTCACAACCATGACCGCAGCCACGACCGGCTCGCACCAACGTGTCGGCTGCAATGAAAAAGGTACCGTTTACGAATCTGCCCACACCTCCAAACGGCTCGGTCAGACGGAACTGTTGGATTCTTTTTTCAGTATCTCGGTAGTCTCAGAATGAGCTACCGAAACAGAAGAACTGTTTGAGGTATTTCTTCAATTTTAAAGGATATCTTGCAAAGTATATATTTTTAAGTACTGTATGTTCGACTTTTATCGTTTTGGTCTTGTGTTGGATATATAAAAATATTGGATATTTTTCTAAAGTGGTGTGGTCTTTTGTAGGTAAGACAGACGGCTTGTTCCAAGCTACCAAGGGAGTGAGCAGGGGTTATTTAAGGAGTGTAACCCCCTTACCCTGACTAGGAAGAAGGGTCCCTACTTGGACAACGGTGTAAGCCCTTACCAACTAGAGGTTCCCATTTCTGACGTTGGTTGGCAGAGGTGAGGATAGGACTTGTTTGCACTTGACCTACAGTGATTGGTGTACCCCAATACCATATCGCAGACCATTACGTACCACATACTGATTCTTTTTCGCCTATTTTTGATGTTGCCAGTTTAATTGATTACTTGAACTTGCTACTTCATCATGCCTGAATCAAGAGCATCATCTGTTGCGTCCTTGGAAGTGGCCTTTAAGGAGGACAGGTTGGAACCCTACAACGTGAAAGAGTTGAAGGCTTTTTGCAAAAACCTAAAGTTCCAAGTCAGAGGCCTCACCATGAAGGAGGAACTACAAAAGGTACTGAGGTCCTGGGTAGCAGCCAGACATGCCAGCGGGCAATCTGGAGATCTCAGTGGGGAGGCAGTAGGGCCTCTTCCTCGGGTAGATGTGCTTTTGGGAGGGGGGGTGAACCCTCCAGGCCAGGCAGCAGTGGCTTGTCCCCAGAGGAGCTGAAGACCAGGCAGGGAGCAAGAAGTTTGAATTGGACAAATTCCATCTGGAGAATGAAAGAGAAGACAAAAGAATAGCCATGGAGGAAAGAAAGATGATCTGGGATCATGAACGTGGTCTTAGGGAGCTGGAGCTAAGGAGTAGTTCTCTTCCAGGGGATCCTCATCAATAGTCATAAGCACTAGAATATTCCCACCCATGCGCGGGACCCTGGAAACACAACCATTTGTGCCCCACATATATCTATCTATTCTATCTATTCTATTCATATATCGAACTATCTATCTCAGCCTTATATACACCAGAGCTGAATAATGCTGTAAGGACTCCCCATTATATCATAACATATCATAAAAGCATACATTAGAAACAGGGAAAAATAAAACAGCAAAACATGTTTTCAATCTGTTTTAATGCTTAGCAGTCAGAATAAACTCTCACATAGGACTGAAAGCATATACAGCTCCCAGGCTGCATTGCAGAAACAGTCTAAAAAGACTGAAAAGCTAACTCATAGCAACATAGAGATAAACTGGCACTGTGCCTTTAAGGCAGTCATGACCCCCAGCTTCCCATCATGCCTCAGGGGTGACAGGTCTGTTGTTCTTTCCGGCTCCTTCAGGAAGGATCCTGGTTACACAGCTCCACTTCTTTCTGATTTTAGTCTGAAATAATCTTCACTTTTTTGATCTTTTATGACTTACTTTGACGTTTTTCACCTTCTGAAGTAAGGTTCTGTCTTTTTTTGACAGTTTTGGGCATTTTTTTCCACTCAAAATGCCTTCACTTTTTGACCCCTGCCCTTCTTGTGGAACTCTCTCCCCCTCCATATAAAACTCAACGATAACATCCTCAGTTTCAGACACTCTCTGAAAACCTGGCTCTTCACTCAAGCTCACTATTGATAGCACAGTTCCTTCTATTGTCTGCCTGCTTGGTTCATTTTCTATAGCGCCATGAAGCCTCCGGGCGTACGAGCGCTCAATAAATTTCCAATTAACATTAACATTAACAAAAAGGCCACGTCAGACTCTCATGAAGTCTGTATCCTTTGTTTGCCGAAGGACCATGACCCTAAGGCTTGTCCTCATTGTCAGACCCTGTCCAAAAGGACTTTAAAGGACAGAGAATTAATTAGTCTATATGGGCTGGCAGAAAAATCTGCAAGAGGCAAGTCGCCGGTGAAGAAGGGTTCCAAGAGGTCTAGATCTCCATCTAGAAGCAAGATCCCTCACCCTTCGTCCTTGGCGTCGGGCTCTGCACTGAAAAATCTACAACCGGTAGGTCATTTGTCCAAGAAAAGGCCATCGAGAAGACATAGACATTCAGGTACATAGTCGACGTCGAAGACTTGTGATCCTCCGCCGTCGTCAATTCAGCGACGATCGACGTCGCGGAGTATCAGCCCTCCGCCGTCCTCAACCCGCCGACGATCGGTGTCGAGGAGTAGAAGTCCCCCGCCGTAGTCAGTACGACGTTCGGCGGCGAGGGCAGGCTCCCCTCCGCCGTCAGTCCATCGGCGGTCAACGTCGAGGAAGAAGAGCCCTCCGCCGTCGTCTCGACGACGATCGACGTTGAGGAAGAAAAGCCCTCAGCCGCCAACAAGACTACGTTCGGCGTCTAGGAGCAGAGCCCCTTCCACTGGATTGAGACGAAGGGATGTCCAGGCATCGTCTGCAAGGGATCTGACGTTGAGGAGTAGAGAAGCATCAAGACCGGTTCCAACATCAGACCGGAGATCGACTTCTAGGAGGAAGTCTGGTTCGACGTCTAGGGACGCACGCCAGACATCGAGGCCCACCTCGGTGAGGTCCAGAGAAGGATCCGTGGTTCTGGTGACGGAATCCGCGTCACGCCATTCTTCCTCTCATTCCCCCAGACATCCTTCCACGAGATCAGCCTCTCCAGAAGGGTGTTCCAGCAGACCTGCTCATAATTCTCCATCTCAGAGGGAGGCATCCCCTGCTCTGCACTTGTCTCCAAGATGGCTCCTCTCCCTGCATCACTGGGACAAGGAAACTGGGGCAACACGGCGGATGCAGGAATATGCCAGTCCCATCCACAGGTCACCTTTACAAAGGTTGGTGCAGGAGGTGGACAGATTGTGTTCCCCAAGATGTGAGGAACACACAGGCAGGTCCCAGGAATGTAAACATAGTTCCCATCGCAGAAGGAGGACACCATCGCGGTCTTCTTCTTCCACCCGATCATCGAAGAGGGATTATTCCCCTACCCTATCGGACAGCCATGTATCGAGGGTATCCCCGATAGATGACATCAACACCTACCATGATGTGCTTCAGAGAGGGGCTCAGAAGCTGAACATCGAGATGTCTGCCCCTCAGGTGGTAACAACTGTGCTCTTTGAGAGTCTGCATCAGAGGGCAGCGTCTCGTCCATAACTCCCCTTGGTTCTTGGGCTTCTGGAACCAGTGATGGACATCTTCCTGACACCAGCTACGATCAAGGCCACACCGGCTCGAATTCAGAAAAAATACAAGCCGGCTTCCTCAGACACTGTCTTCTTGAAGACGGATCCTCCTGCAGACTCGGTGATCATTGTGGCAGTGAGCAAAACTCATGCTGTGGCTGCGTCTTCCTCGGTTCCACCTGATAAGGAAAGTAGGTCCCAGGACTCTTGGGGACGTAAGGTGTGTGGCTCAGCAGCTTCATCATTAATGGTCTCCAGTGCAGCAGCCTTATTAGGTCACTACGATATGGCCTTGTGGGACTCATTGGACCGCTTCAAAGAGAAGCTGACAATAGAGGATCAGAAGGACTTTGAAGAGATCATCACCGAGGGGTCACTTGTTGCCAATCAAGTGATCAGTACGGTAGCGGACGGCGCTACTCTATCGGCGCTTTCATATGCCTATGGTGTTGCCCATGGGGTTTGTGCCAGGAGATCCTCCTGGTTGAGGCTGACAGCACTCAAGCCAGATGCACAGCAGAGAATCCTAAATCTCCCGTTTTCCGGCTCCTCTCTGTTTGGCACTCATACAGATGAGGAAATGCAGCATCACAAAAGATCGTTGGGTGCTCAATATACTGCGCAATGGATACACACCATGTTTTCGTGTGCTTCCAAAGGACATTCCTCCAAAAACATCTAAAATTGCTCCGGCCGGAAGTGGCAACCCTTCTGCGAAAAAAGGCCATAGAAGAGGTTCCTTCCGCGCAACGAGGGAAGGGAATCTACTCCAGGTACTTTCTTGTGCCCAAAAGAGACCAGGAGCACAAGTTCAGACCTATCCTGGACCTCCGCCTCATTGTGAAGGAGAAGTTTTGCATGTTGGCACTTCATCAAATATGTCCACATCTGCAAGCAGGAGATTGGATGTGTTCGGTGGTCCTCCAAGATGCGTACTTCCATATAACCATTGCTCCACGTCACCGCAAGTATCTGCGGTTTGTAGTCGGAGGCAAGCACTATCGATACATGGTCTTACCCTTCGGGCTGAAGTCCGCACCGCAAGTCTTTACCAAGTGCATGGCAGAGGTGGCGGCCGCCCTGCACAGAAAAGGTCTATTCGTCTACCCTTACTTAGACGATTGGCTCCTCAAAAGGCCATCTTCTCAACAAGTAAGGAGCGATTTCCAAATCTGTCTACAGCAACTACACAAACTGGGTCTTCATGTCAACATGGAGAAGTCTGTACAACAGCCCACCCAGACGATCCACTATCTGGTATCGACTCTGGATACAAACAAAGGAAGAGCGTTTCCTTCGGAGGAAAGACTTTCCTCAATCCAGCAGAAGTGCAAGGCTCTGCTTCAGACAGATTGCCCAGCAGTCCGGCAAGTGGCATCTCTGCTGGGGTCGATGGCCTCCTGCATATTTCTCATCCTCAACGCCAGGCTGAGAATGCGTCCGTTGCAACAAGATCTAGAAGACAAGTGGGACCAAGCAACTGGGAGGATCGGATCGTGCTCTCCCAAGCAGTGAAATCCTCCATCAAGTGGTGGACTCGGCCACAGAATCTGTTGATGGGAGTCCCTTTCCATCAACCAGTTCCAGTGTAATCGTTGATAACGGATGCATCTCTACAAGGATGGAGGGGACACACAGGGGGTGCCTTCAAATGCAGGGCCGGTGGTCCATGAAAGAACAGTCCTACCACATAAACATGTTGGAGCTACGAGCAGTCCATCTTGCTCTGAAAGCTTTTTTGCCTTCGATCACGTCCAACTTGGTCCTGATCCAAAAAGACAACACGTATGCGCTCTTGCCCTCTCTCCCTGGAGGCTCAGGCGATCTGGCACTGGCTTCTGGCTCGGAACCTCTCCATAGTGGCAGTGCACCTTCCGGGAGAGCAGAATCTCAAAGCAGACGCTCTCAGTCGGCACTTCGAAGATCAGCCAGACTGGGTTCTGCACGACGAGGTGGTGGCAGACATTTTCCAACAGTGGGGTCGTCCATCAATAGATTTATTTGCAGACGACAAACACAAAAATGCCACGCCTTGGCATCCAGATTCCACCGTCCAGGGACAAGGCGGAATGCGCTTTTGATGGATTGGTCAGAGTCATTTGCCTAAGCCTTTCCTCCTCTGCCTCTGATCCCGAAGGTGGTGTCCAAGCTCATCAGATCCAACATGAAGATGATTCTGATAGCTCCAGACTGGCCACGGCAGTGGTGGTACCCGGACCTTCTTCAGTTATCGGTACTCCCCCACAGGAGACTACCGTACAGAGCGGACCTACTGACCAGGATGGACGGGAGGATTCTCCATCTCCGCCTTCCCTCCCTGAACTTGGCAGCATGGCTTCTGAGGTCCTACAATATGGACACTTGAATCTGCCGCAGGACTGCATGCATATCTTGAAAGAGGCTAAGCGATCCTCCACAAGAGCGTCATACGCTTTTAAATGGAAGAGGTTCTACCTATGGTGTGTTGAAAACCATTTTAACCCTACGAAGGGGTAGGAAGACGTCGTTCTTCCTTACCTTCTATATTTAGCAAAAGCAGGTTTGAAATAGGTCTCCATCAGGGTTCATTTGTCAACCATTACGGCATACAGCAGGTCACCCAGCCAACCTTCCTTTTTCCAAATGCAGGTGGTCAAGAATTTCTTACAGGGGTTGAAGAAAGTGTATCCCCCGGTTCGAAACCCCTTCTCCAGGGAGTTGAATCTGGTGCTGTCTAGATTTATGGGTCCTCCTTTTGAGCCCATTCACAAAGCCTCTTTACAGCACCTGACGTGGAAGGCCGCTTTTCTGGTAGCGATAACATCAGCGCGCAGAGTAAGCAAGATCCAAGCGCTGTGTGCAAAAGAACCTTATACTGTGTTTCACCACAACAGGGTAGTGTTAAGGGCTCACCCTGCTTTTTTGCCAAAGGTTAAATCTGATTTCCATATTAATAAGTCAATCTCTACCGTCTTTTTTTCCAAACCCCGCGACTCCTGCGGAGAGGTCACTACATTCCATGGATCAAAAGAGTGCTTAAATTCTATCTGGAGGGTACCAAGGGCATAAGGAAATCGGATCAATTGTTTCCTAATTATGGTGCCATGAGGACCGATTTCCCAGCCTCCAAAAGATCCATTTCAAGATGGATAGTGTCCTGTATAAAATTGGCTTACCAGTTGGTGCATAAACCCTTGTTGTCTCCTAAAGCACACTCCACTAGGGAAAAAGCGGCCACAGTAGCTTTCTTGCATGATGTTCCAATGTCAGAAATTTGCAAGGCTGCAACCTGGAGATCGGTTCACACTTTCACAAGGCATTATTGTCTAGAATCTGATTCCAGGGCTGATACTCAAGTGGGCCAGGCTTCCTTGAGGAATCTATTCGGATAGTAATCGATCTGTTCAGGCTTAGTTATCTGAGCTGATTGGTTAATTTACCGTTCCATTTTCCTTTGCCCGCAGGGGGAATGAGGTGAGGCTCGCTATTTTAGTCTAGTGCTTATGACTATTGATGAGGATCCCCTGGAAGAGAAGGATTAGTTACTTACCTGTAATCCTAGTTCTCTTCCAGGGGTATCCTCTTCAAAGTCATAAGCAAACCTCCCACCTCCCCGGGCAAAGGATCATTGTGTTTTTTAATGGGGTAATCTCAACTCTTTGTGTCATGGCTTTTTGAGTCACCGCAAAGAACTGACCTAACTGTCACCCTTGAGGCATGATTGGAAGCTGGGGGTCATGACTGCCTTAAAGGCAAGGTGCCAGTTTATCTCCATGTTGCTATGAGTTAGCTTTTTAGTCTTTTTAGACTGTTTCTGCAATGCAGCCTGGGAGCTGTATATGCTTTCAGTCCTATGTGAGAGTTTCTTCTGACTGCTAAGCATTAAAACCGATTCGAAACATGGAGTTCTCCAAGGGACTGTAAACTAATACTCAGGGTAAAGGTTCCCATCCCCCAGGAGATGAGAAGCAAAGGGTCTCTTCAGGAAAGCCTGCAGAGACTGGGCCCCGCAAGTGCTATGCCTGTGAGCAGGTGGGTCACTTGAAGGTGACCCCAAGTGGGCACATCTACCCACCGGTGGGCAGTCCATGGTGTTTGTTAATATAGCGCTTGGAGGAAGGGTACCCACAGGAGGTTGGGGATCCCACAGAAATGACCCTCATCTCACTAAGGGACAGTGAGATGGTCCCTGGAAACACAGAGAAATATAGTGCCTGTGTGACCATCAATGGGAAAAGGGTAGAGGCTCTCAGATACTGTAGTCAGTTTGACCTCAGTCCGGTGTCACCTGGTCTCTGAGGAGCAAGTAGTCCCTGGGGTATTCCACCAAGTAGTTGCTGTGGACATATCAGAGCGGCACAGTATGGTAGTGCAGGTTCCCTTTGAATGGGGGGGCAGGGGAGAGTCTCCGGTCCCTTGAGGTTGATTGTGAGCCCTACCATGCCTGTAGATTGTCTACTAGGTAATGACCTGGAGCAGTTCTTGTGGAAGTATGTTGATCTCAGGTCTCACTTGGAGATGCTTGGGTTTCCAGAGTGGGCATGCATGACCACTCAGTCAATGGCGGCCGGAAAGGGTGATCAGAAGGACCTGGAGCCTAAAACAGTGGGTGAAGTTCCTGCCAAGAGAAAGGGCAGGGAGCGTGTGAAACACGCCCCTGAGGTTCCCATAGTGCCGGAGGAGGCTGACCTTGAGGGGAACACACAGGTACCTACAGAGGAGCAGGTAGCTAAACTGGGAGACTTATCTGAGTGGACTCATTGGCAGCAAGAAGGTGATCCCAACAGGGAGCAGAAGGAATGCACTTCTCTGGAAGGCTTGCGGCAACAGGCTGCAAACCAGGCAGCTGGTGATCTGTCTGGATCACACTGGATCTACCGTGAGAATGGTCTCCTGTACAGCGAGCTTTAGGTCGCTGAGCCTGGGGTCAGCCCCATGTGCTGGGGGTACTCTAGTGCTTCAGGACCTACTTACTGGGTCTGGTGCATGATGTCCCTTTGGCAGGACATTGAGGCAGGACAAGACCTTTGACAGGCATGTCACCCACTTTTGGCACCAATTGCGAAGGCAGTCAGATGCGCATTGCCGGTCTTGCCAAATTTGCCAGGCAAGTGGTAAGAGTGGGAGGAAGTGTAAGGAACCTCTCCAACCTTTTCCAGTTATTGGACCCCGTTTGAAACGGTTGGGGATGGACATAGTGGGGCCACTGGATCCCACGACAGCCATGGGCAACAGGTACATCCTGGTCTTGATGGACCATGCCACCCGGTCCCCGGAGGCAATCCCTCTCAGGACAACGACTGCACCAGTGGTGGGCCGGGCTCTAATGGGGATTTTTTCCTGCATGGGATTCCCCAGAGAGGTTGTTTCTGTCCCTAGGACTAATTTCATATGCAAGTATGACATCCCTGTGGGAGGAGTGCGGTGTGACTTTGAAGTTGACCACTCCTTCCCACTCACAAGGTAATGGTTTGGTTGGGAGATTGAACCAAACCTTGAAGGGTATGATCAAGGGCCTAACAGAACCCATGAGGCGAACGTGAGATGTCCTCTTACCATTCCTTCTCTTTGCATACAGGGAGGTACTGTGAGAAAGTGCCCTCTTCCTTGCATGGTATGCCCCCACTTTTTGCCGAATTGCTGATGCTCTTTGACTGAGTGTGCCCTGAACTCCTGCTAATCAGGTATCCAGGGCCTATGTTCCTTCCCTAAAACTGCATTGAAGCCTAAACCCAATTGGCATCTCTGGCCACATGTCCGTCCTGGTAAATGGTACCACAGGTACCCAGGGCACTGAGACCAGAGAAGGCCTCTAAGGGCTGCAGCAGTTATTGTGCCTCCCTTAGAGGCCCTGACACTCGCACACTGCCTTTGCAGGCTGTGTGTCTTGGTGCAGAACAAAGTGAAGAGTCGACATGGTACACATCCCTGTGTGCCATGCCGACAAATCACTGCCCTGGCATACTTCAGTCACCCCTCTAGCTGGGTGCCCTATGCCAGTGGTGAGGGTACTGGTGCATGTGCACTGTACCCCTACAGTTCCGAGGTCCATTCCTGGGCACTGTAAGTGCAGTGCTGTCATTAAGAGTATATGGTGCTGGGAGTTTGTCATTACGAACTCCACAGTTCCATAAACGCTACACTGAAGACTGGGAAGTTTGTTATCAAACTTATCAGCACATTAAACCCAAACTGATGCCAGTGTGGCATTTCATCTAAAATGTACCACAGAGGGCATCTTAGAGATGCCCCCTGAAACTCGACCAACTTCTAGTGACATGACTCAGTGGCTGCTCAGACTGCCACCACCAGACATGTTTCTGGCCCCTGGGTTGAGAGCTGCTGCTCTCTGGGGCCTGAAACAATGTACATCCTGAGACTAGGTACCACGCCTCCTCCCCCAGGATCGGCAGGGTTCACAAAGAAGCTTCAAAGGCATACCACCTTTGTGAGCCTCCCCAGACCATTTGCTGCTTTCAGTAACCAGTGCCATCTCGTTCTGCCCCCACTTTGGGCAGGAGAACCGGCGGGAAAAACAAGTGAGGTAGAGAGGTGTACCCACCTCTGCCAACTCCACCCCTCAGGTGGGGGTGGCGATGTGAAGCACAACCTTGAGTCCCCACAATCTTGAGGATGGGGGGACCCAGCCAACCAGAGACAGGCTCCTACCCCCTCCCACTGGAGAGTGGCAGAATAGGGGGTGCACTCACCCCAGTACAGGGACTCATTGGTCCCTGCCCTTTACCTACCTGTAACACCCCTAAATGTAGTATTTAGGAGGCACCCTGAACCGTCCTTCCTTAGATCCAGAAACGACAAGAAAAGAAGATAAGGACGAAGAGCCGTGCAGAGCTAACAAGAGGACGATGCCAACTGACTTGGCCACAGCCCTACAGGCCTGTCTTCCCTCGAACCTGCTCCTGTGAAATCCCGGTGTGTCCTGCAGCCAGCAACCTCAACATTTTGTAGACTGAATCTCCCGCGAACACTGGACTTGTGGTGGCAGCCAGAAATCGCGAATCCAACCCACTCTGTACCTGCCGAATACAGCCCGAGCTCAAGTGGAAAAATACCACAAGGAGGCTCCCCCACCCCCCTGGCGATCCAGAGATCCGGCGACCCCTCACCTGCCTCAAGCCTTCACGTCCCAAGGCACCTCTGCACCCAACACCCCCGGCCTTGTGTGCCCAAACAAACGGTTCCTAACCAACCCATT
Source organism: Lissotriton helveticus (assembly GCF_964261635.1). NCBI lineage: Eukaryota > Metazoa > Chordata > Amphibia > Caudata > Salamandridae > Lissotriton > Lissotriton helveticus. The sequence continues at coordinate 909,481,174 of NC_136071.1, read as the reverse complement.
ACATCCCGCCTTACCCCTCAAAGTGGTGGTCGCACCCAGAAGATCCTCGTCCACGAGCCTGCAGTGTTTCTTTGTACCCGAGGTTCTCCATTGAAGACAACAGGGCACCCGACCTCAAAACATCACCCTGCACCCGGCTGCCCTAGTGCCGCTGAGGGTGCACCTTTGGTGCTACTTTGGTCCCCAACTTGCCCTGAGCTAAACCCTAGGAGCTTTGCTTCACAGCCTCGTGGCCTGCTTGCCAGCAGCCACCAACCGGAGACCCCCTATCCTCCATAGGATAACATTGGGCCTCAACACACTGCACCCGGCCGCCCTAGTGCCGCTAAGGGTGCAATCTAAGTGCATCACTGACCCTGGGGCTCCCTTGAGTCTAACCCCAGAACCTTAACTCCCACAGTAGATTATTTACGTGCAAACCGAGAACCTGTTTTTCCTCCAGAGGATAACATTGACAATTTTCCTTCCAAAAAACGACTAAGTGTGGTCTTTTGAAAACTAAAGATATTCTTTAAAATTCGTACAAATAACCAAAATGTTTTTTCTCTCCTGTTGGCAGGATATGTCCCAGTGCTGAATCTAGGCATCCAGCACAGAGCTAGAAAAAGTAACGTAAAAGTAGCTTACCTGCAATTTACTGAAAAAACCTATTCATTCCATTGTACTGTATTTGCTAAGTGTTGCATACTACTGCTCCCCTGTAAATCAAAGTACAATGTCTATTGCATTTTCAAACTGTTCTATATCCAGTAACTTATTACTGATAAGTATTTAATGCTTACCTGTGCCAGGCGTTCTTGGTTCTAAAAGTAAACAGTATATTTTTATACAAAGAACAATTGGCTTAGAGTTCAGTTCTTGGATGTGTGAATTCATTTGCTTGTGTACATCAAATGCTTAACACTGTCTTCTGATACTGCCTTACTGCTCGACCAAGCTACCACTATTAGAGAGTAAGCTTCTATCTAACTTCAACCTCTGCCTACCTCTGGGGACACTTGGACTCTATACACACTATACCTCATTTTGGTGTAGTGTATATATAGAGCCAGTTTCTTCTAGATACCACACAAGTCTTTAGGGTTCAGTCCCTTTGAGGTTCTGTACCGGCACCCTGTGAGACAACCTCTTAGTCTGGTTAAGGAAAGCTGGGAGACAGCTCCCAGGAATACTCCCTAGAATTTATATAGCTACATGCTGGCCTTCAGGAACCAAACTGCCCGCTTCAGGAAACTCTCTCAGGCGAACCTGGAAGCCAGCCAAGAAGAGATGAAACGCTGGTATGACCAGAATGCCACTCTGGTAGAGTTTCAGCCTGGCCAGGAAGTGTGGCTCATGGCCCCAGTTGAATCTTGTGCCTTGCAGGACAAGTGGACTGGGCCTTTTGAGGTGCTGGTGCGCATAAGTAATGTCACCAACCTGGTGAATTTACAGACTCCCAGGAACCCTTTGAGGGTCCTACATTTTAACTGTATCAGACCTCACTTTGAGAGGTTCGAAGTGAGCATGCTCTTGGTGACAGATGATGGGGTGGAAGAATATAGTGAACCTCTCCCCCTGAACTCCTGTCTACCAAGGAGCACGATGGGTCAGTGAAAGGTGGGATCCTCTCCCCTACACTGACCCCAGAGCAGCAGGGTGACGGTCACCAGTTTTTGGGTCAGTTTGCCACACTGTTCTCTCTGACCCTAGGTGTTAGTCACTAGTGTACCCATGACGTGGACACTGGTGACCACTCTCCTGTAAAACATAAGATTTACAGGTTGACTGACCGGGTCAGGGACAGTATCAAAGAGGAGGTCTGTAAGATGTTGGCATTCGGGGTGATGGAGCCCTCCGGCAGTCCTTGGGCCAGCCCATTGGTCTTGGTCCCAAAGGCTGCTGCACCTGGTGCCACTCCAGAACAGCTGTTGTGTGGACTACTGTGGGCTCAATGCCGTCACCAGGACTGATTCAAACCCCATCCGCCAAGCTGATGAGCTCATTGATCGGTTGGGAGCTGCCAAGTTCCTCAGCACGTTTGATTTGATGTCTCGGTACTGGCAGATTGCCTTAACCGAGGGGGCCAAGGAGAGGTCCACATACTTAACCACAGAGTGACATTACCAATTCCGGATGATGCCATTTGCATTAAAGAATGCCCCTGCCACCTTTCAGAGGGTGGTCAACAAGGTGTTGGCTGGACTGGAGGATTTCAGTGCCGCCTACCCGAACAACAATGCAGTGTTCAGTTCCAGCTGGGAAGAACACTTGCAGAACCTCTGAAGTGCTGAAGACTCTGCAGTGGTCTGGCCTCACGGTCAAGGCCAGTAAGTGCCAGGTCGGGCAGGGCTCTGTGGTGTACTTGGGACACCATGTAGGAAGTGGTCAGGTGGCACCATCACAGCCCAAGATTGACACCATTCTGGTTTGGTAGCCCCCAAGACCCAGGCAGAGGTGAGATCCTTTTTAGGTCTCACCTGTTAATACAGGAGATTTGTTAAGTGCTATGGCACCATTTTTGCCCCCTTGACAGGGCTGACTTCTAGGAAGCAGATCCGTACTGATGCCTGCCAGAAACCTTTTGATACCCCGAGGGCAGTCATGTGCACGGCACCCATACTCAAGGCACCCGACTTCTCCAAGGACTTCGTAGTGCAGCCTGACACTTAAGAGCATGGTGTGGCCACAACTGAACTAAGCGGGCCTAGACCAGTCTGTAGTCTTCCTTAGTAGGAGACTGCTCCTTAGGGAACAGAGGTGGAGTGCCTTAGAACGAGAAGCTTTTGCTGTGGTCTAGGCACGGAAGAAGCAAAGACCCTACCTGCTTAGGACTCGCTTCAGAGTTCCGACAGACACCTGGCCCCTCAGATGGTTGATGCAAATGAGGGGTGAGAACCCAAAACTGTTGAGGTGGTCCATCTTCCTACAGGGAATGGATTTTGCTGTGGAACACCGCCCTGGCACAGAACACTCCAGCGCTAATGTTCTGTCCAGGTTCTTCCGACATAGTGAAGAGAACTCCAAGGAGGTTGGATAGTTCGCCCTACTTTCAGCTGGAGGTGACATATGTTCGACCTGGTATCTTTTGGCAAGTTTCCCCTGTATTTTTGCTTTCTGACCTCCCGGTCTGACTGTTTTTGCTGGTTTAGTGTCTCTGCGCACTTTCTCATAGCTGTTCAGTGTTAAAGTGTAAGTGCTCCTGTTGTACATTTTTTTATTCATTGGCGTTTCCATGATTGGCATATCTGATTTACTAGCACTTCCCTAGTAAAGGGCCTGTAAATCAAATGCTACTGGTGGGCCTACAGCACTGATTGTGCCACCCACAGAAGTATCCCTGTAAAGGAATCTCAGATCTGCCACTGCAGTGTCTGCATGCAGTTGTGACTGCCATGCTGACTTGGCAAGTGCACCCACTTGCCACGCCCTAATCTTCCTTTTACTTACACATAAGTCACCCCTAAGGTAGGCCCAAGGTACTCCTGCGGGCAGGGTGCGGTGTAAATTAAAGGTAGGACATATATTGGTGTGTGCGAAAATTCCTATTAGTGAATTCGTGTATTTCATTTTTCACTTTGAAAAGGCGATCTATCCCATAGGAAAGAATGAGAGTTTTACTAATAACATCTTATAAGCATAACTTCCGATTGGGACAAGTTAGGGAAATGGAGTTTAGTATGCCAGGGCTCAGAATGTAAAAATGCATATTTTAGTAAAGAAGATTTTTATGTTCTGTTTGAAAATACCACTTTTAGAAAGTAGGTATTTATTTGCCTAGCCATCCTGTGTGCCTCTGCTGGGTTTGTAGATTGACTGTCTAGCTTTGGAGTGCCAGGGGCTAGGGATGTACATTCTCTGCCGACAGTCAATGGGGGGGGTCAAGGTTTCGGCTTGTCTTTCCTGGATGAGTGAGAGCTGGGCTGAATAGACCTGGGCTGCATTTAGTATTGCACCTCAGCATTCCCAGTCTGCTTTAGACAATGCTGTCTCCACCTCCTGCTGGGAAGCTGGGCCAGAGAGGACCAAACTGGTTTGGACTAAGCACAGACACTTTGCCTGGGAGAACAAGTGAATTTTGAGTACAAATATTGGGGCCCAGAACTTTAGAACTCTCTGAAATCGAGGAACCTGCCAAGAAGAGCAGGAAGAGCTGCCAGGAGGAGTACAGCCCCTTTTCCTATGTTGTTGCTTTTTTGGGTAGACCTGCAGTTGATTCTTCTGCCTTGAGCAGTGAAAGGACTGGACTGAACTTTCTTGCCTTGTGCTGAGTATCTCCAAGTGCTTGAAATAGAGCTTGCCTCCTGTTAAAAACTCTCAGGGACTGCAAAGACTTCACCAATGTCTGGGTACCGCTTGTGGAATCATTGTTTCAGTTGCCACAGAGAAAGGAAAAGCAACCAACTCAGTCGCTGTCTCCGTGTCATGAAGGCTCCGCAGAACGCAGTGCTGTATCTCGCACCGCAACCCTGGTCTCAACAGCGATCGCTGCCACTGCTTGCACCGTGACCTGTGGGCACCTCACTTCGCACTGCCTTACTTAACTTCGCCACTCTGGTCTCACCTACGCCGTCGCTGCCTACTGGCTACGACACCCCTAATTTGCATCGTCGTTGGGGACATCGCTTGTAAGCTTCACAACGCACCGCCTTGTCCCACACAACAATCTGGGCCGCCCAACACCAGCTCCCGGTAACCAGCTCCAGCTCTGTCACTTGCACCGTGACCCGCCTCACTCCGCATCGTAGCCCTGGTCTCACAGACGCATCTGGACAACCGTCACCAAACCACTTCCTGCACCGCTCCTTGAGGGCACCGCACGCTGCACCGATTCGCTTCATATCGCAACCGCGACAGTTGCCACGACCGGCTTGCAGCAACGTGTCTGCCGCAACGAAAAAGGTACTGTTAAAGAGTCTGCCGATATTCCTGACCGACGCGGTCAGACAGAACTGTTGGATTCTGTTTTCAGTATCGCAGTAGCCCCGGATGGAGCCACTGTCTCAGAAGAACTGTGTTTTGAGATTTCTGCAGTTTTATAGAGAATCTTGCAAAGTATATATTTTTAAGAACTGTATGTTGGTCTCTTATCGTTTTGGTCTTATTTTGTATATATAAAGTATTGGATAATTTCTAAACTGGTGTTGTCCATTTGTAGTCTTTACTGTTGGTTATGTGCAAATGTTTTAGACACTGCCTCTGAGATAAGCCAGACTGCTCGTGCCAAGCCACCAAGGGGGTGGGTAGGGAATATTTTAGAAGTGTAACTCCCTTACCCTGACTAGGAAGAAGTTTCCTTACTTGGACAAAGGTGTAACCCTTGCCAACTAGTGACTCCAATTCTAATTTTTTTCCCCCGGAGATTTATATAGTGCTAATTTGACCCAAAGGTATCTGGTGTCAGAGCGCTGTACATGAGCACTAGTTCGTTACTCAGGGACACATTCATTGTTAATTATGACAGGAACTTGTTAATCTAGTTAAAGTGAAGCACTTGTGCGCATGTATACCCATAAATTAAGTGTTTTTTCCTCTTTCCTGTGCAACTGTTTACTAGCCAGTGTCAGAATATATTTACCACCTCCGCACAAGAGCACAACAGGCAACTGCAGTCATCTCTCAAACAATGCAGTTTGTTTTCTTTATGATTTTTTAATTTAACATGGCGCAACTCTTCTAATGGTGTGAGGGCGCATTATATTTGAAGCAATTCAAGTAATGATTGTGAATTCTCCCTCTCTATGGTTTCTTATCTTTTCTCCTTTTCTCCTTGCTCACATTTCTATGGTTCTGCTGCATCATAAGTTAGAATGTTTTGATGTCATAGTGTGAAGATACTTGAGCTGTGGTTAGAGGCAGTTGAACTGTGGACCTGGCTGGATGAGATCTTCAATTAAGAATAAATCTCTATCAACATCTACTTCTGTCTGGAGCCTGCTATTTTAAGAATTCCACACTGGTGTAGTCGGCAGCTCTTAATCATATCAGGAGATCTCAACAACAAAGACCGTTCTTTAACCGTTGGCCGACGCAGCCCCGCGCACTCTATAGAACGCCATTCTGCCTCTATAAACGGGTTAACCTTCGGTGAGACTTTTCTATTTTTTTCTAGTCTTAATTATTTATAAGTGGGAACAAGTTGTATCTAAAGACTTTTTTTACCTAAAACCTACATCAAGACTACAAGCACAAATTATACGTATTACTTTCACTTACTTGTTTTAACCTTGAGAGTTGGGAGCATTTTGACACATTCTTGTTTTTTTATTTTATTTTAAGGCTGGGAGTATATCGATGTGGCTCACTCTTTTTAAAGGTTAAGGAGTAATGGTGAAACTTTATTTTAAAATGTAATTTTCGTGATTTGGAGTCAGCGTATTAAAAGTTGCGCAACCTAATTTCAAACAAAAACATTTAAACATTCCAAGAAAGAAGCTTACCGCTTATTACTGTCTCGTGATCCTGTCACGCCTATGCTTCCAGATTCTGAAGTTCTCTTCACTTGTGTCATGTGTACGTAGTCTCATCACGCTTACCACGCTTGATGTCATCACATTTAAACGGTGTTTCCAAGCAACCTTAAGCATTTGGCCATTGCGATGTGACGTCACCACGCTTGGCTAAAGAGACGCGGAAGCCATCTTAATTGTTTGGAATCTCCTAGCAATGGAATCTCCTAGCAACCTAATGTCAATCCTATTAATTCGGCAACACGCACGTTCTATTTTAGAGAATAGTGCGTTTCACTGCTCCATGATGTACGGCGATTGCAGCAATACGCATGCTTAAAAAATTCCAGATTAAATTTGCAGCGATACGCATGCTTAATTTCGATGAATGTGCGTCTTCCTTCACAACTTCATAATACACTTGCATGAATACGCACGCTAATGGCATGCGATTTAGAAAATGTGCTTTTCTCCTCATAACTGAGTTCATCTCGGCGATACACACGCTGTTAATACTTTTAACTTTGCATATTGTTGTTATTCATCTACGGTTGCACATGTTTTAAAATCTTTATTAGATCTGCGATTTTACTTTTAAATTTTGATATTTGTGCTTTCGTGCCACAGTCAAACAACTTTTATTAATACACTTGCCATTGATGTATTTGTATTCAATGCATATATTCTAGTGTTACAACCCCCCGTGTCGTACACGTTTTCAATAAGTAGGGTGGTAGGCATTTCAGTGCTATGTTTCACATGTTTTTTTTTTACATAACCTTCAAAGTTAGGAATACGGTGAGACATTTATTTCATTTGAAGAATTATTTGTATACATTTGTGCTGGGTGAAATCTGTTATATTTTACTGAAACTTTTCAGCACATGTTTGGTGCCATGCCGAATGTTACAGCTGCTCTATTTTTTCTTGCTTGTCCTGGCGAGCCACCGATTAAATGGAAGAAATGGAAAAAGGTCTTTGAGAGGTATGCAAGAGTATGTGGGGCTTCATTAAGTGCAGAAAGAAAGACTTCTCTGTTACTCCACTGTTTAGATTCTGAGGGGCAGGATGTTTTCGATCATTTACCTGACTTAATGGCTTCTGAAGCAGAGGGTCTAAATGATTATGAAATGTGTATCCGCAAATTAGATAAACACTATCTCCCTAAAATAAGCATGATCTTAGAGATACCATTTTGGTAAAAGAATGCAAAGAGAGGAGGAAACGGTTGATGGCTATTTGACTGACTTGAGGTAACTTGCATCATTCTATGGTTCTGCTGCATCATAAGTTAGAATGTTTTGATATCATAGTGTGAAGATACTTGAGCTGTGGTTAGAGGCAGTTGAACTGTGTACCTGGCTGGATGAGATCTTCAATTAAGAATACATCTTTATCAAAATCTACTTCTGTCTGGAACCTGCTATTTTAAGAATTCCACAGATTACTTGGAGATGGGGGGTAGTATTGGCACAAAACGAAAGAATTCCATTTACTTACATAATAGGTGGGCCAAGAGCGTTCAGAATTCAGTTTAGTTAATTTCTGAACTTTGATGCACACTTGAATAGTCTCTGAATTTGTGGTTCGCAGTCAATTGATTCTCCAAATTTTTCACTGAAGTATCCAGAGTGGACACAGATGCTGTCACCCCATGCAACATCCTTCTGATCAGCACTCATTCCCCTGTTCCACATGGTCTGCACTTATACCTTAGTTCCACATCTTGAGTTGGACCTGGACTTTCCCGGCCAGACCTCTTACTCTGTGTCCTAAGAGATGCATCTGTGCCATATTGGAACTTTGAGTATATCACTCAGTGGCTCTCAGGCAGGTTTTCCTCCCTTCAGAAGTCTGCGTTCGGCTTCACAAACGCCTTGTAGGTCCATAAAGTTTCCCATCCTTGTTTTCTTCCTTTGGACAGTGCTTCTTTTTTGGTATTTTTTCCAGTCTGCTCTGTGAGGTTCCAGAGGATAAAATTGCACCAGAGCTCCAGGAGTCTGTGCTCTCTGTAGCCAGGCACCCTCTGATCCCTGTATGGTTCAATGTGTTTCTCACCAATTTATCAAATGCATCGCCGTGGAAAAGAGGGAGCTTTTAGTTAGCTGAAACTTCGCTGGTCTCTTATGTCTTAAGACAGCAATGGATTTGACTCTATTGTGTTTAGTACAGTCTAGTCTAGATTTCTTTTCTATACAGGAACACTTCCTGCCATCATAGCTTTTAGAATTAGTGTGATGTCGGGAACAGAAGACAAGTAAGATTAAGCTGAGTTTATTGAAGACACCCCATCCAACGACGACGAAGCAAGAAGTCCAGTTCTCGGAATCCTCTCCACAAGAGCACCACAAAGATTCTGACTTTAACCTCATTGTCACATCATCACACTTATCCCTTATTATACAAAGAAGTGTAAATAAAAGCAAGAACACAATGAAAGGCAATGGTAAACAAGTGAATTGCGAAAATAACACACACCTCAAACTACAGAATCTTTGAGATAAGCAGGTCACTTGATGCACACAAAGCCACACCCGAGTACTTCACAGGTCTTTAAAAGACCTTTTACTTGTTAATGAGGCTTTGATGTTTTCTATTCCTCGGTGTGAATTAGGCCTCCGCCGTGAGCACCCTCAATCAGCCCGATGCCACTAAGGCAAACCATGCGTTTCAAGGAACTGCACGCTCTGACAGAAACTGCGACCCCCTTCCGAGGACTCCACGACCCTCCTGGGGGTCGCGCCCCACAGATTGAAGACCTCTGCTTTAGAATGATGAACTGTGACTCAGTACAGCTGATAGACTAATTTGTCACCCTTGTGTATGCAGTCATCTCTAGGTTCTTTTATGGGGTCTATGGCTGCTTTAAGCATACTTTCATATTATTGTTTGTGGTTAGTATATAATATGTACTACAGTTGCTGAATGTCATGCAGAGCATTTCTAGTTTATGTATCTTTCAGGGAGAGCCTTTTCAGTATCCAGGTCCCAACACATCATGGAATTGTGCCCACTCAGTCTGTACATAAGGCAAATCTTTCCATTGACTTTGTGTGACTCAAATAAAAATTGTTGTTTTTCCTAAAGCCATCCTTTAAACCTTTACCCTGCCTTCTTTGTATCCCCGTAATTAATCAAGATACTAAAGTCTGATATGAACAGTCCGTTGAAATATTCTGGAATCAGTCACTAAGGATCTAATGGGCATGATGCACATATACTAAGTTTTATTGACCTCTTTTCAGCAATGTATTTTGCAGTGGGTAAAGGTAAACGTGATATTGTGAACAAAGGAATTGATTACAATATTTCTACTGCTGAGATCCTTAATTTATTTGTCTGTCTTGTGCTAAAGTGTAGTTTATTATGTATGCACCATTTTCACTAGCTTTAAGTTTCCCATGGTAGGGAAAACAAAACTCCTAATTAGTAGTGGCTTTGAGTCTGCAAGCTCTGAGCTGGATAATAGTGTATTCTGAGTACAAGAACAAATTCTCATCTTCTGAAAATGGTAACACATAGTTTTGCAGGGTTTCTCACAAAGAACCTGAATGCACACCATTCAAGATAGTAGGACTTCCCACCAGAGAACTGACGGGCCCTGCTCTGAGTTATTGGACCTCAACTTTGCTCAAGAGTATTCCTTTTAAAAATGCAAAAAATATTATCTTGACCTAAAGTACCATGCTACAAAAGCCATGCATGTAAATAAAAGTAGTCCAAATTGATCTTCCACACTAGGCTTACCTGTAGGATGGTCTGTTTTACTGCCCATCACCTCCTTGCTATTTCTCTGCTTTGTCCACCCTTAGCACAATAATGAATTAAAGTGCTGCAGAAACAACAAGTAGAGCAGGAGCAGCTTGTAAGAACGGTTTCCCAACACTGCAGCTTTCATAGATGTACTTTCTGGAATACTTCCCCGTCATTATGCTGAAAGTCTGTGGTAGTATTGCAAACAGCAGTGAGCTAGATTAGCCTGTACATATTTAATTCTCCTGCCTCTGTAGTAGCTGACTGTCCTCATTTTAAATTACTAAACATCTTCTAATGAGGTGAGTGAGCTCTGAATTCCATGTCCTGTTATGCAGATTTTACTACAGTTTGAGTGTTGTGTGTAAAACATGGTTCAGGCATTGCACTTCATAGCATGTGTGACTGTAGATATACATGCTCTGCATACTCCTGCCATATAATGTTGTGCTTCGAGGTTTTCAACTTGTTTTTGTTCGCGGAAATCTTTAGAGTCACGAAGTTTGGGGACTCCACCCTTGTTTGAAAATGTGCATGGGAATCTGCTCTGTTTTTCTCCGCCACCTGAATGAGGCCAGCTGGCTTCTCCGGATATGTCCAGGCTTCCTTAATGGAAATACCATTCAATGGCTGTCATCATTTTGGTGAAAAATTGGATTTATCCCTTAAATGGTTTAACGTGAGAAGAGCAGCAGCAGGCTGCTTCGGTCTGTCTGATGTGAGCTTCTTTGCTGTTGGAATTGGTCACTCCATTTCCTATTGACCAGGCTATCAAATCAAATCAAAGATAGCTTTATTCGATTTTACATTAAAATCATAAAAGCAGATAAAAAGGTTACATACAATAAAATGATGACAATTGATTTAAAAGAAGCTGTATACGTATGTAACCTTTTTATCTGCTTTTATGATTTTAATGTAAAATCGAATAAAGCTATCTTTGACCAAGCTATCACCCTTCCGTCCTTCTTAGATCCACCTCATCCCTCTAAGAAGGAAGAGAGGCTCCTTCCTCCTTAGAGGATGTTGATCATGCCTAAGGACATTGGGTGATCAATCAGCTCTTTGTGGTATTCTTAGACAGCTTACAGACACACCTGGGAGGTACTTCTATAGTAACTTTTCCAAGATGAGGACTCTGTGGTTGAAAGTATCTAACACAATAACAAGTTACTGTCGGTAACTATCTTTCTCTCAGGGGGATCTCCATTGCTATTCATAAGCACTGAATAGTTGCGCCCATGTGTGGGGGTCCCGGAGAACTTATCTGAAAGAGACACGTTAGTGATAGATTCCTTACCTTAGAATATCCCCAGGCGTCAGACTGGATCCGGACATTTTTGCGTAGCAGTACCCTTGCGTGTCGGTAGGCGTCGTCTGCGGCTCCGCGTCCATCGTCGGTGTCGTGGGCGCCGTGATGACGTGGTCGGGAGTACTTAGACGCCGCCTCCGCGTGCTGACGTCCGTTCTTCTTTTTTCCGCACCAGCGGTGCAGATCCGGAAAAAGTGGTACATTGGTCTTTTTTGACTAAACTTTTTTGATCTCTTTTGATCATTCCTTTTCGAGTCTTCGACTCCGAATGGTGCCGGTAGGGATGCCAGGTTTTAAGCACTGTGAGGATTGCGACCCACTGATGTCGGTCACGGACCCTCACCATCGGTGTCTCCACTGTCTCGGCGTCGACCACGACGATAAGACCTGTTCCGACTGCCGGGCCCTGACTTCGAAAGCTCGGCAGGAGCGCTCCCGCAAGCGTCTCAAACTCCGGCAGTCGGGCCGAGAGAGGTTTCGGTCCGGACGGAGGTCGAGGGGCCGGTGGCGGGAGCGGAACCACCATAGCTCCGGGAGTCTACATCACTCCTCTGGGTCTAAGTCGTCCGGTAAGCACAAGAAGTCGAAGAAGTGTCATCGCTCTTCCGACTCCCCCCGACGCTCGCATGACGCGGCCGGGGTTTCAGGTGCCACCGCCCACGCGGCTCCGTCGGAGTCGCAGGCGCCGCGTCCGGCCCCATACCATCCGTTCCATGGGCCGCACGCGACGCAGGAGGAGATCGAGCGGTTCCTCATGGCCATGAGGTCCCTCACTCCCCCGGCAGGCTCCGTGGCACCTTCGGGCCCAGCGGACCCGTCTTGAGGCCCTAGCGGGTCAGGGGCTCCGGCCCCGACGGCGTCGAGTGCTTCGGCCTCGGCGCCTTAGGGCCCGGCGCCTTAGGGCCCCACTGGATCCGGTTCCGGGTCGTCGCCGGTGGACCTCACGACCTCCCCGGCGCCGGTCCCTCAGGTGTCACCCCCGGCGCCGTCTTCGGGCGGCGCCGTCCCCGAGGCCTCCCTCGACCCAGCTCCGGCGCCGGAGCGGCGCCGCTTCAGACGCCGTTCGGAGAGTTTGTCTTTCATGAGCAGGCCCCATCATTTGACACCCCTGGGAACCAGGAGATGGATGATGAGGGGGATTGGGAGGGGTCTGAGGACCCTCTGACACGGGAGTGTCAGTCCCAGGAGGACTGGACAGGTGAACTTGGGGATGCCAGTGGTCTGGACACATCACCAGACACTGGCTTTCTCTCCCCTCCTACCGTGGCTACGGAGGAGGGGGCTGCCTATAGTGTGGTGCTGACGCGGGCGGCCAAGGCCTTGGGCCTTGAACTCCCTGTCGCGGCCGTGAGGACTAACCTCCTCACTGAGGTCCTTACACCGCAGTCAAGCTCGGCTGAGCCTCTGCTGCCGTTTAATGAGGCCTTGACAGACGTTCTTTTGGCACTTGGTCCAGGCCCGCTACAGGTTCGCCTGTAGATAGGAACGTGGCCAGACGTCACCGCCCGGGCGACCCTTGTTTCCTGTCCACCCACCCCACCCCTGAGAGCCTGGTGATCCAGGCCTCCAATTCCCAGACCACTTTCCCGTCGGCTCCGCCTGACAGGGAATCCAAGAGGTATGAGCAATACGGCAAGAAGGTATTCTCCTCCCTGAGTTTGTGACTGCGGTCTTCTAACACCGCATGCCTCTTGGGCCGCTACACCCACTCCCTGTGGGATACGGTCGCAGACGTGCTGCCAGAATGCCCGCTGGAGGTACGGGCTAAACTCGGCCAAGCCCTTGTGGAGGGCCGAGATGCGGCACGTTATTCTATTCGGTGTGGACTGGATACCACCGATTCACTGGGCAGAGCGATGGTAACGACGGTGGCGATTCGTCGCCACGCCTGGTTGAGATCCGCCAACTTCTCGGCTGATGTCCAGAATACACTGATGGACATGCCGTTTGATGGCCGTCGCCTTTTTGGCGACAAGGCAGACCATGCGCTGGAGCGCTTTAAGGACTCCAGGGCTACGGCCAAGTCCTTGGGCCTCTCGACCCGCGCCAGCAATCGGCTGCCTTTCACTCCTTTCGTGGGCGCGGAAGGGGTGTACCCACACGTGCTGCCATCCACGCGCCGCAAGGTAAAACCCCACGCCGTGGCGGCTGTGGAAACCGCCGTGGCGGCGGTCGGGGACAACGGCGAGGTCAGTCCACACCTTCGCCCGCGGCATCCGCCTCAAAGCCCTCCTAGTCCGTACTTTCAGGCCCATGTGTCGCCAGTGGGAGGCAGGGTTCGCCATCACCTCCTCCACTGGCACACTGTCACTTCGGTCAGGTGGGTGCTGCAAATCGTCCGAAGGGGCTACTCCCTCCTTCGAAACGACCCCTCCAGCCATGCCACCACAATACCACCGAGTATCGGGGGATCATTTGCGACTTCTGCAGGAGGAAGTTACGGCCCTCTTGGCCAAGGGGGCCATCGAGCGCTGTGATGTATTCCTATAGGTTCTGTATCGATTCCCCTATTCCCGGCCCTGTTCTGGTTAATACTTAACTAGCAGCCGACCCACGGTGCAAAAAAACGTTATCTGATTAAGCCACACCACGGCACAGAAACGTGTTATCTGATTAGGTAATAACGCATGCCATCTAATTAGACAAGCACTATTCCTCCAGCCCCTGATAAGGCATACGGAGTTCTCAAAACAAATCAAACCTATGACAACCTGGGAAAATCCCTGCGGCCATTGTTTTGATTTCACCGAGAACTTCAGCAAAAGAATGTGCGAACAAGCCCGTTCGTATGACATCCTTATTGACGCATCCATGTCCATCCTTACGTCAATCTCGACACCTTACAGGTATAAATATTACCGACGTTGCTTTAACGCGGTGGTGACGAGATCGGAGCAGCGAGACGTGCTGAGGAGCCCAGCGGAGAGCGAAGCCCACACGCGCTGCCCCGCCTTCCTGACGCGCTGAGAACGAGACGCTGCTTTTCTCCTGCCGAGAAATCCAGCTCCGGCGCTTCCAAGCGGCCCTCGCGGGCAGCTGGAATATCAAGACCAGAGACGAGCGATACCAGCCCTCAACCATTCTAGATCTCAGGTACAGAACTGAACCACCCCTTACAGAGAATTCTTGAGTCAGTCACTTGGCAAAAACAAACTTAACTTAAACTGCTACTTATCTACTCCCGCCCACGTATTAGGCTTAGGTCAGGTACACTGGGGTAGGCGTGGTTAGAAGCACCAGTTGAGTACGATTAATCAAATGTATATATGTATGTATCTATTTTATCAGTTTTAAATATCATATGGCTTAGAAACCATATCAATGCTTCTGCAGTATTATTTTATACTTCTGCTTTTATTGTATGCACTTTACTTAACCATAAGTATCGCAATAATATCGATTCATTTCTCTTGTACGAGAAAAGAGACTGATCAATAAATACCATCTTTTATTGAACACGCCCGTCTCTTCCTTTTCTCTACAATCTGGTGAAACTAAGAATGCACGTACTGAGTAAAATAAGTTGTCTTTTGTTTTCACACGACCCTAGAGATACACTCTTGATTAGGGGAGAGCAAAGTTGTCATGTTCTATGGTTGTCAGAAACTAAATCCCTTCTTGTCTATCCAGGGAAGTTAAACTCCTCCTTGTCTATTCGAGAAAGTTTCTAGTGAACTCTGAGCTAGCTGGCAAAAACCAAAAACTTTAAGTCTAATATCGTCAGTAGAAGACCTAGTTAACCTCTGCCCTAGGTCTATACTATTGAAGATATTATTCCAATGCGCAGAGCCTATTGGGATAATAGGAACTACACTACAGCGCGTTCCTGGCCCAGAAGTAGGGTGTGGTTGTTACTCCCACTACTTTCTAGTACCCAAGAAGGGCAAAGGGGGCCTACGCCCTATCTTGGACCTCCGGAACGTCAACGGCTTCCTCCGGAAGGAAAAGTTCAAAATGCTGACACTGGCTCAGGTCCTAACTGCCCTGGACCCAGAAGACTGGATGGTAGCGTTGGACTTGCAGGACGCTTATTTCCACATCCCCGTCCTGCCGGCCCACCGGCGCTACCTGCGGTTCACGGTTGGCCACGAGCACTTTCAGTTTACCGTGCTCCCCTTCGGCCTTACCAGCGCCCCATGGGTGTTCACAAAGGTGATGGCGGTGGTCGCAGCTCATCTGCGCAGGTAAGGGGTTTCAGTCTTCCCCTACCTCGACGACTGGTTGTTGAAGGCGGGCTCGCCCCAGACAGTCGTCAGCCACCTCCAGACGACGGCAGACCTCCTGCATCAGCTGGGGTTCTCCATCAATGTGCCGAAGTCACACCTGTGCTCCTCTCAGAAGCTCCTCTTCATCGGAGTGGTTCTCGACTCGGCGCAGTTTCGGGTTTATCCTCCCGAACAGCGGGTCCAGGATATTCAGGCTCTGATTCCACTTTTTCGGCCTTTATCCCGGGTCTCGGTCAGGTTGACGCTGCGGCTTCTGGGGCTGATGGCCTCCTGCATCCTTCTGGTGCATCACGCTCGGTGGCGGATGCGGGCTCTGCAGTGGGACCTGAAGTTTCAGTGGGCCCAGCATCAGGGCAACCTTTCCGACCATGTCCTGATCTCGGAGGGCACTGCAAGACAGCTGCAGTGGTGGCTCACGGACCGCCATTGGGTCAGCGGCAGATCCCTCTCCCTTCCCCAACCGGAGCACGTAGTTGTGATGGACGTGTCCCTCCAGGACTGGGGAGGTCACATGGGAGAGGTGGAGATCAGAGGCCTCTGGTGTCCGGCGGAGTCCCAGCTCCATATCAACCTTTTGTAGCTGCGGGCGATTCGTCTAGCACTGAAGGCATTCCTCCCCTCTGTCCGGGGGAGTGTAGTGCAGGTGTTCACGGACAACACCACCGCCATGTGGTACTGCAACAAACAGGGCGGGGTGGGGTCGTGGACCCTTTGCCAGGAGGCTCTGCGCCTCTGGCAGTGGCTGGAACATCAGGGCGTGACCCTGGTGGTTCAACACCAGGCAGGTTCTCTGAACGCCAGGGCGGACGAACTCAGCCGTCGGTGCATGATGGATCACGAATGGCGTCTGAACTCGGACGTGGCGCAAGGCCTCTTTCAGCGATGGGGAGAGCCTTGGTTAGATCTATTCGCCACTGAAGAGAACGCGCAATGTCATCAGTTCTGCGCGTTGGAATTTCCAAGGCGGCACTCGCTCGGCGACGCTTTTCGTCGCGTGTGGAGTTGCGGTGTGTTGTACACTTCTCTGGCTATACCACTTCTGCCCAGAGTGCTGAAGAAGATCAAGCGCGACCGGGCACAAGTCATCCTTGTGGCTCCGGACTGGGCATGAAGGTACTGGTATCCAGAGCTACTCAGTATGTCAGTCGATCCCCCGGTTCGTCTGCCTCTTCAGGAGGTCCTTCTGTCGCAGCAGCAGGGGACGGTCCTCCACCCGAACCTTCCAGTCTCCACCTCCACGCTTGGAGATTGAGCGGCGACAGTTGAGGCCATTTGACTTGCCTCCTTAAGTCTGTAATGTCATTCTGGCAGCCAGGCATACCTCCACAAAGTCGGTATACACCTGCAGGTGGAACAGATTTGTGGCATGGTGCACAAGAAAGGCTGTGGATCCGCTTGCTGCCCCTCTTTCTGAGGTTCTTCTCTTCCTTATTTCTCTTCCCCAGCAGGGCTCTGCTCTGGGCACTATCAAGGGCTACCTTTCTGCCCTTTCAGCCTTTCTAAGGCTGCCTGATCAACCTTCTTTGTTCAAGTCCCCTATTGTAAATCTCTTTCTGAAGGGCATCACACACACTTTCCCTCCTGTTCCGTTTGTGATGCCTCAGTGGGACTTGAACCTTGTTCTTACGTTTCTGATGTGCGCTCCCTTTGAGCCACTTCACAACGGTCCTCTCCGTCTTCTTACTTTGAAGACTGCTTTCCTGGTTGCCATCACCTCTGCTAGGAGAGTAAGTGAGCTCCAGGCTCTTTCCTGTACACCACCTTTCCTTTCTGTCCATCCGGACAAGGTTGTGTTGCGTACTAAGCCATCCTTCCTGCCCAAGGTTGTCACGGCCTTCCATATCGGGCAGTCTATCACCTTGCCCACCTTCTTTCCGCCACCCTCTAAAGAGGAAGAGAGGCTCCACCGTCTGGACCCAAAACGTGCGCTTTCATTTCATTTGGATCGCACACGCCAGTTCCGGGTGGATGACCAACTCATTTTTGGTTACGTGGGCGCTAAGAAGGGAAAAGCGGTGCACGAGCGGACCATCTCGCGGTGGATCATCTTGTGTATCCAGGCATGTTACTCCTTGGCTAAAAAGGAGCCCCCAGTTGGATTGCGGCCTCATTCCACCCGGGCCACGGTGACTACAACTGCCCTGGGCCGGGGAGTGCCCTTGCAGGACATTTGCCAGGCAGCTACGTGGGCCTCGCTGCACACGTTTGCAAGACACTACTGCCTGGACAGTCAAGTCCGGAGGGATGGCTTCTTTGGCCGTTCCGTCCTCCAGGACTTTCTGGTGTGATTATTGGTTCGCAGACCCACCACCGGGGTTGGTATTGCTGGGGTATCTATTCTAAGGTAAGGAATCTATCACTAACGTGTCTCTTTCAGATGCACAAGTTACTACTTATGTAACGATATATCTGTAAGAGACATTAGTTAGTGATGGATTCCTTACCGACCCACCCATCCTCCCCGTTCTGCGAACCGATATCTAGGGTTAAGGTCATCCCCTTTCAGGGCCCTAGTTTCAATGGCACCAGTGTTGGTTTTTAACATGGCTCGGCGCTTCTGGCGCTGAAAAGCTGTGTCTAAGAACTGACTTCAGCACGCGGAGGCGGCGTCTAAGTACTTCGACGTCATCACGGCGCCGACGACGGACGCGGAGCCGCAGACGACGCCTACCGACGCGCAAGGGTACTGCTACGCAAAAATGTCCGGATCCAGTCTGACGCCTGGGGATAGTCTAAGGTAAGGAATCTATCACTAACTAATGTCTCTTACAGATATACCGTTACACAAGTAGTAACTTGTGCATTTGCAATATATATATTTTCTTAAGTGTAGATGTTTGCCATAATTCAGAAAGGCCAGGATTAGCATTTAATTTAGTGAAACGTTTTGCAGCCCATAAATGATGCTATATTGGCCAATTACTTTAATTTGCATTTAACAAAGGGTCAATATATGATTTAAAAAAACGGAAAAGTACCAGGAGCTGACAAGTGAGTTGTCTGATTCAGGCAGAAGGGACATAATACCAAGAGGACTGAAGGTTTTCTACTATGCCGCCATGCCTCTGTTGAAGGTGCAGGCAATATAATATTCAATATTGTAGCTCCTCGTACAAGCACCTAATGACACGGGTTGATGATTAACTGGAGAGACCTTAGCTGGGGAAAATTGGTCAGTTTTGCTATCTCCCAGTGCTAGAGGAAGAGGTGGAATACAGACATTCATGTGGAACGTGACTTAGATATGGATCTAGAAAGATATTTGTTGGTGCCTATTAAAGCATATCGATGAGTGCCGAGAACGATTACAATGTTTGGAAGTCGCTCTTTCTCACAATATGTGAGTGGAGAAGTGTGGCTCACTGGTTAGAGGCGGCAGACCCGTAAGCAGAGAACGGCCCGGGACCAGGGTTCGATTCCCGACCCGGCAGGGTCGTGGACCAGGGTCAGCGGACTCGATAATTCTCGCCTCGGTGCCTACTCTAGTCAGGGACCACACGCGGCAACTCTGGGCATCAGCTTGCCTCATCTTCACAACGGCCCCCCCAGATCGCCGGGGATGCTTGGTCGCACCTTAGAGATACCCACCTGGGACCATCTCTCAGGGTGAGCCAGGACGGGTTCCCCAGCGGTCGAAGCGTGGAGATACTCCTCCGGGAGTCGATTCCTAGCGCTATATAAACCCACAATTAAATTAAATTAAATATGTGGCGAGATCTGGACTTGGACTGAGGAAACTATCTCTGTGGGGAAGCTGGAGGCCTCCCCGGCCAAGTAGCTCCCAAAGGTGCCTCTGTCTCAGTAAGAGGCGAAGTACGTGGTGTAAGTGCCCTAAAGGAGCTGGCGGAGGTGGTGGAGAAGGCTGTTGAGATTCCAAATATGAACCAGCGATTATACCATGAAATATTTCCTAGGCAGAGGTTCTTGGCAATCTTCTTGGTCTCGATTTCCTGACCCATTGCACAGACCTGGAATGACTATATGCCAACGTTGTTGATTGCCCTGTCTGACGTCAACATACATTTTGATGTTGAGCATCTCCTGTGTCTTGATGTCGACCCAGCTCTCGACTGAGAGCATGTAGACACTGCACCTTGTCTTGATGTCCTGGACCAGGAACAATGTCTCTCGAGTATTTATTCTTTTATTGGCTCTCAGTTTGCTGGAGTCTTCAGGGGTATGTGAAAGAGTCCTAGTAGAGGACTGACACTTTCCTCACTCAAGTGACATCCCACCTTGCGCCTCCTGTTTCTGCTTCGCTTTTCAGTTCCATGAAAGCAAATCTTCTCATTGTCCCTCAGGTTACACCTGGAAAAGGTCTTACAGTGCTGACATCTGTTAGGAATATGACTGTCAAGCAGATAATACACAGATAAGGACCCGATTTGGCCTTCTTTCTGCCACAGGCAGGGCATTCGTCAAATAAAGATGGGCTTTTATTTGTGTTGACAAAAGTCTGCGTTAGATTTTTGAAAGAAAAAGACGAAAAAAAGGCCGAGTTCAGTGCTCCAAAATCCTGTCGCCAGGAGCAGGAATTGCGGTAACTGCTACCTGCTGGGCATGATGGTATATTGGTGGGCTAAGAGTCATTAAAGGCTCAGTCACTTTTAATATTTGCAGAACTTCAGTCTATAAATCTACATTGTCCTCTTCCTTCTCCATTTTCTTTAAAAAAAAAAAAAAAAAAGGTTTGTGAATGAGCTTTTTAAGAACAAATTGCTTTGCTTCTGGTAAATTTTTTTAATTATATATGCAGCCTTTTTTAAATGCAAATTAAAGTAATTGGTCAATATATCCTCATTTATAGGTTGCTAAACATTATAATAAATTAATGCTAATCCTGGCCTTACGGAAGTAAGGCGAACATCTACACTTAAGAAAATATATTTTAAAGACGTGCTCCGGGATTACTGTACTTGGGCGGGAGTATTCAGTGCGAGATCTGCTCAGTGGTCAAAGAATCTGCCATAGGCTATGCATATGAGGGTGTGGACATCATAAAGCAAAGTACGTCCACACACTTGGGTGGTGCTTATACTTATATGTGGCTCTGCTAATCTCTTCAGGAGTGGAATGATGTTAACTGAGCCTGGAATGCCACCTGCCATTACAGGAGTACTTTTTTAAAGTTTCTGGATCCAGTCTTACGTAGTTCTCAGTTAGGCATTCTTGCATTGGCAATAAATTACATTATCTCCTAAATGCTTTTATAGTTTATCCCTCCCTTATATTAGCTGGCTGTTATCTATTACTCTAAAGGTCTCATGCTAAGTTTAAGGTGATTAGCAACCAAACTTTCCATTTCTGTTTTTAGTGCACCATGACCAATGGTTTTATGCCGCTTTACAGTAAAACGAGAAATTACAGGTCACTTCGAGATAGGTTATGAGATGAACAAATGAGACCTAATCTGTGACCAGAACTACCATGGAGGCTTAGTAGAACACTAGAGTCCTCTTGGTATGGTGTTCTTTCTGCCCGAGTCATACACAGCTCACTGTTCTTACTACTATTCAAAGGAGAAAATGGTTCATTTTGGGAAACTCTCAATCACCACTTTGTTGAAGAAGTCTGATTGCTCACTGCACATTTCTTTGAATAAACTTTCTTTATTTATTTAATCGTAAATGGCACAATCATCACTTCTTTGTACATATCCAATAGTGTATTTACGGTCCCCACAGTATACATCCCTTGTTTATATTTACAATAGATTATTGTTCGCATCTTGCCGCATGCATGTACATTGTTACAGTGTCAATTGCATTACTTTATTCCAATTCTCGGGTCGCTATTGGAAATTCAGATATCCCCTCACTCACTGCACATTTAATTCTTTAAGCCAAATGTGGTGTTTTAGCCTTGATTCCCTTCTTACCACTGCTCTTTTCCAATTGAGGATGGAGATGTATTGACACTCCACAGTTTTGCCATGGGTCAGTTTTTCTGTTGTAATGTGCATTGCAGTAAAACACAAACAATTGAAGGGTCTGAGGGAAATTTAAAGACCTACCCAGTTCGTATCCCCCCAACTGTAATCCTAACAACAAAAGAACCGGGGGTCTATAACGGAGCTTCAAGTACTCCGAGCTGCTGCAAAACTCCTACATAAGTGAGTTAGGCGCTAATAGAGCTACATAAGTCTCTATATCAGAATGTGTGCCAGGACAAACCTGTCGAAGGACCTACTGAGATTGTTGGTAAGACCCGTACAGAGATGTTTTGGATTCCCATCAAATAGGTATGTAGATCAAGTGTTCTCATTTGGTCATCCAAAAATGGGGTGGTATGTCTCTTGATCAATGAGACCCATCCATCGCCCTTACTCAATTGGGTCGCACCATCAATCGCTAAGGTACCCATGAACAAATGATAAAGATGGGATCGAGTGCAGTGCAAAAATCAAAAGATGTGTGAGTTAAAAACAAGGGGTAAAAAGATCAATAGGCGAAAAACTCTAATGTAATTTGTCCTTTCCCTCAAACAAACAAGAACAATGCAGAGGAAGCAGTCTAAACATATAACTGCATTTACAAGGCCAACATGTTTCAGCCGGTAGGGACAAGATCCCATGGCTTTCTTCAGGGCCAGAGTTCTAAGCATTAGCTACTGCATACATAAAGTGAACGTAACGACAATCTGTAAAGGATATACATAAATAGTCCAAAATCGTGTTCCTCTGTACCAAACGGTGTCTCTTACATCTGTTAACAAGAAACAAGAAATAAATTGTAGTAAGTACTATCAATACAGGAAAGACCTGGCACTGGCTTCTACTAATTAAGCCAATTTATTTTACTAATGTTACTCACCTGAATAGTACAGGGAGTGTACCTCACCTCTCCTGGAACCCAGCTCAGGAAGAAGGAGGCCCCGCTCTGTGAAGGCAAGGAAGGGGTAATGAACCGAAGGGTGGACAGTACTACTTTATCTCTCCCTCCAATACATAATATAGCCCCTATAACAGTCAAGCTTCACAGAGCCACAAAAAATCCTGAGGGTGGAATAAGTCACAGAGCCCATAAAAGTCCCAGGTTCCCAAGATCCATCACTTAATGTGAAAAGCTTTCCTCTAAATATGAGTGTCCTAAATAGGATGGAGCTAAACTGTAGCAGGTTTAGATCTAGGCTAGCAAAAGTTTGACAGACCAAGCCTGGTCTCATATCCCAGAAACATAGGTGAACCAGTCTATGCCACCCCAAAAGAAAAAAGGCCAAGAATAAATCCTAATGAGCCACTAACCTGTCCGGCGTTGCCTCATCGCAGGACCCGAGCTTGGTGGAAGGCAAAAAATGGCTGCCCACAGGAAGCTTATAAAGGAGATAGGGGCGGAGTATCACGTACTCTCGCGGGGTTCGATTGAACTACAGAGTGATGTCACAATCCACTGTGTTGTAGTTCACCCAAGAACTACAAGATGACATCATTACGGCCATCTTTGTAGTTTGAACTAGTTAAAAAATAAAGGTGCTTTATTTAACCATAGCGCAAGTGTTTGCAAGCGCGAAATGGTCGACCGAGCTGATGTCTATTTATAAAGATCCATCAAAGTGGTCTCTGATAATGATCCCCAAATGAACCCAAAGAAAGGTAGCCAATGGTGGGAAGGGGGGAGGAGGAAGAGGGGGGCTGAATCATCCACCCCTCACTTCAAAAACTGAAGTGGTAGAGGGCTGTCAAAACAGTACAATATCGTGCTGTGCCTGCCATATCAGAATAATGATCATTATCAGAGACCACTTTGATGGATCTTTATAAATAGACATCAGCTCGGGTCCTGCGATGAGGCAACGCCGGACAGGTTAGTGGCTCATTAGGATTTATTCTTGGCCTTTTTTCTTTTGGGGTGGCATAGACTGGTTCACCTATGTTTCTGGGATATGAGACCAGGCTTGGTCTGTCAAACTTTTGCTAGCCTAGATCTAAACCTGCTACAGTTTAGCTCCATCCTATTTAGGACACTCATATTTAGAGGAAAGCTTTTCACATTAAGTGATGGATCTTGGGAACCTGGGACTTTTATGGGCTCTGTGACTTATTCCACCCTTAGGATTTTTTGTGGCTCTGTGAAGCTTGACTGTTATAGGGGCTATATTATGTATTGGAGGGAGAGATAGAGTAGTACTGTCCACCCTTCGGTTCATTACCCCTTCCTTGCCTTCACAGAGCGGGGCCTCCTTCTTCCTGAGCTGGGTTCCAGGAGAGGTGAGGTACACTCCCTGTACTATTCAGGTGAGTAACATTAGTAAAATAAATTGGCTTAATTAGTAGAAGCCAGTGCCAGGTCTTTCCTGTATTGATAGTACTTACTACAATTTATTTCTTGTTTCTTGTTAACAGATGTAAGAGACACCGTTTGGTACAGAGGAACACGATTTTGGACTATTTATGTATATCCTTTACAGATTGTCGTTACGTTCACTTTATGTATGCAGTAGCTAATGCTTAGAACTCTGGCCCTGAAGAAAGCCATGGGATCTTGTCCCTACCGGCTGAAACATGTTGGCCTTGTAAATGCAGTTATATGTTTAGACTGCTTCCTCTGCATTGTTCTTGTTTGTTTGAGGGAAAGGACAAATTACATTAGAGTTTTTCGCCTATTGATCCTTTTACCCCTTGTTTTTAACTCGCACATCTTTTGATTTTTGCACTGCACTCGATCCCATCTTTATCATTTGTTCATGGGTACCTTAGCGATTGATGGTGCGACCCAATTGAGTAAGGGCGATGGATGGGTCTCATTGATCAAGAGACATACCACCCCATTTTTGGATGACCAAATGAGAACACTTGATCTACATACCTATTTGATGGGAATCCAACACATCTCTGTACGGGTCTTACCAACAATCTCAGTAGGTCCTTCGACAGGTTTGTCCTGGCACACATTCTGATATAGAGACTTATGTAGCTCTATTAGCGCCTAACTCACTTATGTAGGAGTTTTGCAGCAGCTCGGAGTAATGTGCATTGCTACATGGCATGTTCCTCCCACATTGCAGGAACAAACATCAGAGCTGACCGTATGGGCAGATGTCCTCAGCTGCCACGCAAATAACAAATTCTGTAGAAATCCCATTGGTCATCCAACATAAATGTCTCAGCATGGTCTGAACCTGCATCGGCTGCTCCTGCCTTAAATAACTAGATCTTTCTTGACATGGATAGTGTGTTAATATTTACCCATGGAATTGCAAAAAATGACTCTTTTAAAATGTTGCTTTTGGCCAAAAGAAGTAATTGAATTAGCCATTTTGTTGTGGAACGCAGTGAGCTATATGCTGTGGAATCCTTCATTTTTAAATATCTGTAGTTGAAAGAGCCTTGCAATGAGGTGACAAAGATTTTGTTAAACTTAAAGTTAGTTTAACCTTCAAAGATTCTGTTACGATTGCTAAGTGTAATAAATGTGGGCACAGAGGTAGACTAGAAAGTTCAAATGCGGCAGTACAAATAGTGGTTAGTATCACGACACCCAGGAATATTCTGTGTAATATAATGATTACATTAAGTGAACCAGAGTACAGGAAAGACTTTAGTTCCTCAGTTAATGAAGCTAGAATTGCTCCACTACCACCCACATCAGCTTGATATCTCAAACGTCTCCTCATATTGACCCCTCTTGTCTCAATAGGTATCGAGAGAAAGGATCCCACTGGTCTTTGGTGTGGAGCTGTGGCAGTTCAAATGTGTCCACAGTATCATTAAATAACCGATCCCGGATATAATCTTGTACACAATGCCCCTAAATATTAGCTATCAATCTTTTGCCATACATTAATGTGATTGGTACATACCTTCTATTAAGGAGTAAAAGATCTTTACCATAATTCAGGAGTGCCAGTATTCGAGGCTGCGTCAGTTTTTTTTTTTCCAGCATTATAGTCAAAATCTTGAACCAGAATCACACTAACCATGGTCACTTTGTAAGCTTAGGTGCATAACAAAACTCCTTTTCTGAGTAGTACCCAAGAATCACAGCACTTCTCAAACCAGAAATGTGTAAAAACTAAACCACAAGATAACAAAATAATGAAAACAAGCATGTGAAGTTAAAACGCACCACAAGCATTGTACAGTTTATTTTTTTAAATTACAAATCCGTACAAAACAGGTGAGCCGGCTTCTATATTTTAAAGCATTGCTAAAATAATAGCATGACTGTTTATATTGTGGCCTGACTCCCCCACTTTGCAAGGTTCAGCTGGTAGTAACTTGAGGAAAGAATTCTATTGATATTTGCTTTTGGGACACTAATTTTGTGCAGTACTTCACCAAGTTATAGAGAAGGAAAGTCTTCAGACAGTTCCTTGAACACACTAATGAGTCTCCTCCTGTTCGTATCTACTCGAGCATATTTAGGACTGTTAAACGTATTTGGAACTGGCCACATTGTTCTGGAACTTTATTTATTCTAGGTTTCGATCAAAACCGTTACACATGAAAGCTTTTAAACTACACAAAGGTCACTGCTGGCTGGAGTGGCTAGTTGTGCACAAGTTTAATTGGAACGCCTTTGGCTAAGCCTCGTTGGTAGTATTGGATTAGGGAATTCATTAAACCTTTCATTCAAATTGTATGCTCATTTGAATTTCGTAATTTTTGTTCTACGTCAACATTACCATATTGAACATTTTTCAGTGATCTTTTGAATCATTTCTATTAAAGTTAACCGTGGTGTGGAATTGACCTCTTGCTAGGCAAACTTTTGCATGTTACCAGTCGCTTTGACCATTTCCACAACACTGTAGAGATTCTGACATGGAAACATGTCTGTTGCTCCTTTTCTTTAAAAACAAAAAAAGGGTAATTTGTTTAAAACCGGAAGCTTGACAGAACCAAAATGGACTTAATGCTATGCCTTTTAAAAAAAATAAGCTGGGAGTCTAATAGTGATGGTAGAATGTATTAACTTATAATGATTCAGTTATTTTTATTAATGTATGTTTGTTATTACAGCTTCAAGCCAATCTAATTCCGGGGTTGAATTTGAATGCCCTTGGTTTATTTCCACCATCTTCGTCCTCGTCCGGAGTGCCACCTCCTTCAGTGGGTGTTTCTTCAGCCTCTGCTTCACCTTCATATCCTCCGTTTGGGGTAAGAGCTCCCAGTATTCTTTCTCTTTTTTTTAAAAATTATTTTTATTGAAGAACCAAAACAAACACAGGCTTTGCAAACCAGGTTACAGTTGCATGGTAAGCTGCGGCTCTTGCTCTGCAAGTCTCTGTAGTTTCAGACAATTCCTCCACAATATCTAGTCAGTCAGATCTGGCACTTTTACAGCCAAACAGAACAGCCCTTCTGCCGTACAGCCCAAAATACTCTCCTACAGGCTCCAGTTAGCCCTATCCCTTGTCTGCCTTCTATGCCCCCCCCCCCGACCTTTTCCCATTTCTTGGATCAGCCTTTCCCTGTGTACACCACATATTCTGTCCTCTGGCACCAGTCCAAATCCACCTCTCAGTCAGTGTACTGGCGCAGAAGTGGCCCTCCACGCCCTTGCTATGTTTCTCTTAGCCACTCCGGCCATCAGTCTCCGCTATATTTCTTTATACTTGGGCCAGTCCTGCTCTCCTTTGATCCCCAGGAGTAACCATTTGGAATTGAGGGGAAACCTCCATCTCCACTTACCGTGCCATTATTGTTGCCACCCGTGCGCAGTAGCCCCGCATGTGCTTGACAGTCGCAGAGGATATGGAAAAAGGTCCCCTCTCTCCCCCAGCCCCTCCTGCATAGTGAGGGTTCCATCCTACCTATTTTGTACAGGAACGTCTGTGCATAAATGATTCTGTGGAGTACCTAAAACTGGACCAGTCTAAACCGCACCCTGACAGCTATTTCCTGGGGGGCCCCCGAGGGCCTCCGCCCAGTCGTCCTCGTCAAGCGTCCCCAGATCCCCTTTCCACACCGTCCTCAAGGGACCCAACAAATCAGAATTGTTTTTGTTTATTTTAGATCAGTGACACTCCCTTTGTCTTCAGAGCCTTGGTCAGTATTTGGTCCTCCAGTGGCTAGTAGTCTGGAAACTGCTCACCTTCAAGCAGATGACAACACAGGGCGTGTCATAACTTCACATACCTAAAACGTTCAGACTTCGCAGGTCTGCAAATGTTATGTAAGCCTGATTTTTCCAGACCGCTCTCAAATGTTCTATCTCAATCAGCTACAATTTTCAGAATCCATGAAAGCCTCCGACCTCTGGCAGGTGTGTGCAGCTCCAGAGCGGTGTCAAGCCAGTGAGCTTCCCTTTCCAGCTCAGAAACCGGGTGACCTCCCTCCGTACATCGATTACTACCTGTGTCGTGGCCTGGGACCTCCTCTATCCGCCCCATAGAGAATCCGGTCATACCCCCTTGATCCATGAATGCTCCGTCTATCCTGTATGCTGGGTCTTGGTGATCGATAAATACCTAGTCATTCACGACCAGCAGCTGTGAGACCCAATAATGTTTCTGAATATCTGGGACTGAGTGTCTCCCATCGTACACCTTGCGCTGTAGTTGGGCCAGTGCTATTCTGGGGCCTCCCCCATTCCACAAGTCTATGGACTTCCTAGTCAATTCCCTTGAACACTGTCAGCGGAATCTTGTAGGGTGTGTTTGCTTTATATACTACCAATCTCGGAAGACTCCTCTTATAAACGGCAGCGCTACCCGCCAGCATCCATGGCAGGGTTCACCAGTGCGTCACTTCCCCTTTAAGTCTTTCCAACTGCAGGCCAACATTTTTTCTAAGGAAGTCTTGTGGTCTTGCGTGATGTAAATTTCCAGGTACTTAAACCCCTCTGACTGCACCGGGGCAGGCAATCTCGAGCAGGTGGGGAATCTCACCCGACCGAGGATATATTACTGATTTAGACCAGTTTATCATGTATAAAGTGTGTTCACCAAAAAAGCGAAGCACTTGCATAACCCTAACGATGGAACTCTGAGGGTGTGTGATGTACAACAGGATATAATCTTCGTATTGGGAGATTTTCTTCCCAGCCCCCCTGAGGCCGCTATACTCCAAATCGGGGGGTCCCACCTGATCCACGCTGCTAGGGGCTCAAGCGCTCGGGCGAACATCATGGGGGATAATGGGCAAACCTGCAGAGTGCCCCTTCGAAGTTCAAAACTGCGTGATATTGTACCATTTACCCTAATTCTGGACGTGGGGGCCTGGTAGAGTAATCTGATCCATGCCCTGAACTTCGGGCCAAAGCAGAGCCTCTCCAAAACCGTAAAAATATTGTTCCACTCCACCATGTCGAAGGCTATCTTTGTGTACAAGGCCACGGTCTGTGTCTCCTGTCATGAGTGAGAAAGGTGAAGCACTTCAGAGAGACCTCTCAAATTAAGCCGGGTACTTCTACTAGGAATGAAGTCTGACTGTTCTGGGAGGACAGTAGAGTGCAGGATTCCGCCGCAGTCTGGTCGCCAGGGATTTAGCCAGTACTTTAGCCTCCACATTAAGTAAGGAAATCGGTCTGTACTAACCAGAGTCAGCCGGTGGTTTGCCCTCCTTAGGTTTGACCACTATCATCGACATCCTTTGGTCAGTGGGGAGGCAACCCATAAAGAGCGCCTCATGGTACATCTCCATAATTGGCTTAACCACCATCCTTGAAAGCCTTTGTACAGTTCAACCGGTTTACCATTAGGCCCCTGTGACTTACCCAACCGCCGCCCTCACAGTGACTGCAGCAGCTCCTACTCTGTCAAATCTGCTTCACGGCCTCGCTTTCCTCCCCTGTTTGCACCCAAAGGTTCACATTTTGAAGAAAATCCTTAAAGTCTGCAACAGTCATGGAAGTGCGGGAGGCATTTAAAGCCTTAAAGTAGGTGAAGGCCTCTGCTGTGGCCAGGTTAGTTGTCTGAGTTTCTTTTCCCCCATTCATCTTGTATCTCAAGTACCCATGACCTCTCCCTGTCATGACTTTCCAGCCATGCTAGCAGTTTGGCGGCCTTATCCCAAACATCATAGAATCGGCGCTGTGTCGCCAAGGCATGCTTATGCGCTAGGTCTTCTGTAAGGGACCGTAGATCTTGTTAGCGAAGCACCAATCGGTCTATTTATCTCACCCCTTCTTCCTGTGCTAGCTTTTCCATCTCTAGTATTTCCCTCTCAATGTCCGACCTTTGCCGTTTGGATTTCTTTCTCTTACCCCCAATTATCGCCTGCACTCCCCCTCTTATCACAGTCTTAAAGGACTCCCACAGGGTCAGTGCAGAGTTCACGATCCCCGGTTTTATTTGAAATACTGGTCCATGCATTTGCGTACCTTACCACGGTTCTCCTTATCTTTCAGATACCAGGCCCCTAGCCTCAGCGGCATCTGGTAGTCCACTTG
Organism: Lissotriton helveticus; assembly: GCF_964261635.1. Classification (NCBI taxonomy): domain Eukaryota; kingdom Metazoa; phylum Chordata; class Amphibia; order Caudata; family Salamandridae; genus Lissotriton; species Lissotriton helveticus. Next base: position 909,451,122 of record NC_136071.1, on the reverse strand, counting down.
CGGACCCAACAGTTGTACCTCCACTAGCGAATGGCCTGAGATTCCTCTAGCCAGATGTGTTGCCATTGAGAAATGTAATACCTGAGTTTGGAACATTAAGACGTAATCTGTTCTGGAGAAGCTGCCATGCGGCGCCGAGAAATACGTATACTGGCCAAACTTTGGGTTAAGCTCCCTCCACAGATCCACCAGCCCCATCACGGACGCAAAGTGAGACCAGGTTCCCAATACTCCTCCTCCCACCAACCCCGCTTGTTCTAACCATGTTCACACCAAAGACTGTTCAAATCCCCACCTATCCGGAGTATTCCCCGGGGGAGTTCCAACCGCAGATCCCCCCCAGGTCAGGGAGAGTCGTCCCCAGGATTTGAAGCAGGGTATAGACCGAGCAAATGAGATCAGTCCCATTCCATTTCCTGTTAAGGGTCACGTACCAACCATGGTCATCCCTCCACACCCGATGGGAGATAAACGGCAGAGATTTCTTTACCAGAATTCCTTCACCCCGCAATTCAGACGTATATCCTGCGTGTGCCCTAAAGACATATTCCATTCTGTCAAAGGGCTTGCAATGATGACCACAAAGGTGTCTTGCAACAATACAACATTGGGGCCATAACACCGCAAATGTTGCAAAACGAATGTGTATTTGATGCCACTCCCCAGCCCAATAACATTCCAAGACCATATTTTCAGCCCTTGGGAAACCTCACATGTACCTTTCGTCTGTCACTTAGTGTCCTTATTCAGTCGCTGCAGAATGTGAGTACCCTCCCTCATTGCCCGGGGAACAACCGTTGTGTCTAAAGCCCCTTCCTTCCCCTCACTGCAAACGTAAAAGACATAGCACTGCATAGCCTTAATAAACATTAAACTCAACCTTAGCACCGTTAACCCCTCCCCACCGCACTACCTGGCTCCGTGGGCTTTGAACCACCCACTTTCCTAACTCGGAAAGTGCCTGTCGCCCCAAACATAACTGCTGGTGATGGGGGTGACCCACAGCCACCCGGCCAAAGGCCTGTCTGATAAACAGCGTTATCACAATTTAAAATTCCCCCCATAGACATATGTGAAAACCAGCATATCCCAGCTCAGAATAAGTTTAATCTCTCTGGTAAGTCCATGCCTATTAACCCATTCCATCCCCGTTGTAATCCCCCCCCCACACTTCACCCTCACCCCAGTTCCCAAATACGGTCTGCCACATCATATAGCCAATCATCCTCCCTAAGTTTGCCAATCTCAAATGCTCACGTGCCCAACATGTGGATGTTCCTGACTGACGGGGGGGGGGGGGGGTCCTCCTTTCGGGCCCTTGGATCGATATTTCCTCATCACCCGCAGCCCTTTCCCAACCACCTTCCAGCCAGTCCCACGTTTCTGGTGTGGCAAATAGCAATGTCTTTCCATCTGGGATGACCTACAAAGTGGAGCGCAGAGCCCTTTTTTACTTAATCGTAGCTTCTGCGTTGACGCTGCACCTGCAGCTTTTTACAGCAAGGCTCCTGTGCACCGGTAAATGGCATTGTGCAGCTTTGAATTGACTTTATTTCATCCCAGAAGTGGTGTGAGTAGATCAGATATAGACGCCACCCCTACACACAGACATCTGTTCCTTTCTGCTAATTTTTTTTACGTTGAATGATGTACGTTGTATGAAGTTTCTCTTTAAGAATTCAACACAGTATGGAAGAGACCTATATCCTCTCTGAAGACGGCTGGAGGTATACAATGCAGGGACTTTTTGCAAACCAATGTCTGTCATGGGCCTGCACATGGGGTGCCTTTGATATCTGTGCTTGAGGCAGAAGAGGAGTGAGCTCTCACAAACCTAAATCAGTCCGGTAAGTGAAGCAAAGCTTTACGTCGTTTATCTTTGGAAGAAACCTTTAAAGTCGAACTTTGGCTCAAAGTTGAGTGTAGATTTGCTCTAGATGCTGTTCCATGACAGGTCATTGTCCAAGTCTTTGGGTGAGTTCAGGCCTAAGACAAAACAGAAACATAAGAAGGCAAAGTGGGATTAGTCTCCATTCCACCTGTCTCCAGACCAGAATTGAGGGCATAAATGCACCACCCGGTGTGTCCTGATCGACTCAGGAGCAGTTTCGGACATTGGGCCCGATGCACCCTAAATTCCCTGTGCAAGTTGCAGTGTCAAGAACGATTGGGTCTTTCACAGAGGCCATATTGTGCATCTTTGGCACTCTCCCGTTCCCTCTGGTATACCTTCAGGTTTCAAGGATCCATAGGAGCCTCCAAGTGGATTATGGCCATCAGATCCGCCCTCTGCACCGTTTGTGCCCTCAGACACCCACTTAGGGGGTTCTGCATCATCATCTATGCTGGTATCCTATCCCGTGCAAAAGTTGGCTTTAGTCTAATGCTGAAGCCACAGGAAGGCACTGTAGTAATTTTGGTATCCGGCCTGAACTGAAGTAGTGTCTCCCTTGACCGAGGTTGTGTCTGGTATCCACATTAACATACACAGTCCCCATTCAATCTTGTTCTGACAGAATATTACTCCTGCCCAAAGTAGTCTACCGTTGCTCTGCTAGCTTTTTGGGTCAGACTCTAATTGAATTTCCCCACCTTTTGGAGATGACTGTGCTCATGATGGGGAAGGGTGTTTTACTCTATGATGAAAACAGTTTGTATGTGGACTTGCAGGAGGCCAGTGGGCTTGATACTTGGTTGATTACTCCCCCTGGACCACAACAGGAGTGTTTCCTTCTTTGTGGTAATTAGACATGCAGTGCAGGTTTTGGACATCTAACCACCCACAGTCAAGGTCAAAACGCATCATTATCACACTTCCAGTTCCCTCTTGTGTGCCATCAAGCCCCAAGAATCAACAGGAATCGGCCACCGCTGCCTAATCCATACTTGGCTATGTCTGTTCTCCTGGAAACCATTTCAGGTTATGGACCAACATTTGTGCCTACTTAATTCTGGTGCCAAATTCTGTGCCAGTCTCTTGGACAGACTTCTGTATCAACTCTGCTGGAGGATGTGCCTTACAAATTGCGGTGTCTGACTCCAAACTGAAGTCTTGATAGAGGCTGTTTGTGGTATCCACCTTGACGTGCCTTCTTCCCATTCCATCTGATTCTGCCAGAACACAGCCTCTTCTTGGAGTCATCCTTGGGTGCTCCACCAGTTTTTTGTCTTGGGAGTAGTCTGAAAAAAGTTGTCCACCTTCACATTTGGGATTTTCAATAAATTGGAAACCAGAATCCCCTTTTACAGAAATATGAGAGCAGAGACAATACTTTAAAATCATACCCACCACTGAGGATAGTAAAAGCATTGGAAGGACTAACTTTCATTTACCACAAGTTTCATTTCCACTGTCCTTGTGGTGCTTATCGATGGATGCCTGTGATGGACCTCCATTTGGTTTGTCTGGGGTACCTGGAGAGGGACCATGACTCCATGTCATGTGCTGAGTGCAAGACTGTGAACGCCAAGGCCATCTGCGAGTGGGCCATGAAGCTCTTGGCTGCTTGCCATGCAACTCCGCTCCCCTCCAGGTCTCATTTATGTGGCAGGTCTCGGGAATGCTCGCAGTGTCACTTGCGTTGGGCCTCATCTAACTCCAGGACTAACTCAGTTAAGTCCCATAAGAAGTCATCCAAGAAGTCAAATAGCTCTGCGACTTCTCCAAGTCACTCTAATTTTTTGGATTAGGCGAAGGAACAACGCCACAAATCCCAGCTCTTCTCGCAGGTGGTTCCTGTGCAGCCAGCGTCGGAAATCTGGTGAACTCGACACTTTGAATTTCCTGGAGCCTTAGCGACACCCGCCCCATTCTGAGAGCTTTAGGAGGCAATGAGCCTAATTTCTGGGAGGTTGAACCCCTCCGGAGCATCACCAGGTCCCATGGGTTCAGGAGGGTCTTCGACTGGGTCTCTGTCGGCGGGTCTGCCCTTGGGACCAGTTTACCTCTGGATCTGCCCCTGCTGCGACTTCCCGACCACCTCTAGGGACTGTTCCAGTGGTGCCATTCCTGACGCCAAACTCATCCGGATTCCCGACTTCGATACGGAGTAACACTGAGGATGCCTTTACTTAAACTGCCCCCCTAGCAGTGTCCATGGCTCATGACAACTGGTAGGAGGACCTGGCTGATGCCAGTGGCCTGTTCACTTCACCAGACACTGTCCTCATCTCTCCTCCCACTGTGGCTACATAGGAAGGGGCTTCCCTTTTGATGGTGGCCCGGAGGGCATCTTAGGTCTTGGACCTACATCTGCCCATGGTTCAAGTCAAAATAAATGTCTTCACGGCCATCTAGGTATCCCCATCAGAACCCTTATGATTCTTCATAGAAGCCCTCACTGATGCTCTGCTCTGGGCCAAGCCCTGCACAGACACCCGTTTACACATGACCACTGCTTGCTGCCATCGTCTTGCTCCCTTTGACCCAGACTCCCTCTCCCATCACCCTACCCCTGAGAGTCTGATTGTCTAGGCCTCAGCTTCCTCAATCAATCCCGGCACGTTCCCTACCATACCACCAGATAGGAAATCCAAGAAGCTGGATACCTAAAGTAAGAGAATGTTTGAGGCATGTGAGCTGTAGATCACATGCTTTGCATAAGTCTGCCATCTAGTTTTAGGTCCAGATGTTTGCAGTTTGTTTTTCTTTGAAGAAGTCTTTCCAGTCATGAGGTAGGTGACTCCTCCTTCCTGTGATAGTGCGCATGGGCTTCGACGCCATTGTTGGATTGTTTTTTTCCGCCATCTGGTTCGGACTGAATTGCTGCGCTCCAGTGCAACACCATTCTCGGGTTCCCCTTGGTACGCAATCCACTACCATCGGTGGTATTGTTTCTCGATCACGTTACCCATTCTCTGCGTGTCGGTGCAGAAATCTTTAATTGGAAAATGTGTGGGGTCCGTTGGGCCTAACGGCGTCAACTCAGGTCGCAGTTGAAGGGACGACTCAATTTAAATTCTGTCCCGGGTGTCGCGCACCTACTTGCACAAAGTGTTCAACTTGTGTCTCTTCCTGGAACACGGCGAACAAGACCAACGCGTGTCGCTCTTTTCGATCCAAGAAGATGTTCCATGATTGTCTGGCTCGACGTCACGTAATGCACGGGCAACATAGCGGCTCTGCACCGGATCTCTTTGGAGACTATTCTGACCACGAAGTCTTCAACACACAAGGAGCCGAAGAAGAACAACATATTTCTGTGTCCGAAGGTGATTCCGACTTGATAGAAGACGTTCCGCAGTGCCAACGTAACATGAGTACTGATACTCCCCTGACCCAAACTATACCCAAGAAAAAAGCTCTGGTCCTTCCTCTGCCTTCCGGCTAAGGTTAGCACTGAAACGCCCCACCTTCTGGCTCAGCACCGAAACACACCCCAAAGCATTCCGGCTCTGGACCGAGTCTGCCCCATTCGGGCACCGAACTGAAATCATCGGCACCAAGATCCAAACACGCCATCGTGACTATCCCTTCGGCACCGAAACATAAATCTTAATCAGAAAAGCTCAACCACAAAACCTTCCATACCGAAAATTCTGGCCCCGAAAGCCAAACAACTCGTTTCTATGTACTGCCTTCCAACACGGACCCGAACCAGAAAGAACTTGTCATTAACCCTAAAACTGGACATTTTCATGTAAAACTGCCAGTTAAACGGAAGCCAACGATGGAGGAAACTTACCACATTCCCTTTAAAAGGAAAAATGTGGGTACTAATCCTTCTCCTCTTCCAGCTACATTCCCACCCAACCCTAATTTAATCATTACTCCCATATATTCACCACAACCACAGTCACCTGACCACCAGGAGGACGGGGAAACACAAGATGACAATAAAACTGATCCGTGGACTAATTACAACACTGATCCTAACATTGATGATGACCCTGATCTACACCTTTCCAAACCCTCTCCACCTGATGATACCATAGGGTACATAGAGTTCATAAATAGGGCTGCTCCATATCACAGAGTTCAGCTTCACGAAGAGGATTTTCTTTTTGAGACTTTAACTTCATCTCAAAGAACACTCATACACTGCCCATATTTAAGGGTATGATTAAACATGCGGACAACATTTTTACGACCCTGTGCGTGCAAGGATTCGAACACCAAGGGTAGAAAAAATATATATACCTGCACCTACAGACCCAGTCTACATTAAGGGTCAATTTCCCTTAGACTCCCTAGTGGTTTCTAACGCTCGCAGAAGAGCAAACCCTCAAACCGGAGATGCCCCTCCTCCTGACCAGGAATCCAAACTCGGATGCCTCTGCTAAAAGAGTAGCTAGGCAGGCAGTCACTGGTGTTTTAGCGAGATATGACAGGGTTCATTACGACGAATTGGAGCAATTGCTCCAATTCTTGCCAGACGAACACAAAAGTAAGGCACATGACTTAATTCAGGAAGGAAAACTCATTTCCAATACTTCCATTAAGTGTGCTCTAGATGCAGCTGATTTTGCAACTCATGCTATTAACACCAGTGTTCTTTTAAGAAGACACGCCTGGCTCAGAATTTCAGGGTTTAAACCCAAAGTCCAGACCTCTATTTTAAACTTACCCTTTGATAAGGAACACCTCTTTGGACCTGTAGTAGATACTTCTTTAGAAAAAATGAAGGACACAGAGGTTGCAAAATCCATGGGAGCTTTGCAGTCCCCTTCCAAGCAGGGCTCCTTTCGCCATCCTTTTACAGGGGGGGGGGGGGGTGTTCCTCAGACAACACCGCCTCTTCGTATATTGGCAACAATCAATCACCCTTTTCCAGAGGTTACTTTAGGGGATGATTTCGAGGCAATAATTGCAAGGTGAGAGGTAAAGGTAACACCACGTACTTCCAAACAAACCGTGACTTGCCGCCTCCCCCCAATCATCCCACATCTGTCGGGAGACGTCTCTCAATTTCTTCCCATCTGGAATACAATAACTTCAGACAGATGGGTTTTAGAAATTATCCAATCCGGTTATTGCCGGGAGCTTAACAATTCCCCCAAACATTCCTCCACAGTCACACAATGTCACCAGAGCATCTGCACCTTCTCAAACAAGAGGCTCTCTTTACTGCAAAAAGTCGCTAAAGAGCCCGTCCCATTACAATATCAAGGGTCCGGCGTACACTCTATATTTCTTCATACCCAAAAAGGACGGCTCTCTCAAGCCTAGTCTAGACCGCAGAGACCTAAATCTTCATATTCAATCAGATCGTTTTCACATGGTGTTAGACGGACCGGGAGGGTCGGCCGAGGATAAGGGGAGAGGTCTCCGGGGAGAGCCGTCTCCAGTGAATCGTACAGACAAGTAACTCCCCCCCCACAGACGGACACCACACAATGATAAAGTTCAACGATACTTTATAGGCAATTCTTCAAGTACGGTAGAATGGTACAAGGAGGTCTGGACTCAGGGGTCCCCTCTATTCTGGTCTCTGTTTGGGAAAAGGGTAGCGGGACAGTCTTGTTACCAAAGAGATGGAAATAGCTCTCAATCCTCGAGCTCGGTGGTGTAGATGAACGGGCCGCGGCGGAGCCAGCAGGTCCCGTGATGGATGAAGGAAGACGACGGTCCGCGGCAGAGCCAGCAGGTCCCGATGAAGGTGGTGGTTACAAACGGTCCGCGGCCACGCCAGCAGGTCCCGACGACGATGAAGGATAGGGTGGTTCCCAAAGCCGCGGCAGCGCCAGCAGGCAAGACGAGGGTGCACAAGACAGAGCTACGGCAGCGCCAGTAGTCCGTCAAGGATGAGTTCTTCTTTGCGTCTCTCGACTCCAAGATACAACTGCCGTCCGGCTCGGGAGCTGCCCCAGTTATAGGGCTGGTGTGCTTTGATGTCCGGACCCTCGCACTTGGAGGTCGGGAGGTCCGGGATGAGGGGGTTCAGACACCCAGCAGGGGGGTGGAGCCAGCGCCCGGGGAGGCGATGGGCGAGCGGTACTTGGCGGGGGAGAGCCATCGACACCTCTTGCTCCCATTGACTGACCAAGTAGCCCGCTCACCTCCTGGGTGGATGTTGGTGCCGGAATGTCTGAGGCCTGGCCAGGCCCAGGGTTGAGGTCGATCGGGGGCCAGGCGGCCTCGTGGTGGAGTGTCCAAGATGGCGCCCAGGATGGGCGCGCAGGCCGGTAGTGGGTCGGCCTACGCGGTCAACAGGTTCGAGTGTAGGGGTCCCTGCGGGGACGGTGGACGTGTAATGGTGGTGTGTGGTACTTGCGTGGCTGGTTCGGGCCTGGTTGGGCCGGGGGAGAGCGGCCCTTCATGTGGCCTGTCCAACATGCGTCCCCCCCAGCTGAAGGCGGGGAGAGTTACCCATTCTCTTGGGGACTCTTCTCGTCGAGGCGGAAGAACCGGGACAGGCCATCTGCGTTGGCGTGATCTGGCCCAGGCCGATGTTCAACTGTGAAGTCCATCCCTTGTAGGGAGATGGACCAGCGTAGTAACTTCGGGTTTTCCCCCCGCATCTGCATCAGCCACTGCAGGGGTCGGTGGTCGGTCTGTACCCGAAAGGGTGTGCCAAAAAGGTAGGGCCGGAGCTTCTTGAGGGCCCATACCACCGCAAAGGCCTCCCTCTCTATGGTGCTCCAGCGTTGTTCCCGTGGTAGGAGTCGCCGGCTGATGAAGGCCACCGGCTGATCACGGCCTTCGGTGTTCACTTGAGACAGGACTGCCCCAATGCCATGGTCGGAGGCATCCGTCTGGACGATGAACTCCCGGCTGTAGTCGGGGGCCTGGAGCACAGGGGCGGAGCACATGGCGGCTTTCAATTGTTCAAATGCAGCTTGACACTCTGGGGTCCAGTTGACTTTCTGGGGCTGATTTTTTGACGTGAGCTCTGTGAGGGGCCTCACGATAGTACCATAGTCTTTCACGAACCTTCGGTAATAGCCCGTGAGGCCCAGGAAGGCCCGTACCTCGGTCTGGGTAATGGGGGGCTGCCAGGACTGGATGGCGGCAATTTTTAGCTGCAGAGGGGCCACCAGGCCGCTTCCCACCTGGTGCCCGAGGTAGGTTACAGACCCTTGCCCAATTTGACATTTGCTGGCCTTGATCGTGAGGCCAGCTTGCTGAAGGGCGTGCAGCACTGCTCGGAGGTGGCGGAGGTGCTCGGACCACTGGTTGCTGTATACAGCGATGTCGTCTAGGTAGGCGGCGCTGAATCCTTCGAGCCCCGCCAGGACCTGATTGACGAGTCGTTGGAATGTTGCTGGGGCATTCTTCATGCCGAAGGGCATGACTGTGAAATGGTAATGGCCATCGGGAGTGGAGAAGGCCGAACGTTCTTGTGCCCGGGGTGTGAGGCCGATTTGCCAGTAGCCCGCCGTCAGGTCGAAGATACTGAGGTAGCGGGCAGCTCCCATGCGGTCGATTAGTTCATCTGCCCGGGGGATGGGATGTGCGTCTGTCCTGGTGACCGCATTCAAGCCCCGGTAGTCGACGCAGAACCGGAGTTCTGGTGTGGTGCCGGGGGCAGCTGCTTTGGGGACCAGTACTACAGGGCTGGCCCAGGGGCTGTCTGAGGGCTCGATGACCCCGAGCGTGAGCATTTTGGCTACTTCCTCCTGGATGCAGGCCCGTACCCGATCTGGCACGCGGTAGGCCCGGTGGCGGATAGGGGGGCTGTCCCCCGTGTCCACATCGTGCGTACACCAGGAAGTGACACCTGGGGTGAGGGAGAACAGGCTGGCGAATTGTGACAGGAGAACTTGGCACTCCTGGCGTTGCTCTCGGGTGAGGGCCTCTGAGAGTCGGACCCCCTCTACGGAACCATCTTTCTCCCGCGTTCGTAGGAGGTCCGGGAGGGGCTCGGAGTCCTCTTCAGCCCCATTGTCTGTGGCCATCAGGAGGCTGAGTTCTGTCCGTACAAAGTGCGGTTTCAGTCTGTTAGCGTGGAGGACCCGGAGGGGGTTCCGGGAAGATTCCAAGTCGATGAGATAGGTAGCCGGACCCTTGCGCTCGACCACTTTGAAGGGCCCTGTCCACTTGTCTTGTAGGGCGCAGGGTTCGGTGGGGGACATCACCCATACCTGTTGCCCAGGTTCAAATTCGATGGAGGAGGCATTCCGGTCATACCACCTTTTCATGTCCTCTTGACTGGCCTCTAGGTTGGCTTTTGCTAGTCCTCGGAATCGCCGGGTCTGGTTGCGGAGCGTTAGGAGGTAGCGGAAAACATCTGGTGGGTTCTTTAGAGGGGGCATCTCCCAGCCTTCCTTAACTAGGCTGAGCGGCCCGCGCACGGGGTGTCCATATAGCAGTTCAAATGGGCTGAAGCCCAGGGACTTCTGGGGAACCTCTCGATATGCGAAGAGGAGGCACGGCAGCAGCACATCCCACTGGCGACGGAGGGGCTCTTCCAACCCCCCGATCATCCCTTTGAGCGTGCGGTTGAACCGCTCAACGAGGCCGTTTCCTTGAGGGTGATAGGGGGTCGTGAACCGGTAGGTAACCCCGCACTGTTGCCAGAGAGATTTCATATATTTCGAAATAAAGTTCGTGCCTCTGTCACTGACGACCTCCCGGGGGAAGCCCACCCGGGAGAAGATCCCCATCAGAGCCCGGCCGACTACCGGGGCTGTCACAGTCCGCAGGGGAACAGCCTCCGGGTAGCGGGTGGCGTGGTCCACTAGCACCAGGATGAATCGATGGCCTTGTTTTGTGCGCGGGTCCAGGGGCCCTACGATATCGATTCCGACCCTCTCGAACGGGGTGGTGACCACGGGAAAAGGTTGCAGGGGGGCTTTCAGTTTGCGGCCGCTCTTCCCACTGGCTTGGCACGTGGGGCAAGATCGGCAATGCTGGTGTACATTGTCCCTCATTTTGGGCCAGAAGAAGTGGGTCACCAGGCGGCTATAGGTTTTGTCTTGACCCAAGTGTCCTGCCAGGGGGACATCGTGGGCCAGGTTTAGCAGAAAGTCTCTAAAACGGAGGGGTACCACTAGGACTCGGCTGGCCCCCAGCTCCGCGATTCTTTGCTCACTGTACAGCAGATCATTGTCCCAGTAGACCCAGTGAGTTCCGGAGGTATCCCCTGCGCTTTGGGCTAGCGCTTGCTGGCGGAGTCCCTCGAGGGAGGGACAGGTCTTTTGTTCTTGGCGAAATTGTTCTTGCGTGGGCCCCCCCTCTTGAGGCCACTGGTCGAGGTTAGCGAGGTCTGGAGGTTGAGCTGGTTCGGGGGGGACGTCACGGTCGGTGGTTTCGGCGGGGGCGACCGGAGGCGGTGGCGCCGGCCATTCGAGTTCCTCTGGGCGGGTGTTGGCACGGGCGGTCATGGACCGGGTGGTGACGCACGCCCAGTCCGGGACGCCCAGCATCCCCAGGTGCTCTTTTCGTTCGACTGCTGCCCATGGAGAGCTTTCCAGGTCATTACCCAGGAGGCAGTCTACGGGGGCATCATCTCGGACCGTCACCTTCAACATGCCGGAGACCCCTCCCCATTCGAAGGGGACGCAGGCCATCCGACACAGACTTTCTGAGTTATCGGCTGAACGTACAGGGCAGAGAATGTTTGGTAAGTATTGTTCGGGGGTCACCAGGTGACAGCGGACGGCTGTTACACTGGCCCCAGTGTCACGAAGGGCTTCAGCCCGGCGTCCATTGATGCCCACCCATTGGCTGTACTTCTGGGTATTAGCGGGTAGGGGGACCCGCGGGACCATGTCTCTCCCCCCTAGGCAGGCGAGAGCCATGGCGGCTGGCTCCCATTCTTGGTGTTCCTGTTCATATTCTTCTTGTTCCTCTGAGATCTGTTCCTCCCCCAGAGCAGCAGCGGCTACTTGGCGGGGTCTTGGGCTCTGGTACTGGGGGCAGTTTGGGTCGTTTGCATAGTGTCCGACTCGTTGGCATCGATGGCAGGTAACATTGGCTCGATGTCCCGGTCGCGCTGGGGTGCTGCCCCGGTTGGCCGGGGGGGTGGGGCTGGTAGTGAGGGTGACCGGAGCGTTGCTTCTTCCGCGTCCTTGGCCTCCACCTCCTCGGGGACGGTGCTGACCATTGTTGTTCCGGTTCTGTTCGGAGGACCCATTTCGACTCACTCTGGTGATCTCCCACCGGTCTGCTTCGGCTGCGAGCTGCCGGGGATCCGTTAACTTGCTGTCGAGGAGGTGCTGACGAAGTTCAATGAAGCAATTGTTCGACAGATGCTCCCATACCATAAGATTGAACAGTTGTTCGTAGGTTGTGACCCTGCTTCCTTTGATCCAGCCCTCGAAGGCTCGGCTAAAGTAATTGACATAGTCCACCCAAATTGTACCTGGGATGCGGGTGCAGTCTCGGAACCTCTGACGGTACATCTCGGGTGTGAGGCCATAGCGGGTGAGGAGTGCAGCTTTCATATGGTCATAGGAGGTCATCTGGTGGTCTGGGAGTTGCAGCAGGGCGTCGCGGCCCTCATTGAGGAATCTCCCCCACAGACCGGCCCCCCAATCGCTTCTATCGATCCGGTGTGCAGTCATAGCGATTTCATAGGCCTTAAACCATTGCTGGATGTCGTCCTCTCGGAAGTATTCTCGAACGACATCCTTGGGGATGTGTACCTTCTTCTCTGTTGCCCCTGGAGTGTGGGGTTGCTCGGGCACCCCTGCTTCTTTATTTTGTTTGCGTAGGTCGATTTCAGCTAATTTCCGCTCATGTTCATATGCCAGTTTCTTTTCCTCGAGCTCCCTTTGTCTCTGTTTCTCCTCTCTTTCTTCTCGGAGACGCAGGTGCTCTAAGTTGATTTTCTGTTCGGCCAACTTTAGTTCAACGTCCATTTTGAGCCGGGCCATTTCCAGCTCGTGTAGTCGGGTTCTTTCTCGTTCCTGGATCTCGTCTGGCGAGAGACCCGTTCTTCGTTCTTCAGGGGCCATGGGGGTTTGTGCTGCGATGTCTTGATCGGGGGTTCCGGCAGCCCCGGTTTCTGCCCAAGATTCCAGGGCCTGCTTAAAGTCATCTTTGGTATTTAGTCCGGTGGTAGCGATACCTAATTCGATACAGAACTGTTTAAGTTCACGATGGCTGTACTCGTCCAATTTCTCCATCTGGAATTTCTCCGTTGATCCGCTGTCTTTAGTTGACATGGTGATTCGCCGTGGGGTGAGCTACTCTCTGTACGGTTTATGCGGTGATTCGGATCCCGTCGCTGGCCACCAATGTTAGACGGACCGGGAGGGTCGGCCGAGGATAAGGGGAGAGGTCTCCGGGGAGAGCCGTCTCCAGTGAATCGTACAGACAAGTAACTCCCCCCCCACAGACGGACACCACACAATGATAAAGTTCAACGATACTTTATAGGCAATTCTTCAAGTACGGTAGAATGGTACAAGGAGGTCTGGACTCAGGGGTCCCCTCTATTCTGGTCTCTGTTTGGGAAAAGGGTAGCGGGACAGTCTTGTTACCAAAGAGATGGAAATAGCTCTCAATCCTCGAGCTCGGTGGTGTAGATGAACGGGCCGCGGCGGAGCCAGCAGGTCCCGTGATGGATGAAGGAAGACGACGGTCCGCGGCAGAGCCAGCAGGTCCCGATGAAGGTGGTGGTTACAAACGGTCCGCGGCCACGCCAGCAGGTCCCGACGACGATGAAGGATAGGGTGGTTCCCAAAGCCGCGGCAGCGCCAGCAGGCAAGACGAGGGTGCACAAGACAGAGCTACGGCAGCGCCAGTAGTCCGTCAAGGATGAGTTCTTCTTTGCGTCTCTCGACTCCAAGATACAACTGCCGTCCGGCTCGGGAGCTGCCCCAGTTATAGGGCTGGTGTGCTTTGATGTCCGGACCCTCGCACTTGGAGGTCGGGAGGTCCGGGATGAGGGGGTTCAGACACCCAGCAGGGGGGTGGAGCCAGCGCCCGGGGAGGCGATGGGCGAGCGGTACTTGGCGGGGGAGAGCCATCGACACCTCTTGCTCCCATTGACTGACCAAGTAGCCCGCTCACCTCCTGGGTGGATGTTGGTGCCGGAATGTCTGAGGCCTGGCCAGGCCCAGGGTTGAGGTCGATCGGGGGCCAGGCGGCCTCGTGGTGGAGTGTCCAAGATGGCGCCCAGGATGGGCGCGCAGGCCGGTAGTGGGTCGGCCTACGCGGTCAACAGGTTCGAGTGTAGGGGTCCCTGCGGGGACGGTGGACGTGTAATGGTGGTGTGTGGTACTTGCGTGGCTGGTTCGGGCCTGGTTGGGCCGGGGGAGAGCGGCCCTTCATGTGGCCTGTCCAACACATGGGGACACTCCAACAAGTGTTCCCACTCCTTCAGCAAGGCAACTTTCTGTCTACATTAGACTTAAAGGACGCTTACTCCCACATTTCAATACATCCTGCTCATATATCTGATTTGTGGTAGCAAAACATTATCAGTTCAAAGTGCTCCCATTCAGAGTCTCCACTGCTCCCGTTGTATTCACCAAATGCCTGGCGGCAATAGTCGCTGCTCATCTGCGAGGACCACACATGCATGTCTTCCCATACTTGGACAACTGGCTCATCGACGCCAGTTCGCAAACAAAGTGTCTACAGCACACTCAAAAAACAGTACTGTTGCACGATCTCTGATCCACAGGAAATCTGTTTGAAGTCCCATCTCCAACACTCCCACACAAAAATGTACTTTGGAGCCACTCTCAATACACAAAAGGTGCTGGCGTGTCCCAATCCAGCCAGGATCTGCAATATTCAGGCTCCGATTTCAGTTTCAACCCAATCGCTCATTACCAGCTCGAGTATTCATGCAGCTACTGGGAATGATGGCGTCTTACATTATGATAGTTCCCTATGCAAGACTTTAAATGTGGCCCCTTCAGGAATGTTTAGCACGTCAGTGTAATCGGTCTCATGGTCAATAGTCAGATATAGTGTTGGACGACACCCGCACTCATCGCTCTCTGCAGTAGTGGAATCCACAGAACATTCCATAGGGCGGTCCTTCATCGACCCAGTTCCACAGACCGTGCTAACAGCAGACGCTTCGCTCAATGGTTGGGGAGCTCATCTCCAAACTCACACAATTCAAGGTTTGTGGAGTCAATAGCAAAAACAACTTCACGTAAATCATCTAGAGCTGCTAGCAGTATGTCTAGCGCTCAAAGCCTTTCCAGTTCACCTTGTAAGCAAAACTGTCCTGATACGTACTGACAACATGACAGCCATGTATTACATACAGAAACAGGGGGGACACGCTCTCTACAACTGTCACAGCTCGCACAAGCCTTTTGGAGGTGGGCCATACCTCACAAAATGTATCTCAATCCGATCTGCTCAGCAGGCAAAGAGATTCTCAAGTGGGAACTTAACCCTCAAGTTCTCTTCCCATTCTTTCAGATGTGGGCCTTTCCAGCGATAGATCTGCTCGCCACACACCAAAACATAAAATGCTCACACTTGACCTCCAGGTATCCACACCCATTGTCCAAAGCCAATACACTATGGATGAACTGGTCAGGGATATTTCCCTGCCCTTTTCTGCCTTTCCTACTCATTCCCTTAGTGGTTCGGAAGCTCAGGCAAACGTCCCTCACACTAATCCTAGTAGCTCCCACATGGACCTGTGAACCTTGGTTCACTACCCAGCTGGAGCCATCAGTAGTTCCTCATCAAAAACTACATCTTACATCCACTCTTGTCACGCACAGCCATGGAGAGATTTGGCATCCAGATCCGGAGCATTTCCAACCTAGTGATCTGACACCTGAAGTCAGAGTTTGGCTACCTGAATCTTACGCCAAGCTGTATAAACATCATTAAAGAGGCTTAAAGACCTACTACAAGAGCTTGCTGTGCAGCAAAATGGAAGCGGTTTGTTATTTATTCTAATAACAGCCATGTCAACCTGCTTGATGCTTCTGTTCAGAGTATCATTTATTTGCTGCATTTACAACAGTCAAATTTAGCATACATTTATACGCTTACATCTTGCTGCAATAGCTGCATACCTTCAGAATAGACATCTGTCCATTTTCAGGGTGCCTGTTATTAAGGCCTTTATGGAAGGACTAGAGTTATTCCTCCAAGATTCCACCTGCCTCAGTGTGGAATCATAATATTGTCCTTACCAGATTAATGGGTCCACCCTTCGAGCCATTGCATAAATGTGAACTAAAATTTCTCACTTGGAAAGTTGCTTTCCTCATTGATATTACATCACTGAGGAGAGTGGGTGAGCTTCAGGCACTAATCACAGGGGAACCATTTTTACAAGTACACCAAAACATAGCGGTTCTTCACATTAACCCTAAATTCCTCCCCAAAGTAGTATCTGCCTTTCACATCAACCAATCTGTTGAGTTGCCTGTGTTCTTTCCTCAACCAGATTCAGTGACAAAACGTGCTCTACACACCGGAGATGTTAACAATTATTACTCTGTTAGAAAGGGCAAAACTTTTTCGTAAAGCTAACAACTCTTTGTTGCTTTTGCTACACCACACAAAGGCAATACCATTTCTAAATCAAGTATTGCAAGGTGGATAGTCCAATGTATTCAGGCATGCTATGCAAAATCAAACAGGACTTTACCAATTCCCCCGGAGCGCATTCCACTTGCAAACTAGAGGCTTCTATGGTTTTCTTAGGAAAAATTCCCATAGCTGACATTTGTAAAGTTGCAACATGGTCTACACCACACACATTTACAAAACACTGTTGTGTAGATGTGTTAGCAAGACAACAAGCTAATGTAGGCCTGGCAGTCAGTTCTTCGTACACTCTTTCAGGCAACTGTAATAGCTACAAGTTAGCCACCGATTCAGGAGATCAAAGCATGTGATCTACAGCTCACATGCCTCGAACGGAAATACTACTTACCCAGTATGCATCTGTACTTGGCAGGTAAAGCTGTAGATTTACATTGTCCCACCCGCCTCCCCGGTTACTTGTACCTGTTGCAGTAATATCTTATTTAGATACAAACACATGGACATCTCTATTCTACTCTTACTAACTCCATTCTCACCCTCAGCTGGAAAACAACAATGGAGTTGTTGCCCATGCGCACAATCACCTGCAAACATCCGCACCTAACAATAGATGGCAGACTTATGCAAAGCATGTGAATCTACAGCTCTACATGCCAAGAACAGATGCATACTGGGTAAGTAGCATTTTCCTTTCTCTTCCGCCAGCCTGGCACTGCTGCCGTGAACACTGCAAGCTTATTGGGCTGTTATTCCCATACTGTGAGGGGTACGGTTGCACAAGTGCTGTCTATGGTCCTGAATGAGGCTCGGGGCCATACTCAAGCTATTGCTGATGCAGGAGATGCTGCAAAGTTTACGATCAGACGCAGGTTGGATGCAACAGACTCGCTGGGTAGAGCCATTTCTTCTTTGATGGCACTTCGAGCTCATGCCTGGTGGAGGAACACTTGCTTTTTGGAGGAAGACCAAGTCTCGCTCATGGACATGCCCTTCAATGGAACCTGTCTTTTTGGAGACATTGCAAATTCGGCCTTGGAGATATTCAAGGACAGTAGTGCCACGGCTAGGCTCTGTGGCCCCACAGCAGCAGCATTCAGTCTTACACCCCTTCTGTGGCTGTGGTAGAGGCTATCGGACATATATTTTCCCCCCTAGGCACTGCAACCAGCAGGCTCATGTGAGAAAGTGAGTCTCTGTTGCAGTACCCCCCCCTCACACACTTTTTGCCTAATACACTTTTCCTTGGTGTGCCCTGGGTCCCTGCCAATCAGGTACCCAGGGTCTGTGTTCCTGCCCTAAGAACTATACTAAAGCCTAAACCCAATTGGCATCTCTAGCCACATGTCCGCTCTAGTAAATGGTACCCTAGATACCAAGGGCATTGTGACCAGAGAAGACCCCTAAGGGCTGCAGCACTTATAGTGCCACTGTTAAGGGCCCTGTACCTTGACACCCACACACTGCCTGTGCAGACTGAGTGTCTAGGTGCAGAACTAAGCAGAGAGTCGACATGGCACACATCCCTGTGTGCCCTGCCCACAAACCTATTGCCCTGGCATACATCTTCCACCCCTTTAGCTGGGTGGCCTATGCCAGTGGTGTGGGCACAGGTGCCTGAGCCCTGTGCCCCTGCAGTACCCAGGGCCATTTCTGGGCACTGTAAGTGCAGTGATGCCATTACGAGTATATGGTGCTGGGAGGTTGTCATTACGAACTCCACAGCACCATAATGGCTACACTGAACACTGACAAGTTTGATATCAAACTTCTCAGCACATTAAACCCACACTGATGCCAGTGTGGGGTTTATTGTAGAATGCACTACAGAGGGCATCTTAGAAATGCCCCCTGAAACCTAACCTACAATCCACGTCTTGTCTGAGAGGCTGCCTAGGCTGCCACACAGCAGACATGTTGCTGGACCCCTGGGTGGAGAGCTCCCCACTCTCCTGGGCCTGCAACAATGCACATCCTGGGACAAGGTGCCAAGCCTCCTCCCCCAGGATGGGCAGGGGAAGCTTCAAAGGCATTCCACCTTTGTGAGCTTCTCCAGACCACTTGCTGTACTCAGCAACTGGCCCCCACCAGCTCTGACCCCTGCTCTGGCGGGAAAACCTACATCAGAAAGGGGGGTGTGCCAGCCTGCGCCAATTCCAACCCTCAGGTGGGAGAGGCGAGGTGATGCACAACCCCGGGCTCCGGCCATCTTGAAGATGGGGAGCCCTGCCCAATCACAGCTAGGCTCCTGCCCCTCTCCCACAGGAGAGGAGCAGGCTAGGGGGTGTACCCACCTCAGGACAGGGACCCATTGGTCCCTGCCCTTGCCCTACCTGTAGCACCCCTAAATTTAGTATTTAGGGGCATCCTGATCCTTTTTCCACAGATCCAGATTACGAAACAAGAAGATCAAGGTACACGAAGACCTGCTGTGCAGCTGCTAAAAAGAGGAAGACACCAACTGATTTGGCGCCAGCCCTACCGGCCTATCGACCCTCGAACCTGCTCCTGTTAAACCCCAGTATCTCCAGCGGTCAGCAACCTCAAAAACCCTGGAGGACCTGACTGCCTTGTGACTCTGACTACCTGGGTCTCCCATGAGCAGTGGTGCTGCTCAAAGCAAGTAACAAGCCCTGGCATCAGCCCAGAACCGCGATCCCTGCACACACTGCACCTGCCAAGCCTGGCCTGTGCCGGAGTGAATCAAGACCCTGAGGACGTCCCCCTGGCGATTCTGACCTGGAATCCAGTGCCCAAGGACCCTCCTCGACGACCCCGACGACGCCTGCAGCCTCAGGACAAAGGACCCCTCCGACCGTGACCAGCAGGGGCTAAGATTTCCCGACCTCAAATGACACCCCTGCACCTGGCGCCCCACGGCCCCCTGTGCCCAACTCCTGGGTACCTACCTATCCTCCAAGATCCCAACTTACCCCTCGAAGTGTTGGTCACTCCAGAAGATCCTCCGTCCCCGAGCCTGCAGCCTTTGTTCCCTTTTCAAGATCCTCATTGATTAACATTGAGCGCCCGATGGCGCAAAAGCACTCTGCACCCCGCCGCGCGAGTGCCCCTGGGAGTGCAAACTTTGTCCTATCCTACTTCCCCATTTGCCCTGAGCAAGTGACCAGGAGCCCAGCTCCCACAGCCGCGTGGCCTGCTATCCAGCAGCCACCAACCGAAGGCCCCCTGCCTCTCATTGGATAACATTGAGCCTAACTACCTCTGCACCCGGCCGCCCCTGTGCTGCTGAGGGTATAGCAACTGTACTTACCTTACCCTGGAGGACCCCTGAGTCTATCCCCGGAACCTTAACTTCACCAGTCGAGTACTCGCCTGAGAACCGATGACTCACTTTCCTGCCATAGGATAACATTGACTGGTTTGACTCGAAATTTCTTCGAAGTGTGAAGTTTTGAAACTTTAAAATATTCATCTAAAATCAACCGAATATCAAGTACTTGCCTGTAATCAGGAGAGAAGCCAGTGCTGTATCTTTTAGCCCAGTACTGAACCACAAAAGTAATCACAACCGTGGTTACTAGTAATCTTAATTTCATCCATAGGAAACCATTGACTGTTTTTCTGTGAAATTTCTTCTATCTACTTTTTAAAGTTACAAATATTCCTTAAAAATCGTACCAACGGAGGAGGAGCCAAGCCTGCAACCATGATGGCCGCGTAGGCTCTCGGCTCCGCCGACCTTCTTGCTTTGTTCCTACATCCTGCAATTTATCCTGCACTCGAGCCGTGTTTTTGTGATGGCGAAATGATTCTGCTCTCTTTGGAGTGTCTCCGGGATTCCTACCAGCTGTAACACCGGCGAAATGTCCTCACCTCTTCCCCGGCCTTTAATGTCCACGAGACCGGGTCTTTGAGTGTTGGGGTCGGCCAGCCCCTGCTGCAACAACAACGGCCATCGAATACGGGGAGGAGTCGGCCGGCCGGAGTGTGTCTACTGCACTGCTCTTCCCTTGCCGCAGCTATCCAGCTTACCCGGCGGTTCCGTGTGCCCGAGAGACATCACAGATCCAGGGGATTACATTGTATCTATTCTCCGCCCGTGAACTGCCCGGACAACTTTTTCATCTTTCCCAAGCTATTGTGGGCGACATTTTGAGCACCACGTACTCGGCGCTTGGCACTGAAGGCTCCGTATCGTTATTGTGGGCCCAGGTGACTGCTGACGCCGCATCAACGCCACCGATCGTAAGCTATGGAGTCTGCTACTCCTGTGCTCCTGACTCGATCGTACTCTGGTGAGTGGCAGCGGGGTGATCAATTGTACGCATGGGAAGACACCGGTCGGGCTCGAGAGTCGCTACCTGCCGGTGAGCCTCGAATGAGGAGGAATGCTGGAGCCCATGCTCTTGGGGCAGCGCCGGGGACTGGTGATGTTCTGGTTGCTTTAGGTGCTTTGCGGGCTGCCCTGGATTGTAGCGCCCGGGACCTGCGGAGCCGACTGGACGCCATCACTCCCTCTGTGTGCTTTGTTGAACGTGATTTTTCTCGAGTGCGGGGCACTGCGCCACACCCTGCACTTGACTGCGGTGTACTGCTTAACCCCGGGGATACGGAGATGTCGGGGGACCAGGATCTCGAGACTGCCATGGGGCTGACTGATCTTGTTGGGAAGAGGTCTGGTGCTCGTGGACTTGTGCAGTGGTTGGAGAAGCGGCTCCGGACGCCGTGTCCGGCAACTCATGTGTTGTTTGATGGGGTGGCTCTCCCTCTTCTCCTGGAACTGGTGTTACTGGACTGGTCTACTGACTTTAGGGGATTAATGCTGCGCGTGGATCCTTCCCACATCGTCTTTGATCACACACTATCGTTTTTGGCTGACTTTGATGGGCAGCTTAACGTATTATCATGGCCATTCCGTTCGCCTACTCCATCTAAAATGGCGGCTGGTCTGCTGGGCTCCGTTGATACAATTGATCGCATGGGACAAGGTTGAGGATGTTTTCTTGCTTATTGTTGCATGCACGGCTGATGACTACGAGAGACAGGCGGGATATTGACTGATTCGAATGTTGGTTTTGTGTCGGTTCGAGGGTCTGCGTTTGGAGGGTGGGCGGCTGGGAGCCCGTACGCTAATTGTCTTCTCCTCCTCCATTTTCTTTTCTTTCTTTCTTCTTATCTACTATATTTCGGGTTTCCTATTTAGGGCGACAGGCACACTGCTGGGGGGATAGACCATAGCCTTCTGCAGGGGTGCGGGGTGGGGGTTAGGAGGTGGTTTCTATGTATCTTATTTCTTCCTTGGTTCTATGGTCCTTTTTCTTTATTCTTTTTCTGCCTTATCTTGCAGGGTATCTATGGCATATTCAGTTTTTGTGGGGTGGGGCAATGGTTTGTCACGTATAATGATTGTGTTGATGGCTATTTTGCATTGCTTACTTCGCCCATCACTCCCACTTTAATCGTCAAGCTAGTTGCCTCTGTACAGTTTGGAAGCCAGCTGCAGATCCTGAAACGACCGCTTGGCATTGACCCTGTATTCATCAGATTAAAAAAAAAAAAGAAACCTCATTTATCCTGGTATCGTTCTGATACGGACTTTATCCTGAGCTGCGATGGGGCTCTTGGAAGACGTAATGTTGCGTGCTTATGGCTTTATTGATTTGCTTGCCCATGATTGTAACTGCTATACGTATAATAAAGGTTAAAAAAAAAAAAATCGTACCAACTACTAAAACGTAATTAATTACCTGTCTTAGGTAGAGATCCTAGTGCTGAACCTAGGAGTCCAGTACCGGATTACAAAAGTAACGAGAACCTGCTTTACCTGTGCTTTGAATTTCCTTCCATTGGATAACATTGCTGGTTTGGTACTAAAACGTTTCCAAGTGTCAACTTTTAAAATGCCTTTATATTCTTTAGAAATCATTGCAATAACTAAAACGTTTTTACTAAACTGTTTTCAGCTTAGACCCCAGGACTGAATCGAGGGTCCAGTTATGAAGTTACAAAAGTAATCTATAAAGTAATCAACTGCATTTATGTAGAAAAACCCATTGAGCTCAATGTTAGATTGTGTTTAGAATTGTGTTGCCTACTGCAACCATTGTACCTAATGTGTTTACAAAGTTTATTGCCTCTTTGCAAAGTGATTACATGAGAGTATTCATATCGAGAAAAGTATATTTTGATACCTGTTGGTTCTAAAAATAAAACAACTATATCTTTGGATATAAAAACAATTGGCCTAGAGTACACTTCTTGAGTGTGTGAAACCTTTTGCTGACTGAGTGTGTGCAACAAATGCTTTACACTGTCCTCTGGTACTGCCTTACTGCTCGACCAAGCTACCACTTTAGAGAGTAAGGTCAGACCTGACTTTAACCTCTGTTATACCTCTGGGGATTGTGGACTCTATACACACTGTACCTTACTTTGGTCCAGTACATATAGAGCCACTTTCTCACAGCTCAATCCTTTTGTTGCCTGCAGACGCTGCTCCCACAAGTCTAGTTGGCCCAAATCCAGATGTCTGCCCAATCAGCTCCTCCCCCATCAACTACACAGTCAAAACCTCTTTAATTTGCCCTGAATTAAGCACGGTCATCCTGTTGGCGGCAGAATCCAACACTATCTGCCCTTTTGGCGGGAGAGTGCAACAGACAAATATTTGGTCCAGATTGTCGAACCGGGTTATGCCCTTCCGTTTCAACAAACTGTGCTGCCACTTCCTCCGTCTTCAAATCGGCTGAGAGAGAGCCACCTTGTGCTTTTACGGCTTGAAGTACTGGCCCTTCTTGCCAAAGGAGCCATCTAGAGGGTCACAGTGTCAGAAGTAGGTTGTGGTTGCTATTCCCACAACTTTCTGGTGCCAAAAAAGGATGAAGGCCTCGGTCCTATATTAGATTTGCGCCCTCTCCATTACTTCTTGAGAGTTAAAATTCATGATGCTCACCTCAGGTCTTCTATGCCATTGACTCGGTAGAATGGATGGTAGCATTGGACTTGCAGGACGCCCATTTCCACATTCCTGTCCTGCCTGCCAAAAGATGCTACTTGTGGTTTACAGTTAATGAAAATTATCAGTTCATTGTACTCCCTTTTGGTCTTACCAGTGCCCCTTAGGTTTTCACAAAGGTGATGGCAGTGGTTGCTGTATATCTGCCGAGGTCAGGGATTCCAGTCTGCCCACTACCTTGATTATTGGCTGTTGAAGGTGGAATTGCCCCAGGCAGTCCTCTCCTACGCACAGATTACAATGGAAATCCTGCATTCGCTTGGGTTCACTATCCACTTCATCGTGCTGAAGTCTCACCGGATTCTCTCTCAAACGCTCCCTTTCATCTGAGCTGTTCTGGACACAGTGCAGTTTTGGATTTGTCATCCTGAACAGCGAGTCCAGCATATATTCAGACTGATTCCAATGTGTTAGACTTTATGCTGGAATTTGGGGAGTCTGAGTCTGAGGATGTTGGGTCTCCTCACCTCCTGCATCCTCTTGGTAACACTTGCCCGCTGCGATTGGGTTAATAACAGACCT
Source organism: Lissotriton helveticus (assembly GCF_964261635.1). NCBI lineage: Eukaryota > Metazoa > Chordata > Amphibia > Caudata > Salamandridae > Lissotriton > Lissotriton helveticus. The sequence goes on along the minus strand of NC_136071.1, from coordinate 909,427,261 downwards.
CCATTTCTTCCCCACCCATAGCTCACAGTGGTGACAGATGAGTCACTTTTGGGCTGGGGTGTCCATGTGGGAGAGATGAGCATCAGAGAACTCCTCTATTGTGGAGTCCGAGCATCATACCAACCTGATGGAGCTCTGGGGCATCTGATAGGCATTTAAAGCTTTTCTTCCTTCGATCAAGGGAAGGCTAGTGCAGGTGTTCACAGACAACACCATGCCATGTGAGACTGCAGCAAATGGGGCAGGGTGGGGTCGGTGACCCTTTGTCAAGAGGACCTGCACCTCTGGACAGGCTGGGACAGGGGAATTTCCCTGGTAGTTCAACACTTGGTGAGCTTTCTGAAAGCCAGAGCAGACAACCTCAGCTATCGATGCCTAGTGGATCATCCAGATGTGGAACAGATCTCCTTTGGAGATGTGGTAGAGCCTTGGTTAGATCTGTTCGCCACCGCAAAGCATACACAATGGCAGTTCTTTTGCACGTTGGAGTTTCCATGGCTGCTTTAGCTAGGAGACTCCTTCAGTCTCAGTTAAGCTCAGGACTCTTAAACGCCTTTCTACATAAACCACTCATGTCCAGAGTTCTCAAGAAGATAAAGTGGCTCCGAACTGAGCACGGCGAGTATGGTATCCCAAGCTAATGAGCATCTGTCCTTTAAGTTGCCCATTCGGGCAGTTCTTCTGTTGCGCAGCATCGGTGCAGGGTACCGTACCCAAACCAGTCCACTTTCTATCTTCATGCGTGGAGATTGAGCAGTGAGAATGGAGAGTTTTTGATCTCCCTCCTCAAGTATGTGATGTTAATCTGGCAACCAGGCGTTCTACCAGAACCATGTAAGCCTACCGATGGGAAAAGTTGGTGTATTGGTATACATCCAAATCAGTTAATCCTCTGTCAGCACCCTTGTCCTGGCAAGGCTTTGCTTTGGGCACCATAAAAGGATATCTAGCCACCATTTCCACTTTCTTACAGTTGCCTGATCAGCCTTCCCTGTTCTTAACCTGTTGTGACTATAATCCTTAAACGTTTACAGCATGTGTTTTCTCCCACCTCCTTCATTATGCCCCAATAGGACTTGAGTTTAGTTCTCTCCTTCCTCATGTGTTCTCCTTTTAAGCCAATGCACAGCTGCTCTTTACAACGCCTAATGATCAAAACGGTCTTCCTAGTGGCTATAACATCTGCCAGGTTAGCTATTTGCAGGTGCTTTCAATTAACCGCATGCGCGCTAGCGGTTTTCCCGCTGCGCGCTGCGATTTAAAAAATGCCGCGTTACGTGACAAGGTCAGCTCGTCATCCGCGCAGCGCAGGTTACGCCCATGACGAGCTGCCCTTGTCATGAGCGCAGAAGGGGTTAATACTTCTAACACTTTATTCTTCCCAAACAAATTAGGTCTTAGAACCCGGGCATTCTTTTTTGACAAACGTGGTGACACCTTTTCACGTCTGGCAAAAACATCAGCCTTTTTCTCCTCGTCTTCTCATCCTTCTAAAAAGAGGAAAGACTCCAACTTTTGGATCCAAAAAGTGAGTTATTATTCTATTCTGGTCATACCAAAGAATTCTGGTTGGACAATCAACTGTTAGATTTTCAGGGGCAAAGGAAGGAAATGCTTTTCAAAAGAGAACTAGCTCTGTTGATCATCCTTTGCATTAAGGTGTGATGTGCGATGGCCAAGAAACAGTCCCCGCTGAGGACTTAAGAGCTCACTCCGCCAGAACTACAGTTGCGACAACGGCGTTAGCTAGAGGGGTCCCTGTGCTGAACATCTGTTAAGTAGCTGTGTGACCATCACTTCACTTGTTGGCCAAACACTATTGCCTCGACCGTCAGATCTGTCAAGATGGCTTTTTTGCCTGTTAGGTCCTCCAGGACTTCTTAGTCTAGGAGCGTCCGCAGACCCCCCTCTGGGGAGAGATTGCTTTGGTATCTATTCTAAGGTAATAAAAAATCTGCAGCTAGAAGTATCTATCAGATAACAAGTTACTTTCCTTTGGTAACACCTTATTTGGTAGAGACTCTAGCTGCAGATTACTTACCGACCCTGCCATCCGCCCCATTGTGCGAAGTGCCTTCTCACATTGGGATTCTTTAGGACCTCACTCTTGCACTGTCATTCCTCTGCTTGGCTTCCTGATTCTGATGCGGAAAACAGTCAAGAACTTTGGTCGGAGCATTGGGGTGGCACCTATAGAAACGCTGCACACATTAATTGCGGCGTGGGCGATGCCCACAGAGCTGACAGATGGCACCTAGCGGTGCGCAATGGAATTGTTAAAAAATGTCCCGATCCAGTCTGACGCTTGGGAAATATTCTAAGGTAAGGAATCTGTGGCTAGATAGTCTCTACCAGATAAGGCATTACAGGAGGTAAGTAACTTGTTCGATCATCCATGATATCGGAGCTATAGCCTGAAGGAAGCTTCTTTCCGGCATTTTCTGCTCAATCAATAGTTCGGGTGAGGCCCAGAGCACTTGCCAGTGGCTGAGACTAATTCAAGCATTCTGTCCATCGCTGTTTTAGTTCCCCTAAGTGTGATGGGTATGCCCAGACTTGGTTCTAATGTTCACTATGCTACTGGAAACAAGCTATACCTGGCTGGTGTGCCCATAAGGGCGTAACTGGTCCTGGGTTGCTTGTGTCTAGTCAGGGAGAACCTGCCTGGCAGGTCAGCCTAGACTGTTGCCATTGGAGCAGGCTTGAGGCATAATTGCATATGGGTAGGTCCAACCTGAGGTGGGATGGGGGTGAAAAACAATGGATTGGGATGCGACCCAGAGCTATTGCCAGTGGCTAAGATAAATTCAAGCATTCCATCTATCAATCGCTTTGTTTTTTACATTTTACAAGCCTTCAATTTCCATGCGGTTTAGTTGTTATATTGGAATGGGTACGACATGAGGAAAGAGCTTAGTAAAGTACAAGGTTTGTGTAGGACTCTTCTACTTTTTTGAACAATGGAAATGTGGCAGTACAGAAACAAAACAACGCCACAGAGAGAAAAAGGGGGTCCGAGGGATATTTAGAGACCTGCCATAGTTCATATCCCCCACATAATACGTTCAGCTACAGACCGAGAACTAGGGGTCTTTAATTCATGAATAAGGTGCAAAAAATCCTAATCCTATTGCAAATACAGTCAATACAATGGTAAATAACAGATCACTATGTGTTCTGTGTAAATCAAGAGTACATACTTATGCCACCAAGACAAGATCACTAGTGGTTGTCAGTGAGACTCAGAGATCAGGATCAAGGATTCCCATCAAAAATCTTATAGATCTATATTTTCATTGGGTCATCCAGAACAACCGGGTGGTATTTCCCTAGATAACTGGGACCGTATCCACACTAAATTGTTAAAAAGTTCTCAGTGAGTCAAACCCACACACACCATGTTGACCATGAGTTAGATAACAAAGTATGGGAATGCGTGCAGTGCAAGTAAAGTAATGTGGTGATAGTAAAATAGAGTGGAGAAAACAGGAATCTGTAATTTTTATTTGAATGGTTGTTTCCACCCTCTAATTAAAAACCAGAACAGTGCAAATGACGGGACAGTCATAAACAAATATCGACTATCTCATAAAAGGGCCAACATGTTTCAGCCACTCGGAAACGGGGTTCCATATGCTTTCTTCAGGGCCTCTGTTCTTAAAGATTTGCTACCGCGACGTGTATGTAAACGAAACTATACGTTAAATGTGAAGTGAATCAAAAAAGGATATGAATGGACCCGTTTAGTCCATAGTCAACTTGCTCCGTGCCAAAACTGGATTAGTCTCACACCTAAAGAAAATAAACGACAACCATAAGGATCTCAACCCAGAACACATAGATGTACCCCTTTATTGTATTTTATTGCAAGTTATAATAATTCATCACTCACCCAGAATTATCCAGGGGCAAAGCCTCACCTCTCCTGGACCCTGCTCAGGATAACGGAGGCCACGCTCTAATGGAGAGAAGTGTAAAGTGTCTGAAAAGAGACCCAACGCTACTCGAGCAAAATGTGCCTCCTCCAAGCAACTCTAACAATATTAACTACTCTTCACACTAGTGCTCATAGGCTTGGTAAAACTTGTCCAACAGCAGCCTGGTCACGCCGGTAATAACACATAGAAAGAGTTAAACGGGCAGAATTAATTGCTATCGTAGGGGACTCACTAGTTTTGAAAGAACCTACTGCTTAGATCTGTGCTCGCTGCAAGGCAACGTGTATCATCATAAAGCGAGCAAAAACGGGTGTACTAATGCGTGAATGAAAGGCAAATCCCGTTATGCTCGAATGCTCAAACAAAATTAATAAGCTGTTACTCAGTAAAGGTCAACTCTTTAACGATCATAGATTGGTGATAACACCTAGTGAAATATGGTCTAAACAGTGAAGGAAAACACACCAACCTGTCCGTCGTTGCCTCGGGTGTAGGCACTGAGTCAGGGGGGAGGCATCAGCCTCCTGGGGAAGGCAGTATTTCAAGCATGCCATAATTGGAGGTGGAGTCTCGTTTCTGTGTTCCGAGACGCACCTCCTCCCCAAAATTTCAAATGTCCGATGGTAATAGCCACGGAGATGTATCGATTGATTCTTGTCATGCAAGGAGGTTCAATTTTGTCGGCGCTGGCATTGAGAATACGCCAATGGCGATTCACAATCTTTTGTACCTGGTTGGATCTGGTACAAAACGTCCTTTGCAACAGTTCACACGTAATTTATCTATTGACATGCCCTTGTGCTATCAAATATGTTGGCATGACGACACGGAAGGTCCGCCTTAGGATGCTAGAACACAAGAGTGCATTCCGATGCAGGAAGACTCTCACTAAATTGACAAGACATTTTGTAGAACTGAAACATACAGAAGAGGACTTCTACTGGACTATCCTTGAGAAGCCTTTTATACCATCACATACGGGAGATGTTCCAAAATTCCTGTTCAACAAAGAACAACGTTGGATATACAAACTTTCAACTGACTCATTGGGATTAAATGATATTCCATGGGTTAACCTTAAATGATTTCTGCTTGTGAAGATACTCATGTTGTACATATTGTACATATGTCTGCAGAGTGACTATACCACCTCTTGATCAGGATAATTACATTGAAAATATAAAGATTGTCTTATTTTTTTTGTAAACAGATTTTATTGTTGTAGATTGTCTTTTTATACTACATAGGGCTTGCAAAGATGACATTCCATGGGGCAACCCTTTAATGATTTCTGTTGGGTAGTATACACATGTTGCATATATGTTGGCATTGTGTCCACACTATCTATTATCAGGTTATTTACATTGAGAACGTAGGGATCACGCCCCCCCTTTTATACTGCTATGGACCATGCATTGATATCTTCCCCACGTAAGACTCCTAGTTAACACGAGTTGGGAAGTTGGTTTGGAATGATCCGGATCAGTTCCGTGGGCTTACTTCACAGACCACTCAAGTTGAGGTGCATTTAGAATTGGGGTCACGAGCTTTGTTTTCCGGACTACATTTTGTCACCGGATGACGTCACTTTGTAGTTCGGTAAAATCTCGCGATATGTTAGACAGATTCTTCGAGCCAGGAATACTACTGAATCTGCTTAGTAAGTTTTCGATTCCGTCCATTTACAAATCCCTGACTGGCATGCATGACCAGAATCGATCGATACATCTCCGTGGCTATTACCATCGGACATTTGAAATTTTGGGGAGGAGGTGCGTCTCGGAACACAGAAACGAGACTCCACCTCCAATTATGGCGTGCTTGAAATACTGCCTTCCCCAGGAGGCTGATGCCTCCCCCCTGACTCAGTGCCTACATCCGAGGCAACGACGAACAGGTTGGTGTGTTTTCCTTCACTTTTTAGACCATATTTCACTAGGTGTTATCACCAATCTATGATCGTTAAAGAGTTGACCTTTACTGAGTAACAGCTTATTAATTTTGTTTGAGCATTCGAGCATAACGGGATTTGCCTTTAATACACGCATTAGTACACCCGTTTTTGCGCGCTTTATGATGATACACGTTGCCTTGACAGCGAGCACAGATCTAAGCAGTAGGTTCTTTCAAAACTAGTGAGTCCCCTACAATAGCAATTAATTCTGCCCGTTTAACTCTTTCTATGTGTTATTACCGGCGTGACCAGGCTGCTGTTGGACAAGTTTTACCAAGCATATGAGCACTAGTGTGAAGAGTAGTTAATATTGTTAGAGTTGCTTGGAGGAGGCACATTTTGCTCGAGTAGCGTTGGGTCTCTTTTCAGACACTTTACACTTCTCTCCATTAGAGCGTGGCCTCCGTTATCCTGAGCAGGGTCCAGGAGAGGTGAGGCTTTGCCCCTGGATAATTCTGGGTGAGTGATGAATTATTATAACTTGAAATAAAATAAAGGGGTACAACTATGTGTTCTGGGTTGAGATCCTTATGGTTGTCGTTTATTTTCTTTAGGTGTGAGACTACTCCAGTTTTGGCACGGAGCAAGTTGACTATGGACTAAACGGGTCCATTCATATCCTTTTTTGATTCACTTCACATTTAACGTATAGTTTCACTTACATACACGTCGCGGTAGCAAATCTTTAAGAACAGAGGCCCTGAAGAAAGCCTATGGAACCCCGTTTCGGAGTGGCTGAAACATGTTGGCCCCTTTATGAGATAGTCGATATTTGTTTGACTGTCCCGTCATTTGCACTGTTCTGGTTTTTAATTAGAGGGTGAAAACGACCATTCAAATAAAAATGACAGATTCCTGTTTTCTCCACTCTATTTTACTATCACCACATTACTTTACTTGAACTTCACGCATTCCCTTACTTTGTTATCTAACTCATGGTCAACATGGTGTGTGTGGGTTTGACTCACTGAGAACTTTTTAACAATTTAGTGTGGATGCGGTCCCAATTATCTGGGGACATACCACCCCGGTTGTTCTGGATGACCCAATGAGAATATAGATCTATAAGATTTTTGATGGGAATCCTTGATCCTGATCTCTGAGTCTCACTGACAACCACTAGTGATCTTGTCTTGGTGGCATAAGTATGTACTCTTGATTTACACAGAACACATAGTGATCTGTTATTTACCATTGTATTGACTGTATTTGCAATAGGATTGGGATTTTTCGCATTACAGAAACAAAAATAAGTTGGACCTTAATAGTTAAATGTGCATCTCATTATGCAGAAAGGTCATGACCCAGAAATAGTCTTCTGGAATACATGGAACAGGTAGAACTTATTGTAGTGTTAAATCCCAGTTATTTTGCCTCTGAATGTGTAATTTCGAATTTGCTTTGTTAGTGAGGTTACTGAAGTGCACTAAAACCTTGGGAATAAGTTGTATGTTACTGGAGAAATATTGTTTATAGTATTTTTTTTACACATGTTTAAATATTAGACTTTGTAGCTGAACTATGGAGTCAAGGGGGCGTTATATATTCTTATTGTTTGTATGTCTTGAATGATTAGTTTGATGTACTGATAAATGAATATATCAAAAAATGGCAGGATTCCTTGCAGTGTCACTGACCCCAATATCCAAGACTTGTGTAAACCTGATTGATAATACCTGGTGCCTTTAATAATTTAAATAAATTCTGTCACAACAGGTGTTTCCTAATTCCCTTTTCTGATTAGTCTTGCTCAATGTTTCCTAGGCTAAAATTCGGTATGATCAGAATTTCACATCACAATATTTCTTTTCTTCTTTTAACACAGCATCAACCAGAATCTGAAACTGTTCATCTGTTCATTCCATCTTTGGCTGTTGGAGCCATCATTGGCAAGCAGGGACAGCACATAAAACAGCTATCTCGTTTTGCAGGCGCTTCAATTAAGGTACCATTAGCCATACTGACTTTTTTTTTTCAAATACATGACCCATCAGTTTCCAATCACTTTAAAAAAACAAGAAACATTAATAGTACGCTTTGTGGATGGAAAGTTATCCTTTAATTCATCAAGATGGATTGAGAATTTAAAGCATGTTTAATGTTTTGTCTGTTGCTTAGTTAACTTTAAAAAAAACCTGGTTTTAGTTGCTTGAGGCTCTACAATTAAATGTTTCCCTTTAACATCTTATTGGCAGTTACGCTGCTGAAAGGATTCATACACTTTAAGCTGAGCCCATAACATTTGAAGTGTTGTAACTAGATTTCCATTGGCTAAATTGTTCTGTCCGCATGTCCTTTCAAATGTTCTACTCTGAGGTTTGGAGTTCTCTGATTTTCTATAAATCGAATGGAATTGGATTATATGTTTTTCCTTCCTGATGTGGTATGGGCACTTGCCCTCTGTGTGTTGTCTTCTCCGAGGAGCATGAGCTTTATAGGCCTGCCAATTATGTTAGTTTCTCAGTAAATTATGTATGAGATTTTTATCCAACTTTAAAACCCCTTTCCATTATTCCCACGGAAACATGCTACCCATACGTATTCAGTATTGAGTGATTGTTGGGTTCAGCCTACCAGAGAGAATAGGTGTCTGGTTGCAGAAGGCACATTTTGTGCTTACTATGAATGTAGATGGGCTTGCAGGTCGCTCATTGCTTCCCATTGGTTGGCTTTACTGTCGCTCATTTGCCCGCTTATTATTCACTGGCTTACCTTATCCATCTTGTCTGCCCCTCCCCTGGAGCACTTCCAATTTACTTCCACTGCTCACTTCTAGGAAACACATTTTTTAGTTAGTCATAAGCATTCCACGACAGTTTATTTGTTTTCCAGATTCCTCCCTAGTTTGCTTCTCTTCCACCTTTGCGTGCTATTTTGCTGTCCCTTAGTGTACTTCCCTATCTTTCCTGTGTGAAGTACTCCGCTGTGTTCTTGCTTGAGTGCTTCTCCCCTGCTCTACATTGCTCTCACCAGTTTACTTTTTTCTACCCCCACCGCACCCTCCATGTTTCTTCCCACCGCCCACCCTTGTTGCCCCAATCCATTTCCAAATAAGTGTTTTTTCACTTTTTAAAATGTTCTGATCCAATTCAGATTGGTAAATAAAAAGGCAAAAAGTTCCCGCATCATTTTCTAGGTTATGTGCAAGCATGGTGCATGCACCTGCAAAATTAAGCAGGTAGCTGCATCATAAACTGCTTTTTGTATTCTTGAGCCATGCTGAACAACATTAGGGAATCTATATAGCTGTGCTGAAATTGGTTCCCTTCTGCACCTTCAGGCGTAAATGTTGAAATCCGCTTTACTTTTTCTTTGCTCTGTGAACTTTTTGCCAAGAACTTTAGTTCTCAAAAAAATTAAACATTCTGCAGGGGAACTAGATATCTTCTGAAGACTGTACGATTTAAACCATGCAGGGACTGTTCCAAGAAAATGTGATCTCCGAAGCAGGTCTTTACTGTGTAGGCTTGGGTCACGACTCCAAAGTCCTGTGAGGAGTAGGTCTTAATGAACCAGATGGTGATCCAGGATCATGAAACAAACCTGACCGTTGTCAAACACTAGAAGAAACCTCAACTGTCTCTCTCTCAGGCGAGAGTGCAGATATGCTCCCGCTGATTGGCTGTTCCTGCGATTGGCCTGGTTACGGTTGAAGCCTTAGAGTAAATACAGGTCTGAGACAAAGCAGAAACACAAGAAGGCCAAACCAAATTTCCCCATTCCTGCCACTGTCTCCAGGGAAGTTGCATGGGTGTCAGTGTGCCACACGGTCTCGCTGGGAATCTACAGAGGACCCAATTCAGAGATTGATTTTGATGCACCTTGAATTCCCCAAGTCACCACCAGCATCACTACGGAGTGAGGCCATGCAGAAGATCTCTAGCATTTTTATGGTTCCCTCTGGCGCACCTTTGGGCCCCAAGAATCCACAGGAGCACACAGTTGGGTTACCTCTGGCTGATCCATCCTCTACTGTGCTCCTCAAACCCACAACAGGTTCCACACCTAGGTTTGTCGGCTTCCAATTTAGTGCCAAATGTGTTCTAGTTACTTACACCTAAACCTTTATCGATGGTGCCACAGGAAGACCATGTACCTATTTTGGTGTCTGACTACCAGCCGAAATAGTCTTAATCAGGTCACGTGTGGTATCCACATTGACGTACTTGGATCCCATTCAGTCAAAGTCTGACAGAACCTAACCAGAGATGTATTTGGGTGCTCCACCAGCTTTTTGGTTTTGATTGTGATCAGTCTGCAACTATTTGGAGATGGCAGTGTTGATGATGGGGTTGTTACAACCACTCTTGTTGATAAAAGTTTATATATGGACTTGTAGGAGGCCAGTGAGCTTGATATATCACCTGACACTAGCCAGATTTCTCCCCTTAGACCACCAACAGAGGATAGTTGTTCCTTTGCTTTGGACATTAGACATGCAGCAGAGGTCTAGGACTTTCAACATTTGTGGAGGCCAAAACTAATGTTCTTACGGAGGTCATGTAACCTGGGCAGGCTCCTTCTTTTCTCTTGCTGCCAATTTACTGAAGCTCTGACTATTACATTGATGGGCACATGGGCAAAGCCTTGTTCATGCCCACCGGGGAGGCAGAATGCCAGACACCACAGGCTGGCACCAGGGGGACACTGATTTCCTGCCTCAGTATCCCTCTCCTGAGAGTCTGGCAGTTGAACCCTGTCAGCAAGGTGAATCCTAGCTTCTTCCTATGACTGAGACGAAAAGGATTGAAACATTTGGGATACAAGTGTTATTAGCCAGCCTAGCCTTGAGATTGGTCAATGGCATTTGTTTGCTTGTCTGATACACACACACCCTTTGGGACATGGTCAGCAAGATCGTATAGTGGTTAGTACGCTGCCTTGTGTAGTCAGTGATATCTTGCCGGCAGTCCCTGAAGACCTTTTGGGTAAACCATTCAGATAGCTCGACTGCAGCTAAATAGCTCACTGTCTGGCTTGGACACCACCAATTGCATAGGCCAAGCAGTCGATACCAGCGTGGTCCTCCGTCGTCTTGTATGGAAGAGAACCACTGATTTTTCTGGGCATGTCCAGGCTTCCCTTACACATATGGCATTTGGCATATTTTGCCTGTTTGAGAAATTGGATTCTGCACTGGATCACTTTAAGGAAGCTGAGCCACCGCTCCTACCAGGCAATTAGCTAATCAAACCTGCTTGTTTTGGTGACTCTGTACAGGGTTGACTTGCAGACAATGCCAGCTCCAACCCCCCACCCCCAAAAAAACCAACCTCCTGCTGCCACAGCAAGCACCCCAGTCTTTTCATTGGGCGGGGAGGATTAGCCACCCGACATGCTGGTCAGCAGACAAACCAATCCTTTCAGACCCTGATAGGGTGCTTTAACTTGCACTTCGCGGATCACAACTACCTTATAAGAGCAAGCATCTTACACTTTCTCCAGGGATGCCAACAGATTAGATCTGACAGATGGGTCTTCCAAATTGTCCAATGGGGCTACGTCCTCTCATTCCTTTATGACCCACCTCATCTTCCACCTAAATCAGGTCAGACTTTAAAGGACCACCTAGCCTGTCACACTGCAGGAAGTATGGGCTCGCTTGTCCAGAGGAACCATAGAGAGGGTGCCTGCCTTGGAAATTGGAATTTGATGTTAATTCAACTACTTCCTGATGCTGACCGAGGCCTTCATCCTATTTTAGGTCTATGCCCTTTGAATACATTCCCGAGGACAAATTGAGGCTACTTACATTGGTCCAAGTTCTCTCTACCTTGATTCCAGGTAAGTGGACGGTAGCCCTCGATCTGCATGATGTATATTTTCATAACTCATCCTACAGTCCCGCAAAACTTATACCAGGGTTGGCGAGGAGTATTTTCAATTTGCTGTGCTCCCCTTAGACCTTTCCAGTGCCCCTCTGGTATTCACAAATGTGTTTGTGGTGGTTGCAGCATATCCTCTGTGGTCAGGATATCTGTTTTCCTCTACCTTGGTGACTTGGTGTCGTAGGCGGGCTTGCCTTCAATCAGTGGCAGACCACCTCCAGGCGATAGCGACCCATCTTAAATCTGAGGTTCATGATCAGTGTGTGGAAGTCACACCTGACTCACTCACAAAGACTTCTTTTTATAGAAACCATCCAGTTTGTAGTTCTGTTCAGGGCTTACCTCTGTTGCAGCGAGTTCAGGACATTCAGGCTGATTCCTTGGACCCCCCACATGTTTCGCCTACCCACTCCTGTTTTGCTGAATGGCCTTAGGATTCTGTGCACTTTAAAATTGCAAACCAGTTCTAAAGTGCTTGTGATCACTCTTTAAAACATGGTAAAATTGGCTTACACCTGATTGGCAAATGTAATTTACTTAAGTCCCTAATAAAGCTGTATGCCATATACCCATGGCTGGTAAATAATCTGCTATGAGTCTGTGAGCAGTTTTAAACTGCCAATTCAGCTTGGCAAGATATACCGTTTGCCTAGTTTAACTTTTTTTGCTTATCACCACTTAGTAGGCCCTAAACAGCCCATAGGACATGGTGCATTGTATTTAAAAAGTTGGATATATACTTTTCAGTTTTACATGTCCTGGTAATACTCACATTTGTTTATCAGTACTGAGACCTACCTCTCCCATAGAATAACATTGTGTTGCCTTATTACGTTTAAGTGCTAACTATTGATCAGCAGCAGATAGGAAAGTCATGCTTGTCAAATTCGAATTTAAAATCCTTTTTAATAGTAAAGTCTGATTTTAAGTCCCAATTCTGGAAAGGCCATAGTTAGAAAGTTGGCATTTTCTTGTCCTAACCGTTTTATTCCTCCCAGTGAGAAACATAATAGAGAGACTGGGTGTTGGCAGGATGGGCCATCCTAGCAATATGAGGGGCAGAGCTGTGCATAGCCCCACTTAAACTTCAAAGTCCCTGCCTCCGCTCACACACCAAGAACTTCACTAGCCTATTGTGACTACAGACCAGCTGGGACCAATGCAGGGAGGAAGGAAATTCCAGACTGGTATATTAGGCATCCAACTGAAGGGCGCAACTGGCTTGACTGTTGACATTTATAATTTTTAAGTGAGCAATATTAGAGGGTGAGTTTTTTCTCTCACCTTACAGGAACTTGAGGAGCTCCTGGGGAAAAGGCGCTCTTTGCTCCCCTTGATTGGAGCTGTGGATTTTAATGTGACGTTTGAACCCCTAGGGACGGATGATATTTGTGAGACAAGGGAGGAGGATGATCTTTGGCAAGTACCACAACTTGAATTACCCCCGTTCGAAAATGGTGGCAAGTGGCTCTACAGTTAAATGCCTACAGGTTGAGAGCCACACGCGTGGGTCAAGTCGGATAAAATGGGTGTGAATACCTTCAATAGATCCAAGGGAATAAGTTGCTTTGATTATTTTTGACTTGACTTAAGGTTATGGCCCTCACTCGTAGATATGAAGGTCTGCTCAAGTGTCGATAGTGACCAGAATAGCTTGTGTTTGAGTTTAGTCCCCTTGGGATGATTCTTGTGTTGCATCTAGAGCCCATTTAGTAACCAGAGACCTCTTCCCATCGAACGATAACCGTCGCCTTAAGTGGCTAAAGGCAGCTCTGGATGAGGATAAGCTCCAGTCACTTAATAAAAAATTGACAGCGTGTATGGCAGACTTTACAGCTTTGCTTCTGCATCTGGAAAAATTGAAAGCCATAGTGGGTAGGCACTCCCCTTTTTTCCAGAAGTTAGCTGCGCTCTTTGTCAACCCCTCACTCAGTCCAGCATATGGCTCCAGTGCAACCTTGCGGACTGTATGGCTCAATCGGGAGTGCAGGCAGCCAAAACGACAACTAACATCTGTCCTTAGATCCAATAATATCGACCTAGTAAAAGCGAGGAGAAGTACTTACGAAAATAAAATAATGGCAAAAGGTAGTGGGAGAACAGGTGGAGGCTCATCGGGGAGGTATGTGCACGAAAGGACTCCAAAAAGTTTCTGGCTTTTAGTGACTCAGGGAGGTGCTAAGAGCTCTTTGCAACCTTCTAGTAACATCGAAGTTTCAGCTTGGCATGATGATTTCTAGCTCTTATATGCGGGTCCTCCCCAGACAGTTTTGGCAACACCTCACCCAGAAATATTACTCACTTTTTCAAAGGAGCTCTTTACAATCTGTGACATTCAGGCTTCCATTAATTCAATAGCTCAAGCTAAGCCCCTGGCCCTGATATTTCCCAGGTGACCTGTTTTTCAATGATATAGAAAACTGGTCAGCCTACATTTTGATACTATCCAATGCCATTGCTGGAGGTGCTCTCATACCCCAGGCATGAAAGTGACCAGATGTTCAGCTTCCTTTTTTGGAAGACTGGCCATCGGCCAGGGGAGTCTATATTTGACTTTCATTGACCTAAAAACCGCCTCCAACCTTTCCTCCAGATAAAAACTGTGCCAAGTTTTTTCAGAAATGGGGATTCCATCAGATCCTATCACTAGCTAGCTGCCTCTATGATGATGACTTTGCCAAAGTCTACTTGGGTGACCAAGGCCAGCTAACTGTTGCAATCGGGGTTGGCAGGGGTGTATGCCAAGGTGTGTTTTGACCCCTACACTTTTGTCCCTATATATGAACAACATTTTGAAGCATCTCCAAGAGGATCCAGCTGATGCACCCTTGCTGGGGAGTGAAAGGTTCATGACGCTCTTATTTGCGGATGATACTCTGCTTGTGTCAACAACACACGGGGGCTTCATATTTTACTTAATCATTTTAATGACTTCTGTAAGCTACGTGGCCTTGAGATTACTACTGCAAAGACAAAATTGTTGACGACCAGTTGCCACAAATCTTATAGGGGTTGTCCAACTCTGCGTAACGGTCTGCTTGAGAGAGTCAGCACTTTTAATTTGCTCATATTTATTTATAAAGTTTTATATGGCACAACCTAGACCCAAGTGTATCGGAGCGCTTTACAAAACTTACATCAAAAGAGAAAGTGAGAACTAGTCACATAGATATCAGTGGCTAACAGGAGATTGTAAATGTTGACTGTTGGGCTTATCCGAAAGCGTGTCCTGGAAGCCCCAGGTGGTCAAATCTACCTTGAAGCTAACTCAAATAGCTGGGGCTTTGAGCATGGATCTTACTACCTCCTATACAAAACCAGTGGCAGCACCACTGCAGATATATGAATCCAAGTCAGCGAGCTCTGCTTTGTATGAGGTAGAGCTGTGGGGTTTCGAAAGGCCGGGTAATCTTGTTAAAGCGGATAATACATTTCTGGGGAGCGTGGTCCAGTTGCCAAAGAGCACCTCCCTCCACCCTTTAAGGTTAGACATGGGCCCGAAATCAATTGCTGATCAGGCTAAGCTCTGTCTCCTGTTTTGGAGGAGGGTTAGGACTTCCACTGAACTAGGCTTCAATGCCAAGGCGCTTGAATAAGTCAGCCAACTAGAAACGCAGCAAGAAATTGGGTGGTGAAAGACTGTAAAGCATCTATTATCTGACTTGGGGTTGGAGAGCCTCTGGGAGAATAGGGACACAGCCTTAATTCCTACTAAACCCTTTCTTAAAATGCAGTATTGGGGTTGGGGTGCCAAAACAGCTGCCGCCAATCCCAAAGAGATCTGGTTAGCTTTAGAATTTACCTACCGTATTTGGAAATAAAACAGATGCCTAGTGACCGAAAATTGTATATGCAGTTCAGATTTGGTATGCTTCCCCACAATGCCCTCACCAGCTCTTTGAGTTCCACTCGAGTGCTGTTTCGGTTCTGACCTCTTTGCACCGCCAGTTTTGAACCCGTAGCACATGTCCTGTTTGCCTGCCCACCCAATCGAAGCCCAAGAGCTAGGTGGCTTGCACCTATATGCAGGCAGATGGGAACACGTAAGCTTGCTAAAGCGCTGCGAATATTAACATCAGAACCTAGCCCAGTGATAGCATGTGCTCTGGCAAAATTATTTGGCCTTGTGTGGGGCAGCAGAAGAAAGCTCCTTCAAGCAGATCGAGGTTGAGGGGGGCTGAGAGGAACCTTCGGGAAGTTTAACGTTGCTGCTGTCCTTGGTAGCGCACCCAGAGGGCTGCTTCGCTAGTGCATTGGGCTTCTGGATTTAGTTATAAATGGTCTGAATTGATGTCACTCTTTAAAAGCTTTTATACAATAGTTTATAATTTTTATGAATGAAGCGATTCTCATAATGTATTTTGAGATTTTGTAGGTAACCGCTGAATTGCATTTTATTTCTAGTAACTTCATTTTTTAACGATTATCTCTCATTTTAACATTGTGTGAAAGCTGTATTGTAGATGCTTTTTTATGGTCAAACAGCCGAAATGAAGTATAAATAAAGTAGACACTCAGACCCATTCTTCAGTTCACTTCTGAACCTGCCGAAGAACTCTAAAAGGACTGTCTTGCCTGCTGTCCATGGCCTGCTGTGTACTTAAGATGACGGCCTTGCTGTAATGAGGACTGCCCTGCTGCCTGAAGCCTGCCTTTTTCCCATTAGACGACTGGCCCGCTGCTTGAGACCTGCTTTCTTGCTTGAACCAGAGACTTCCTGAGAGACTCCAAGGGCTGGTTGCCTGGCTTCCAGATTAGAGGCTCCGGTACAGAAATGGCTCCCAACCATCTTGAACCCGACCTGAAAACAATCTGAGCAAATGCTGCCCCTACAAGTGGAGACCCTCCCCTCCTGGCGTGGACCATGCCGCACCTGGACTTAGTCTAAAGAAGTGCTGACCCTCCAAGTAGGTGTCCTCCCGACCTGATACCTTGTAGGCGGTGCTAAAAGTGTTCAGATAGTCCAGATCTAAAACCTGGGACTTAAATCTTTTTATGCCAAAACTTGCTCTGAGAATCTAGGAGACTGTGACGTACCAGTTTTCCCGATCCGCCCAAGGTGTATCGCTGGTCAATTTCACTTTGTGGCAGCTCCCGCTACGTTCATCTCAGCAATAGCAAATCCTGTTCAGTGACTCCTTGCAGAAAAGGGGTATCCGGCCTCGAGAAGCCTTAGTTTGTTTCATCCTGCTGGAGATTTTCAACTTCCATAAGAGACTAAGTCTGAACGTAGAATTCTGATAGATACATATGCCAGTGGATTCCTCACCTTGTGAATATCCCCCTTGTGTCCGCAACATCCGGAAATTCTTTTGTAGCCTCGCGCCGACGTGGAAGACGTTCTGGAGACACGGTATCGCACGCGACTCCGCTGACGTCACCGACACTACAATAGGCCCACGCCGGTGTGATGACATCAGTTCCCTTTTTTCCGCGTCGTCGACGCTAACGGATTCGGGAATCTTAGTAGCCAACTGGTGACTTTGTTACCTTTTTATTTGCTTTCTGCTTCTTTGTTTCATCACGATGTCGACAAAGAAGACTGGCTTCAAGCCCTGCAGGGAGTGCGGGAAAATGATGTCCATTACTGACCCGCACGAGGACTGCATATGGTGTTTAAGTTCTGACCATGATGTGGATGGATGTTCATCTTGTCGGAAGATGAACCCGAATGCCCTGCGGGAAAGAGACCAAACTCCTGGTAGCGAAGCTGAAGGCTGGGAAGGGAAGAAAATCTTCGAGATCTCGCTCTCGAAGGGCGAGGTCGAGGTCAAGATCGAAGTCAAAATCCAGGTCTCAAGAGGAGTAGTCTTCGAAGTCCGCTTCAGACCATGCTTCGAAGTCGAGAAGGAGTCATAAGAAGAAGAGGCATGAGTCCTGACGTCATTCCGGTAAGGAGTCGGGCTCGAGGTCACTGAAGAAGGTACGTTCCAAGGTGGTCACAATGGATGTCTCGGATCATGAAGGTGAGGTTTTGCCTTCAAAGTCGCAGGTACAGTCGCCGACTCGAGCTTCGAATCAGTCTCCGGCACCGTCCCAGGCTCGAAGAGGAAGAGGTTCTTGTGGATGAGGATTTTGCGCCTGTCGAAGAGCTGAATCCGAACCCTCCACAAGACCAGCCTGAGGGCCTTCAGCCATCTTTCCCAGCCCCAGCCCAAGACCCTTCAGCGTTTTTAAATGCTATGTATGGTGTCTTTTCAAGGGCGTGGTACCCCTCTGGCGCACCTTCGGGTCCCATGGGTCCTCTGGCCTTCAATTTAGGAGTCCCTCACTCCTATCCTCCTGCTCCGTTCATGCCCTTCATGCCGGCTCCGCCGCCACCATGGCAATACCCGGCTCCGCTGAGGTCGTCGACGCCGGTTCCGGCGTCGCCCGCTCCAGATCGACCTCGAGCGCATCCCACTGGGCCATCGGATTCGATACCGACGTCGATTCCGGCTCCGTCGGAGCCATTGGTGGATCCGGCTGCGAAGCTTGTTAAGGAGAGGTCCAGAAGGGACGCACAACGCCTTTTGGAGGAGCAAAGATCTATAGAGTCACATCCTGATATGGAGGAAGGTGAACTAGAGGATGACTGTTTTGAGGATCTAGCTGATGCTGGTAGCATGGGAGTTACCATCCGGTTCTGATGCGCCTTCAAAGGACGTCCAGCCTTATCATGTAGTGATGAGGAAGGCAGCAGATCTTCTGCAATTGACTTTACCAACAGTGGAGTTTAAGTCCAATCTTCTTACAGAAGTTTTACATTCTCCTAGTTCTGTGGTGGAGCCATTGCTTCCGTTCAATGAAACCTTAACGGAGCCTATTATGGAGGTGTGGAAAAAACCACTGACCGCTCCTGCAGTATCCAAGAGTGTGGCGAGAAGGTACAGGGTTGCACTCGAGGACCCTGCTTTTCTGACGTCTCATCCATCACCTGAGAGTCTAGTCATACAATCAGCCTGTTCCAAAAAGAATGTGAGTGCCTTTCCTCAGGTTCCCGGTGATAAAGAGGCAAAGAAACAAGATCAGGTGGCTAAAAAGACCTTCTCCTCTGCGAGTATGGCGTTGAAGTCAACTAATGCCACTTGCCTTATTGGGAGGTATGTGCATGCCCTTATGGATACTATGCGTACTTTAGCTCCTAAGATTCCGGATGACAGCAGGAGGGATTTTGAGGAGGTGTTATCAGACGCACAGGCTGCGGCTCGCCAAGTGATTCAGAGTGGTCTGGACACTGCAGACTCGGTGGCACGTATCATGGGCACTGCGGTTGCCACGAGGAGATCGGCTTGCCTGAAAACTTCAGACATTTCGGCAGATTTTCAAGCGGCTTTGCTGGATCTGCCTTTTGATGGATCTGGTCTCTTCGGCAAAAAGGCTGATACAGCCTTGGAAAGATTTAAAGACAGTAGAGCAACTGCTAAATCTTTAGGGCTTCAAATCAGAGGTTATTCAGCCAAGAGGTTCAGAGGTTTTGGATGCTCTTCCTTTCGCAACTATCGGCAAGGTCAGCAGCAGCAGCAGAACCCCTTGTACAGATCTTATAGAGGAAAGCAAAGGGCTAGGCCTCGAGGTCGTCAAGCCTCTTCCTCCTCTTCCTCCTCTACTTCCTCTAACCCCCAGCCTCAGAAAAGCAGCCCTAGATCCGCCATTCAGGATCATGTGGGTCCGGTGGGGGGTCGGCTTACCTACTTTCTACGGGATTGGGAATCGGTTACATCAGATCTTTGGGTTCTCAATCTCGTAGAAAATGGGTATGCCCTTCCCTTTCGGGAATTCCCTCCCAATTACCCTCCTTGTCCAGGTTTTTGTACGAAAGAACATCTGTTACTTCTACAGGAGGAAGTACAGACTCTGTTGAGAAAGTGTGCGATAGAGGTGGTCCCAGAGCAGGAAAGGGGTCAGGGATGCTACTCCTGGTATTTTCTGATACCCAAAAAGGATGGCAGGCTTCGTCCGATCCTGGATCTCAGGATCTTGAATCTCTATCTGAAACTAGAGAAATTCAAGATGCTCACCCTTGCTCAGGTTCTTCAAGCGCTGCTGGAAGAAGACTAGATGGTGTCTCTCAACTTGTAGGATGTGTATTTCCACATTCCAATCCTGAAGTCGCACAGAAAGTATCTCCGTTTTACGGTGGGGTCGCAACACTATCAGTTTGCGGTCCTTCCTTTTGGAATTACTACTGCACCTCGAGTCTTCACCAAGGTGATGGCGGTGGTGGCAGCACATCTCAGAAGAATGGGGATTCCAGTATTCCCCTATTTAGACGACTGGCTGATCAAAGCGGAGTCGTCAGAGAAAGTGCTCCAGCATCTGCAGGAGACAACTCAGTTGTTGCACCAGTTGGGTTTTTCGATAAATGTACCCAAGTCTCACCTGGTGCCCTCCCAGCGCAACCTGTTCATAGGTGCTGTACTGGACACGACTGTATGTCGCGCATTCCCTCCACCTCAAAGGATTCGCGACATACAGGAAATGATTCCTTTATTCTACAATGGAGCGGTTGTTCCAGTCCTGAAGGTCCTTCGCCTGCTCGATCTGATGGCTTCATGCATTCTGTTGGTCAACCATGCACGCTGGCACATGAGGGCACTCCAGTGCTGCCTTGTATCAACACAATGGAGATCTCAGGGAGTCAGTGAGGATCTCCAGAGAAGCTGCGGCGGATCTGTCTTGGTGGGGCGTGGAGGGCAATCTGTATCAAGGAAAGCCCTTCCATCTGCCTCTATTGGTTGCCACAGTGATCACGGATGCCTCCACTCTAGGGTGGGGTGCTCATCTGGGGGATCTGGAGATCAAGGGTCTTTGGTCACATCAACCTTCTGGAATTGCGGGCGATAAGTCTGGCACTCAAGGACTTCCTCCCTTCCCTTTGCTGTCTGTCAGTGCAAGTCCTGACGGACACCACCACCGCGATGTGGTATGTCAACAAGCAGGGGGGAGTAGGGTCGCAGTGTCTCTGCAGAGAGGCTCTGCGCTTCTGGTCATGGATTCAGGACCACAAGATTTGTCTGATGGCAAATCATCTGGCCGGAGTTCGTGTGAGCAGACAGTCTCAGTCGGCAGTTCTCGGCCGACCACGAGTGAAGGCTTCACCCGGAGGTGGTTCGTCATGTCTTTCGGACGTGGGGGACTCCTCAGGTGGACCTGTTCGCCACTCTCGAGAATGCTCACTGCCCGTCATTCTGCAGCCTACAGTTTCCGATGCAGGCAGCCTTGGGGGACGCGATTCAGTTAATTTGGGGCTCACAACTCCTTTAAGCGTTTCCTCCCATACCCTTGATTCCTCGGGTTCTGAGGAAGATTCGCCAAGACCGGGCCCAAGTTATTTTGATCGCCCCGGATTGGCCAATAAGTGTGTGGTACACACCTTCTCCACCTCTCCTCTCGCCTGCCGCTCCGTCTCCCATTCAGGGCAGATCTCCTCTCTCAGATCGAGGGGCAGGTTCTACACCCCCACCTCCAGACATTACACCTTCATGCCTGGAGATTGAACGGGCAACCTGAACTCCTTTTCTCTCCCACATGATGTGGTGGATGTCATATTATCAGCTAGGCGTGACTCCACTAAGTCCATTTATTCTTACAGATGGGCTAAATTTGTCTCTTGGTGTGGGGAGAAGTCTGTTGACCCTTTGAAAGCCCATTTATCTGATAAACTACAGTTTGCTCTTTCTTTGGCGCAGGAAGGTTTTGCTGTTGCTACGGTGAACGGCTATCTTTCGGCATTGTCTGCATTTCTCTGTTTGCCGGACCAGCCGTCTCTTTTGAAATCTCCTGTAGTTTTGAGATTTCTGAACGGACTCGCAAATAAGTTCCCTCCTACTCCTTTTAATGTTCCTCAGTGGGATTTAAATCTAGTATTAACCTACTTGATTGGTTCTCCCTTCGAACCCTTGCACAAGTGTCCCATGAGGCTTTTGTCTTTTAAGACCGTCTTCCTGGTTGCGATCACCTCGGCAAGGAGGGTATGTGAGCTTCAAGCTCTTAGTTCCAAGCCCCCGTTCTTGACCATTCATGCTGATCAAATGGTTCTTAGGACCAGGGCTGCTTTTCTCCCCAAGGTGGTGTCTCCCTTCCACTTAGGTCAATCTATTACCCTTCCTACCTTTTATCCTCCCCCTCACCCTTCCAAGGAGGAGGAGAGGCTACACCATCTGGACCCCAAGAGGGCGGTGAGTTTTTATATTGATAGAACTAAAGACTATCGAATGGATGACCAGCTCTTCGTTGGGTTTGCTGGCTGCAGGAAAGGAAGAGCGGTGCATAAAAGGACTCTTTCGAGATGGATCATCCTCTGTATAAAGATCTGCTACTCTTTGGCTGGTAAGGATCCTCCAGATGGTATTAGAGCCCACTCTACTAGAGCGAAGTCTGCAACATCTGCTCTTTCTAGAGGTGTGCCTGTTGAGGACATTTGTAGAGCGGCTACATGGGCCTCCCTCCACACTTTCGCAAAGCATTATTGCTTGGAAACTTAGGTGAGGAAGGACGGCCACTTTGCGCGCTCTGTCCTCCAGGGTTTTCTGGTATAGGAGAGTGGACACCCTCCTCCGGGAGTGGGGACTGCTGTGGGACTCTATTCACAAGGTGAGGAATCCACTGGCAGATGCATCTATCAGAAGAACAAGTTACTTACCTTCGGTAACGCTTTTTCTGGTAGATACAGTATCTGCCTGTGACTTCCTCACTGACCCACCCGCCTCCCCGTTTGTCCACTTTTCTATACCAGAGTTACTTTAATGTATTTATTTTATTGTCAAGGAGCTGTTTATTTCAAATGTTTTATTTCATTTGCTTCACACTGTGTTACCTTGATTTTTGTACTGTGTATACTGTGTATATGTCTGTCATTGGTCCGTCCGTGTGCCTCGAAGGCACAGAAAAAAGGACGGAACTGATGTCATCACGCCGGTGTGGGCCTATTGTAGTGTCGGTGACGTCAGCGGAGTCTCGTGCGATGCCGTGTCTCCATGACGTCGTCGGCGCGAGGCTACAAAAGAATTTCCGGATGTTGCTGACGCAAGGGGGATATTCACAAGGTGAGGAATCCACAGGCAGATACTGTATCTACCAGGAAAAGCGTTACCGAAGGTAAGTAACTTGTTCCTCTTTACTACGACTTTGTCCAGCGGCTCTCAGTCAACATCATACTGTCATGGCGCCCATACTTTTCTGTGTCAGGGGACTGCTTGCTAGTACTTTTTCCATTTTCATTAATCGCAGAATGCCAGGAGTGTCCTTAAGTACTCGCTACTCCCAGCTTTCTTTCAGGACTCAATTCAGTCGTGGACTACCTTAGTGACGTAAACTGATATTCGCATGCTGTCTTTACAGCATGTGACCTGAAATGAGGAAATGAGGTAATGTCAGCAAGTGAATGTTCACTTTCATACTGGGTGCGCAGCTAGTTATTTTAAATTCATGTAATCAAAAATTATTTAGATGCAGATAAACACATTACAATGGAATTTCAAAACACTTAAATCATGACATTGCTTAATCACCTGTTAAGCCTTTATTAGACTATACTTAATATAATATCCAATGCTTGTTGGAAAAACGTCCAAAAACATATACGAAAACAGTATCAGTGGTTATACATAATCATGTGGTTGAGAAAACAATACAATTGTCTGATCATCTGCAGGCAATGTGCCCAATGCGTTTTGGGATTATTGCATCCCTTCTTCAGGGGACACTGTAAAGATACAAATGAAGCAACAAAACTAAAATGAACAACGGTAATGACATTCACATTATTTCAACAATAACGTACAGGGGAGGTAAAATATTAATGACGTCTAAATGTGCTCACACGTGGCAACGGATGAAAGCTGTGGCAGTGAATCAAAAGAGTAAATAGAAATGAAAGGATACACAAACTTAAACTACCTGATCACACCCAAAAAAAATAAGTGAAAAGCTGTGGTAGTGAATCAAAAGAATAAATAGAAATGAAAGGATACACAAAATTAAAATACGTACTCGCACCCAGAAAAAATAAGTGAAAAAGAAGAAAGTGATAAATCAAGTCAGCTGATATTACCCTGGAAAATACCAGAAGAAAAATGGTCACCCAAGTGCAACATGTCGTAGTGAAGACTGACGACATCCCAGTGTCAACACAAAAGATATATTATTTACAAGAAGCTTACTGAATGTAGTGACGATCAAACTCCACTATCTGTGGCGAATCTTTAATGAAATTCTGTCTGTACTGCGGAAAAATAAAAGAACCTCTCAAAATACTAATGTATTGTATAGGGCTTATGGTCAGACGTTACATTGTGTGTTTATTTACAGGCATACTTCGTCCTCCATTGTAATTTGGGAATTTACCTACGACTATCTCATATTAAGGTATAAATGGCATTTATCTGTTTTTATATGCCACCACACTTTGTGTGCTGCAAAATGGTTAGTCTTTTTTTCTTCACTACTTTTTCTGCCAACATATGTCCCTGGGGGCTCACAGTGACAAGGACCCCCGTTACTTGATTGATTGACTGCCGGACATTGGGGTGACAACGCTGATAGGCTACCTGAGTGCCTTGAAGGATTTACTTTGTGTCACAGTAGAATGGTGCAGGTGAGGACCTGTTATTTGTATTATACAGGAAACCGTTTGTGTCATTTAGGTCTGACTTTTGACCTTAAACACTATTAATGACTATTTAGCATAGCTGCTTACTTTCTCCCCTAATTACTTACTAGTTGTGTACATATATTTTTTTCCGCAGCTCTTTTAATTTTGTTTTGCTACGTTGAACTGAGCACTACACAGACATAGGAACTTAGTGTCTAGCAGGTACATTTCACACAGGCAGATGGAATATTCTCACAAGGATGCACATAGGATCTTAGCCTTAGTAACCACAATGGTGTCTTAGGTTCACTAATTTCGTAGGGTGCTACTGTTGGCTCGGGTTCTACTTTAGGAACACTGGCACCCTTTCACAATTTGCACTTCTCACGCTGTAGCCACAGATTGAGTTAACAGCTGTATCTTTCTTCCTCTACAATAGTTGAGAGGGAACTATCACTTTACTTGTTACTACTTCTTAATTCACAGGCAAGCCTTCTCTCTTCAGTCTCTTAACTGTAGTGTAACCCCATTGGGGTTATTTTGTTTTCTTTGTTGTCCTCTTAACTCCCAGTAATTTTAGCCTTTTTTGTACACTGTTTGCAGCCTTAAAGTCTTGTAGACGAAACACGTGTTGGTTGCCATTTGGGGATGTGTTGTATGTAATATGAAGAATTGGATAAGAAAACATGACTTTTATTAAACATTTGCTCCCCTTTACTGCTGACATATCTTTGTCCATGAGAATTGTTACGACTTACTCATGTGCTTCGGTGCCATTTTTACTGTAAGCCTACCCTGCTGGGATATTGCTCCAGGTTTAACATTTTGCCCAAGGTGGCAGAGTGACGGTGACAAGGGAGCACCATCATAAAGGACAGTCTTTATCCTTTCAGGATTTCATATCCTCTTACTTTGACCCAGTTTCTGATGTGCGAACTCTATAGCATAAACCATCATATTCTGGTTACAGCGGTGTACAGGGCCTTTCCGCTGCGGCAAGTCCAGGACATTTGAGCTATGATCGTGATGTTTCAGCCTCAATTCTGAATCTTAGAGAGAGTGGCTCTGAGACTTCAGTATATTGGTCCTCCTGCGTCCTGCTTGTCGACAGTGCCAGGTGGTATATGCCGGTTCTGCAATGGGATCTGAATCTCAGTGGGCCTACCACCAGGAAAACATGTTGGATTTTATACAG
Organism: Lissotriton helveticus; assembly: GCF_964261635.1. NCBI lineage: Eukaryota > Metazoa > Chordata > Amphibia > Caudata > Salamandridae > Lissotriton > Lissotriton helveticus. Next base: position 909,401,772 of record NC_136071.1, on the reverse strand, counting down.
GTTTCAGAAAAATGTGAATGATTTCCAGTGGCAAGTTCCACTCCCTTCTCCACTCAGAGCTGGAAGTGGTGACTGCGAAGTCATTGCTGAATCGGAGAGGTCATCTGGGAGAGGTGGAGATCTGAGGAGTCTGGTCTCCGGCAGAAACCCAATTCCATATAATTCTGTTGGAGTTGCAGGCCATCCTCCTGGCATTGAAGGCTTTCTTGCCACCCATCAGGGGGAGACTGGTTCAGGTTCTCATGGACAACACCACTGACTGATGGTATTGCAAAAAGTCGGGGTGGGTGTCCTGTTCCTTTGCCAAGAGGCTCCACTTGAGTTGGCTATTTAGGTCCCGAGACCTTCCTCTCGACTGGGACCTCCAGCGAAGATAAGCTGACAGCCGGGCTTCCAAAAGCTTTCGGGACCGCTCCCTCAAAGACTTAGGATTCATGGCCCGGCAGTAGGCCACAACTTCGGGTCGTGGTCTTGCTCCAGGCACCAAAGGTACACTGGGTGGGGGGGTCCTTAACAGACATCAGACGGTGACAGGCCTCGCACGGTTTGAACCAGATCCGACGAAGGGACATCCCTCATACACCAGGTGTCGAAGACTCAAAAATAAAGTCTACAAAAGTCGAGAAAAAAGCTAGTAAAAAAGTGATTAAGGGGTAGCACTCTCCGGATCTGCGCTAGGCTGATGTAGAAAAAGAAAGAACTGACGTCCACTCTCAGAGGCGGTGTCTAAGTAGACATCGCAACGTCATCCTGGTGACCACGACGCTGACGACTGATGCAGTCGTTCGACTCACCTATCGATGTGCAGGGGTACTGCTAGGGAAAAATTCTCCGGATCCTGTCTGACGCCTGGGGGTAATTCTAAGGTAAGGAATCTGTAACTAATGTATGTCTCTTACAGATGCATAGTTAACAAAGGTAAGTAACTTGTTCGTCAGTGCTTATTCTTGTTTGTGAACCACCTAGCAAAATCTTTGAAACCCAAGGTGGATAAACTCTGCAGACCACGCCTGGCAGATCATGAATGGCGGCAACAACCTGAGGTGGCACAATGAATCTTCAAACAATGGGGAGAACCCTAGTTACATCTTTTTGCCACTGCCAATCACATAGTTCAAAACCTTTGCATGCTGGAGTTCCCAAGAATGCTCTCTCTGGGAAATTAATTCTGGCTTGAGTGGAGTATGAGTATCTGGTAAGTCTTTCTGCTACTATCTCTCCTGCCTGTGAGCTGAAGATGATCAGGAACGGTTTGTCCCAAGTGACTGGATCCGTCCATGAGACTGTGGTACCCAAAATGTCTGAGCATAAGCATCTGCCCCCCGGTCAGGCTTCTGCTTCAGGAGGATCTTCTGGTGCATCAGCAGGACAGTTCTGCACCTGGGCTTGCACAGTCTACACCTCCATACATTGAGACTGAGCGGTGGTTGTTGACTGCTTCTGATTTATTACCTCTGTTCATGGATGCGTTATTCTAGCCACATGTCGCCCCCTCAACAAAATCCATTTAGGCAAGGGCAGTTTTATGGCCTGGCGTGGAGCCCTCAACACAAATGTTGGAGGCTTAACTTTCTGAAGTTTGTTTTGGTCTTTGGACCTGCAAGGAATTTCAGTGGGAACTGTCAAGTCCTCAGTCGACTCGCTTAGCTTTTTTGTATTTGCTGGAATAGCTGTCCTTTTTGAAAATCACCTATTGTGATGAGGCTTTTGAATGGGTGACACGTTTCCTTCAGAATCTCTTGCCACTACAGTGTGATCTCAGTTTGGTGCAGACTTTCCTCAGATTCACAGCTGTTCCTTGTATGTCCTTATTCTGAAATCTGTTATCCTGGTCAGTGCTTCTTCAGACCTTCACTTAAACGACTTTAAAGCTCTCTCAATGCAACCAATCTTACACCAGCTTTTTTCCAGACTGACTGGTATTGCAGACCACTGCAGCCTTTGGTTTCCTTTGGACATTTGGTAGTCCATACATTTTTTGCTCTGCTTCACCCCTCAAAACAGGAATAGAGACTGTATTGGTGAAACCCCAGGAACGCGTTCAGGTTTTACATCAATTGTACCAAAGACCATTTGGGAGGACGATCAGCTCTTTGTGGCGTTCTCTAGGGCAGTGCAGAAAATTATTTTATCCATGTAAATAATCCTCTGCAATAGTGTCATGTCCCAGTAAGTCCTAGCAGGAATCATTGCAATTTCTACGTGTACAAGAATCTTTCTTAAAGTTACCTTCACTTTTTCACATTGACTTTTGACACATATTTGCATTTGTGACTTTTGGGTTAGTTCTTGGAAACCCTGACCTTGCATGAATAAACTACATGAGAATACGATCATACTACCTTGGCATTGTGTAGAAAGCCTACACGTATGGTTATGCAAATACGTTTGTTATTTACGTCCCTATGGCGACACAGCTATTTGCAGAAGACAAACCATGGCAGCCTGATCACAATCTCGGCCCAGGGCAAGGATGTCATTTCTATATAAAATTATCTGTTTCTGGATATAATCAGAAGAGTCCTTTCTGCTGACTTCGAGAGGTCCCTACAAGCTTAAGCTTTCGTCCAGCAGCTGACTGACATGTCTGTGAGAGGTGTCCAGTTCATGACCAATATGCTTTCCTACATTCTTACCCACCAGGTAATGGAGTTGGATCATCCAGTGGGAGGTTTCTTGGCAAAAGATACTCATACACCATAGACACATAGGTTAGGGTCTGCATAGCAGGAGTACGCCAGATCATTATATAATGTTCGAGGCATGTGGGCTGCTGAATTTATATCTGTGCATAGACCGCTGCCTAGTGTTGGGTCCGGATGATTGCACATTGTTGTCCTGGAAGAGTCTTCGAAGTATCACGAGATAGGTGGCTCCTCCCTTGGACTACAGTGCGCATGGGCATCCTCTCCATCTTCAGATTGTTTTTTTCCGCCATTGGGTTCGGATGTACTTTCTTGACTCAAGTTCGGAATATACTTAAAACTCTTTTCGCGAGGCCAAAAGGCCTTAGGGGCGTCTGTATTCTCTCTCGTTCGGTGCCCAGTACTTCATCCAGTTCTTCTAACAGGACTTCGAAGGCAGTATTGTCTTTCGACCTCTAGGCCCCGAAGAGCGTCGACGATGGAACGGAGCCCGTTCAAGAGATGCCCCGTCTGCAACTCCAAATACCCTCACATCGATGTGCACCCGGTGTGCAATAAGTGCGTATCCCCGGACCACGACGAGGCCAGCTGTATGGCCTGTTCCAAGTTCCGGTCGAAGAAAACGCTTCGGCGCGCGACAGCCGGCCCAGCAGACAGCGCCAGACCCAGAAGATATCTTCGAGGCAGACGACATCGAGGGAGCCTATCAGGAGGATCCTGAACAGCAGTCGGACCCTGCATCAGAGCACGACTCACATTATAGTGTGGACGAACAACAAGACTACGTCCATGAGGAAGTCATCGTCGAGGTAGGAGACGACGCAGAAGCCATCGGAGCCGTTGATGACGACTCAAGCGATGAGCAAGGCCCGTCCACAATCGCGGGGCCCAATACTGACACTATACTCTCTAAGGCTCAGGTCGAGGCATCGCCGGAAGGCCTTAGCCAAGATCTTTACCCGCATTCTATAGCCCCCGCCTCCGGGCCCGGCTAAGAATACTTCTACAGAGCCATCGGTCGATCAGCCACTTTCAGCGGCAAAATCGAAACCGAAACCAACAGCAACTGTATCGAAACAGAAACTGCTGAAGACAGTCCTCGGATCGACAGCCTCGGATTCGTCGGCTCCAGCCCAATCTAAAAGTGTCATCAACCCTTCGAGGTCACAAGGGGGCGTCGACCCGAAACACGGGACGCCGAAACCTGTCTCTGCCGTCAAGCACGTCGCGCTGACGACTTCCGCGCCCAAAGATGGCGACACTGGCAAAGGACTCAAGGCTACGAGGACTGTCGATCCAAAACTTCCAGCCTCGGTGCCGATATCCAGAAAGGCCTTCGAGTCAAAAAGTGCACCCGACCCAAAAGAGCATGTCGCGTCCAAGCACAAAAGCGTACCTGTTGCGCACCGACAGCTCGAATCGACGCAGGGCCGCAAGCAGCCCAGTGATCATACAAAGTTGGTCGGATCGAAGACGGCAACACCCTCAAAAAAGGTCGGTTCGTCTCCACTGCTTACACAACCTATTAAATATGGACTGCCCCCGACCGCTCGTCCAAAAACCTTCGAGCCACAAAAAGGCACCAACACTACCAAGAAAGTGTCGGCAGTTTCAAGGAGTCAGTCTGCTGAAGAGGGTGTGATGTTCCAACCACCCTCCTATGACAATCAGTCAAAACTGTTCATCGACTCGGATACGGGTAGACTCACCATTTACAAACGGAAAATCGTTCCAGAAACTCCTTTGGAGTCATACAAAATCCCTCTAAAAAAGAAGAGAGACTCGGCAACGTCACCTGTTCTTTCTCAGCCTGTGGAGTCCTATGAACAAGACTATTCCTATTCGCCCACACGCACCTATGAGGACATGGGGGAGGGATACAATGAAGAGGAGTTCAATTATCCTGCTGACACAGATCAGGATGAACAGCAAACCTGGACTGACCCTGGAGTCCTATGAACAAGACTATTCCTATTCGCCCACACGCACCTATGAGGACATAGGGGAGGGATACAATGAAAAGGAGTTCAATTATCCTGCTGACACAGATCAGGATGAACAGCAAACCTGGACTGACCCTGTTGACCCTGGTGAGCCACACACCACGCCTGACACCCAGTCCTATACCATCAATACCTCTCCTACTGAAGATATTGCTGCGTTTAACGTTTTGATTGAAAGGGCAGCCAAAAACCATGATGTGGACATGCATGCTGACCCAGTAGAGGAGGACTTTTTGTTTGATACTTTCTTGAGTTCTGAAAGATCAGTAAAAACATTGCCTATGCTGAAGGGTGTCCTTAAACATGCTACTGACATCTTCAAGGAGACCACAAGGGCACGGGTTGTAAACCCAAGGATTGAAAAAAAAAGTACCGGCCTGCGCCTGTAGACCCTACGTACATCAAAGGCCAGCTCCCGTTGGACTCCCTTGTGGTGGCTAATGCTCGTAAAAGGGCAAACTCTCAAACCAGTGGTGATGCTCCCCCTCCGGACAAAGGATCCAAAATCTTTGATGCCTCTGGCAAGCGAGTAGCGGCTCAAGCAGCAAATATTTGGAGCATCTCGAATACACAGGCCCTATTAGCCAGATATGATAGGGCGCACTACGACACGTTAGAGCAGCTACTGCAACACCTGCCTGAGGCTTATAAGGAGGGAGCAGAAATGTTGATACAAGAGGGAAAATTAATTTCAAATGCGTCCATCAAGTGTGCACTGGATGCAGCAGACACGGCAGCTAGAGCTATAAACACAAGTGTGATGCTTAGAAGGCATGCCTGGCTACGCATCTCTGGATTTAAGCCGGAGATACAAACTACTTTACTCAACCAGCCGGTTAACCCTAACTTTCTCTTTGGTCCTGATGTAGACACCACCCTTGAGAAAATTAAAAAAGACACTGACAGCAAAATCCATGGGGGCTCTGCAGTCACAACAGTTCAGGGGCGGTTCCTTTCGTCGCTCCGGTAACAGGGGAGCCTCCAGAGGTAAAGCATCACAGCGAGCCCAATACAACAGAGGGGGCTCGCAGACCACCTATAACAAAAACAATAGGGGTGGCTATCGTGGGAACAGCACCAAAGGCAGAGGACGCGGAAATAATAATACCAGATCCTCCGCCACCAATAAACAGTGACATCTTGTCACTGCCCCCCGACCATATAACACCAGTCGGGGGAGACTTCAGCAGTTCCTGCCAGTCTGGGAAAGCATAACCACAGACAGGTGGGTGAGAGACCTTATCCAATACGGCTATTGTCTAGAACTAACCTCCACTCCACCCAACATACCCCCAAAGCACCGTCCTATGTCCGCAGAGCACATGCACTTATTGCAGCAAGAAGTACTCTGCATGCTGCAAAAAGGGGCCATAGAACTCGTGCCTTTAAATCAGCAGGGTACAGGGGTGTACTCACTGTACTTCTTAATCCCAAAAAAGGACGGGTCTCTCAGGCCCATTCTAGACCTCAGACCTCAGACCCCTGAATCAGTACATCTTGTCAGAACATTTTCACATGCTGACTTTACATCAAGTTCTACCATTGCTCATTCAGGGGGATTTCCTAGCAACCCTAGACCTCAAAGACGCATATTTCCACATCCCTATTCACCCAGGACACAGGAAATATCTCAGGTTCACCCTAAACAACCAGCATTACCAGTTCAAGGTCCTGCTTTTCGGGGTCACTACTGCCTCCAGGGTGTTCACCAAGTGCTTAGCGACAGTGGCGGCGCATCTTCGGAGACAACACATCCATGTCTATCCTTATCTGGACGAGTGGCTTGTTCAGGCAAAGTCAGCCCAGCAATGTGCCAGCCACATGTCCCGCACAATTCACCTCCTACACAGTCTAGGATTTTCACTAAATTACCCAAAATCACACCTTCAACCCGCACATGTACAACAGTACCTGGGTGCGACAATCAACACTCTGACAGCGACAGAGCACCCAAACTCTGCCAGAGTCCACAGCATGCAATTGCTCATTAAAAAATTCAGGCCCCAACACTCGCTCCCAGCGCAGGTATTCATGCAGCTAATAGGTATGATGGCCTCCTGCATCTTTATAGTCCCTCACGCAAGGCTACACATGCGTCCGCTTCAGGAGTGCTTAGCACGACAGTGGAACCAGGCTCAAGGACATCTGAAAGACCTAGTGTTGGTGACCGGTCGTGCATACAACTCTCTGCATTGGTGGAACACACAAAACCTTTGCAGGGGACGACCGTCCCAAGAGCCTGTACCACAGATAGTGCTGACAACGGACGCATCTCTCCAGGGTTGGGGAGCGCATGTCCTCCATTATACAGTGCAGGGACTATGGACAGCGCAGCAGCAAAAGATGCATATCAACCTATTGGAGCTCATGGCAATTTTCATGGCAATGAAGGCCTTCCGACTGCATCTGTGCAACAAAGTCGTGCTGATCCGGACGGACAACATGACTGCCATGTATTACATCCAGAAGCAGGGAGGCACGCACTGTCCACAATTGTCTCATCTAGCCCTGAGCATGTGGAAGTGGGCCATTCAAAGGAACATGTTCCTCATGGCGGAACATCTCCCAGGCAAAGACAACCAGATGGCGGACCTGCTCAGCAGGCACAGCCACCAGATGCACGAGTGGGAGATACACCCCTCAGTGCTCCAACCATATTTCCAGCAGTGGGGTCATCCAGAGATAGACCTATTCGCCACGAAGGAAAATGCAAAATGCCAAACCTTCGCCGCCAGGTTCCCACACCCGCAGTCTCAGGGCAATGCGATATGGATCAACTGGTCAGGCAGATTTGCGTACGCTTTTCCTCCATCACCGCTCATACCGCTAGTGGCACGCAAACTGCGGCAGCACTCCATGACGCTCATCCTAGTTGCTCCAACGTGGGCACGGCAAGCGTGGTACACCACGTTCCTAGAACTTTCAGTGGTGCCTCACCAACGGCTGCGACTCAAGCCCAGTCTCCTCACTCAGAACCGTGGAGACATTCAGCACCCAGATCCGCAACAGTTGAGCCTTGCAATATGGCTCCTGAGGTCATAGAGTTTGGCTACCTCAACCTGCCCCCTGACTGTATGTACATCATCAAGGAGGCACGAAGACCTACAACCAGGGCATGCTATGCGGCCAAATGGAAGAGATTTGTCATTTACTGTTCTCATAATAACATAAATCCGCTAGATGCATCCACGCAAAACATTGTTATTTGTTGCACCTATACAGATGCAATCTGGCATATAGTTCCATTAGGATACATTTGGCCGCAATGGCAGCTTATCTTCAAAACAGACAGCATCTTTCTCTTTTTAAAGTGCCCGCCATTAAAGCTTTTATGGAAAGGCTCAAAAGAGTGATTCCTCCCAGACACCCTCCTTCACCTGTCTGGAATCTAAACATAGTTCTCACCAGACTAATGGGACCACCCTTTGAACCTCTTCACTCTTGTGAGATACAGTTTCTAACATGGAAAGTGGCTTTTCTAGTGGCAATCACATCGCTAAGGAAAGTTAGTGAGCTTCAAGCCCTAACTATTCAAGAGCCATTCATACAAATTCATGCTAATCGGGTGGTGGTGCGTGCCAACCCGAAATTCATGCCTAAGGTGGTGTCGCAGTTCCACATTTACCAAACCATAGAACTGCCCGTTTTCTTCCCAAATCCAGACTCGGTGGCAGACAGAGCACTGCACACGCTAGATGTTAAAAGAGCTCTCCTGTATTACATAGACAGGACGAAGGATTTCAGGAAAACTAAGCAACTGTTTCTTGCCTTCTCTCCACAACACAAAGGCAACCCCATTTCCAAGTCCGGTATAGCCAGATGGATTGTTAAGTGCATACAAATCTGTTATCAAAAAGCTAAACGCACATTAACAGTTCCCCCAAGAGCGCATTCCACACGCAAGTTAGGGGCATCCATGGCTTTCCTAGGTAACATTCCTCTAGAGGATATATGTAGAGCAGCCACATGGAACACCATACACACATTCACCAAACACTACTGCGTGGATGTACACTCCAAACAGCAAGCTGCTGTAGGTCAGGCAGTTCTCAGAACTCTTTTTCAGACTGCTGCAGCTGCCACGGGCAACCGCCGCTAAGGAGGATACTGCTATTTATTCTATGCACAGATATAAATTCAGCAGCCCACATGCCTCGAACGGAATATGCTACTTACCAGTATGTATCTGTTCTTGGCATGTAGGGCTGCTGACATTTATATCGCCCGCCCTCCTCCCCGGTGCCTGTCGCAGCTGTAGCACTCAGAATCATTCTCAGGCATGGTCATCACTTACTGTGTTACACTCCATCTCTGCCACAATGGCGAAAAACAATCTGAAGATGGAGAGGATACCCATGCGCACTGTAGTCCAAGGGAGGAGCCACCTATCTCGTGATACTTCGAAGACTCTTCCAGTACAACAATGTGCAATCATCCGGACCCAACACTAGGCGGCGATCTATGCACAGATATAAATGTCAGCAGCCCTACATGCCAAGAACAGATGCATCCTGGTAAGTAGCATATTCCTTCCTATACGCTTGTGTGTGTGTATGTATATGTATATATGTATATATATATATATATATATATATCGTGCTCGGAGGGGAGTGTCCAATAGGTAAGTTGCATTCAGACAAAGGATAGCTTTCCTCAAACAGCTTTTATTATCGATCAAACAGCAACACTTGCCAGCAAGTTATAAGCATGTGACTGCAATCCTGACGCGTTTCGAGTAGGCCTCTTTTTCAAAGGATGAAGCAATCAGAAAGCGCATGTTGGCTCTCGTGTGAGAGCCTTACTGCTGCATTTTAATTTGAAGGCGCATCCATTGTGGAGTAAGGAAAGGACTTCATCTCCCATTAAGCCACGCATTAACTCATACAGAGTAGCCAATCAGGGGCATTGCTTGAAAAATGGAGGCGAGAGCCAACATGCACTTTCTGACTGCTTCATCTTTTGAACAAGCATTTACAATGCAACGGTTTCGCCTTTGGAAAAGTTTGAGCTATCGGCATTGTGAATTACTTTATTTCACAGAAAAAAAAACAATATTTTTAACATCGATATTTTTATCTCGATATTTTTGTACTTAAAATGTTGTAGATAGGGTGTTGATATACTTGCCTTCGATATTCCAGAGTCGATACTTCTGTAGGTCGATATTGTGTCCGTCGATATTCTTTCAGTGATCCGACGACCTACATTTTGTCATGATCGGCGCCTCCCCCAACTTTGTGCAATCGTTGTCCAAGAACTACCTTCAATGTAACAATGCCAGCATTTTGTGATGTACATCCAACGAGGGGCATAGCAGGCCACGCTGAGCACGGGCCTCAGTCTTAGGGGAAGCTGCCCCAGTTTACATCTTGCTGTATGCTGAAGCTTGCTGTGTTTGGTGTACACAAAGGAAGAATGCAGCTGTTCTGCAAAAAGAACCGGAACAAACAACGTTTTTTCTCCATTTTGTGAAACTCTGCCAGGGTCGAGTAGAGGTCGAGGCCTGCTCATTTCAGGAGTGGGTATAGACCCATTGAGAGGGGTTAACTTAGTAGATCAATGGAGGTAAGCCCACACTGTCTGTTCTGGAGCAGTGAGTGAGTTTGGCCCCTAAGTCATGTTAGCCTGCACTGCAAAGATGGTCAAAATCAAGTAAGTCTTCTTTGGATTTCAAGTCCTTTCCCGGTTTTGAACAGAAGCGTGCCACGTCCCTCTTCTAGTTGATAATGACATGATGTATGATCACTGAAAGAGGTAGGACTAGGAGGCAGATCTGAGCAGATAAGGAACAGGTGAGCACATTGCAAACCATTTTTTCTGACTATCACTTTTTGTATCTTCTGCTGCAAAATAAAGGGAGACTGACTAGCACTGGCATCAAGGAGAATATTGTATGCTTCGAAGAGAAAGGGTCAGGGTCGTAGCCACTAGCCAGCGTGTCATGGACCCTAGTGTAAGTGAAGGAAATGGCCACCCGGCAACTGTTTGAACCATGAAATACAGCAATAATCAGGGTTCAGCGAGCCCTGCAGGTCAATGGGTCCTGGTGCCACTGCACCTGCTGCGCCAATAGATGTTATGCCCCTGGAGGTGGTCAGAGAGCAGGAATATTTTTCTACAAATTAAAAAAATTGTTTTCTTTATGCCAGAGTCATGTTAGGCATTGGGCTTCTCAGCACAACTTTATTTTGGAGCCGACTCAACATACATTCTGACAGATTACAACTGGGGGGGGCTGGGGGGATAGGTGCTGCAATTGGGCACTAAAGCAAAATTTAGTTTGTGGGATCGCTCCGTTATACATACGTCGCCGTTGAGTTCGTACAAAGCACAGACTTGATAGATATAACCGTTGGTTGCAATACAGAGTCTAGATTGAACATTTTGCCTCTAATGCTGCCTTCGGTCACAAAAGATTTCATCCACAGATATACTTACTCACTCAGATCATAGTGAAAACTTCTGAGCATCCATCATTTTCCCCTGAAGAAGGAACATCAAGTCTCTAAATGCATTGGGCCTATTTTTTTAATGTGGTTTTACAATAATTGTTGGATTGTTCTAATTTTGGTTTATGTAGATCATGCAGCCCTATAATTGTCTGAATATTTTTTTTCTGATGATGAGCATTAACCCCTTCAGTGCTAATGACAAGGGTAACTCGTCATGGAGTTTCCATTGATTTCAATGGAAATTACATTGAAGTGCCAGAAGATGCTTAGCAGCCAAGTGGTTAACATATAAAAATATGTGAATCCATGGTCACAGTGTATGTGATTCATAAGTTGTACTTTGAAACACGACATCTAGTTAAATTGGATTTCTGGTCTGCCTTTATTTTAGTGTTTCAAGAGTCCCTTCTTAGCCAAAGTTTCTTGTCACACATTCTTAGTCAAAAAGGAATTTCGGATTTATATATTTGCATTTTTAGCAATGCTTTTTTCCTTCCACTTTTACCAACAATATGTTGGATTTGGTGAGGTCATCTGATTGGTTTTATTCAAACTTTGCTTAATCTTGTTAAACAGTAAAGACGATTGTCAGACACTCTGTTTGAGACTTTTGAAAAAGGAATCTAGAATTTCTCTAGGGTCACTCTCTTTGGAACACATGGTACCACATTCAGCAGCCCTAGGAATACAGAGACCAGCCCAACCGCTGCTGGAGACTTCAGTAGTCTGAGAGTTTTCATGGGAAGGCCCTGCTTAGCTGCCATGACCCTGCTATAGACCACCAGTTTTGCCATTTTGCAAAGTTTTTGGGGGAGAAGAAAGGAGTGTAGTCTGCTTGAGAACTAGAGAGGCTGTGCGTCTGACCTCAGAATCTGTTGGAAACCTGAGTACCTCCATCACCTCTGAATATCAAGCACCTCAAGTTCAATTTAGGAATGACCAACAGCCTCTCAGAAAAGCAAAGTGCTACCGGAAGTCCTGTCACCCCCTTCATAATTCAGTCCGTGAGTACTTCCGTGTTAATGATGCACATTAGTAAACCCCCAACGGGGAATTTTTAAAAGGTGTGATTTTTCCACAGGTGTCAAAAAACACGGTGGCGCGAAAGCGCAAACAATGCTGCACACTTTCTTGCGCTGTTTATTTCAGAAATTCAGACGAGTCCAAACGGGACCTTTAGGCGCTTGTCTTCGACCAGCAACATCCCTGTGTGTAAAGCAGTGTGTCTCGAAGAGACACCGGGTTCTTTTGCATGCTCCCTCGGCTGCTCTAAGGGAGTAGCGCGTCTCCTCTGTTCGCCGGCGGCCGGGGCTCTCCCTCTTGAGTCTTGCTGGCCGATGCAGCCGGTTCCTTCCTTGTGTCCGCGGGCACTTCCGGGTCGCGCTTGGGGAAGCCCTCGAGGTTGGGCCAATCCCTGCGCGGCCTCAAGATGACGCGTCGGGAGTCCCTGCAGCCGGGGACCAATCACCAAGCGGCAATCACTTCTCCGGGGCCGCCAATGGCAGCGCGGCCCTGGGGGGATGGAGGCGGGACAGCGCCTCAGAGCAGATCCACGGGCCGGCGGCGGTGAACACTTGGGCATAACTGAGGGGTGGCACCCTCGAAGTGAAAAACTTCCGGGTCGCGCTTGGGGAAGCCCTCGAGGTTGGGCCAATCCCTGCGCGGCCTCAAGATGACGCGTCGGGAGTCCCTGCAGCCGGGGACCAATCACCAAGCGGCAATCACTTCTCCGGGCCGCCAATGGCAGCGCGGCCCTGGGGGGATGGAGGCGGGACAGCGCCTCAGAGCAGATCCACGGGCCGGCGGCGGTGAACACTTGGGCATAACTGAGGGGTGGCACCCTCGAAGTGAAAACTAAACGTAGAGGTGAGGTGGGCACTCGCTAGGGCAGCCATAAGCAGGGTGGCACCTGCAAAGCAAAATAAAGGAAAGAAAGGACTTTCAAGCGCTTGGGAGTGGGGGCGTGTTTACAGGGGCGGGAACGGCGCACAGACAACGGGAGGGGGCGGGAAAGGGTAATCAAAAGGCAGAGCACTCACCTGGGAACGCCCAGGGAAAAAATCTCGGGAACGCCCCCGAATCTGGTCCGGCCTTGACGGACAGATCTCTGTTCCAATGGCTAGCCTCCATTTATGGAGCTAGCCAATGGGACAGGGGGGCGTATTCCAGAGTCCTTACTGAAATCAAGAGATTTCTCTGGAGGCGGAGCTAAGAGCTCCGCCCTCCAGCGAAACCTAAAAAGAGGACTACTCGAAACGCGTCAGGATTGCAGTCACATGCTTACCCCAGTATTGGAACTTTCATAGATTTCCATGCTTTGTATCATTCCCCGTCGGAATGGGAGCCTCGGTAAATAGAAAAAATATCATAACCATGGAAACAAAAGAGAAAATAGGCCTAGGCCTCATCTCATTTTGTATCCTATCGCCCTCTTTGTGTAAAAGAGACCAAACTTTCCTCAGGACTAATCAGAACAGCCTCACCCCATAGAACCTTGCTGGGAGAGCTCAGAGCCTTAGATTTTTCTACCGCACGTTGTGCTAGGGAGTCTCCACTGAGCTCGGCTCAGTTTTTCATTCTATTCAGCTTATTACTTCAACTCTTCAACTTCAATCAACAATGTCTGACAAGGAGAAGAAGGCGTTATTCAGGTCCTGTGCATCCTGTGGAAAAAAGACTTTTTTGTGGAGGATAAGCATGACAGCTGTATTTACTGCTTATATCCTGACCACAAGGCCACAGATTGCAAAATATGTGGAACTTTTTCTACAAAGACTTTGCGAGACACAGAGGGCCGGCTGTTGACCTGGCTTCAGAAGAGGAAGACTCGGAAGGAGGTGCTCTCTTCTGATGAGGAGAATTCTTCATCTGTCTCGACCTCCAAGAGATCCAAGAAGAGGGGTAGGTATTCTTCCTCTACTTCTAATGAGCCTCCTCTTAAAACCTCTCATAAGATCTCTGATAGGTCTGAGATGGTTAGTCCCATTAAATCTCCTCACCGAGGTGAAAAGGAGAGGCTGCTGAGATGGACACAGCCAAAAAGGACAACAAGGAAGTTCCAGTCACTTCTCAGAAGTCCCATAAGGAGAAAGACAGCAAAAAACCCTCTGCAGTCACTCCAGACACGAAATCTGATAAAAAAAACAGCGTCCGTCGACGACGAAGATGGCTGGTACGTCGACGACTATTACTCCTTCAAAACCTTCAAATGCTCCATTGGCGCCGTCGACTGTGGTGGCGACGACGCCTTTGACTTCGACGTTTAAGGTACCTTCATGTTCGTCGATAGTAGTTTCTGCTTCGTCAATCAATCAATCAATCATGCCATTTGTATAGCGCACTACTCACCCGGGAGGGTCTCAAGGCGCTTGGGGGGAGGGGTATGCTACTGCTCGAACAGCCAGGTCTTGAGTTGTTTCCTGAAGGCGAGATGGTCCTGGGTCAGCCGAAGGTGGATGGGGAGGGAGTTCCAAGTCTTGGCAGCCAGGTAAGAGAAGGATCTTCCTCCGGCGGTGGCTCTTCGGATGCGTAGTACGGCTGCGAGGGCGAGGCTGGTGGACCGTAGCTGGCGGGTGGGCGTGTAGAAGGTCAGGCGCGGTCGTTGAGGTACTTGGGGCCCAGGTCGTGGAGAGACTTGTGTGCGTGGGTGAGGAGCCGGAACGTGATCCTCTTGTCGACGGGGAGCCAGTGCAGGTTCCTCAGGTGGCTGGAGATGTGGCTGCGTCGGGGGACATCCAGGATGAGTCGGGCGGGGGTGTTCTGGATGCACTGGAGTCTTTTCTGTAGCTTGGGTGTGGTTCCGGCATAGAGGGCGTTTCCGTAGTCCAGTCGGCTGGTGACGAGTGCCTGGGTGACAGTCTTCCTGGTCTCGGTCGGGATCCAGCGGAAGATCTTGCGAAGCATACGCAGGGTGTTGAAGCACGATGAGGAGACGGCGTTGACTTGTCTGGTCATTGAGAGGGAGGGGTCCAGGATGAAGCCCAGGTTGCATGCGTGGTCGGTTGGCTTGGGTGCGGTGCTCAGGGCTGGGGGCCACCAGGAGTCGTCCCAGGCGGAGGGCGAAGATCCCAGGATGAGGACTTCCGTCTTGTCCGAGTTCAGTTTCAGGCGGCTGTCCTTCATCCACTCGGCGACGTCTTTCATCCCTTCGTGTAGGCAGGTTCTGGCGGTGTCGGGGTCTCTGGTGAGGGAGAGGATCAGCTGGGTGTCGGCGTAAGAGATGATGTTGAGGTTGTGCTGGCGTGCGATGGCTGCGAGAGGTTTCATGTAGATGTTGAAGAGGGTGGGGCTGAGTGAAGATCCTTGCGGGACGCCGCAGATGACTTCGGTGACCTCGGAGCGAAACGGGGGGAGGCGGACTCTTTGTGTTCTTCCGGCGAGGAACGAGATGATCCACTCCAGTGCCTTCTCTTGGATACCGATGTTGCTGAGGCGCTGGACTAGGGTGCGGTGGCAGACCGTGTCGAACGCAGCGGAGAGGTCCAGGAGGATGAGGGCCACTGTTTCCCCCTTGTCGAGCAGGGTCCGGATGTCGTCGGTGGCTGCGATGAGGGCGGTCTCGGTGCTGTGGTTGGCTCTGAAGCCGGACTGCGAGGGGTCGAGGGATCCGTTCGTCTCGAGGAAGGCGGTCAGCTGTCTGACTATCTTCTCGATGACTTTAGCAGGAAAAGGGAGGAGCGAGATGGGGCGGAAGTTTTTGAGATCGGTGGGGTCCGCTGTAGGTTTCTTCAGGAGGGCGCTGATCTCGGCGTGCTTCCAGCTCTCCGGGAAGGTGGCGGTGTTGAAGGAGGCGTTGATGTTCCGGAGTTGGGGTGCGATGGTGGAGTCGGCCTTGTTGAAGACGTGGTGTGGGCAGGGGTCGGTCGGTGATCCGGAGTGGATGGTGTTAATCGTGCGGGCTGTGTCTTCAGTGGTCACCGTGGTCCAGGTGCGAAGGGTGGCGGTGGGGGGGCGTTGGTTCGACGGTTGGGTGCGTGGGTGGGGCGCCGAAGCTGTTGTGGATGTCGGCGATCTTGCGGTGGAAGAACGAGGCGAGGGAGTCGCAGAGGTCTTGTGAGGGAGTGATGTCGTTGGTGCCGGTGCTGGGGTTGGAGAACTCCTTGACGATAGTGAAGAGCTCTTTGCTGTCGTGGGCGTTGTTGTCCAGTCGTTCCTTCAGGGATTTCTTCTTGGTGGTGCGGATGAGCTGGTGGTGCTTGCGGGTAGCGTGTTTGAGGGCGGTCATGTTGTCGGTGGTCCGGTCGAGGAGCCAGGCTTTCTCGAGGGTGCGGCAGGTCTTCTTGGAGTGCTTGAGGTAGTCGGTGAACCAGGATGCCTTCTTGCTTCTGGGTCTGCTGGGAGGGTTCTTTAGCAGCGCGAGGTCGTCGGCGCAGGCGGTCAGCCACTGTGTGAAGTTGCGGGCTGCTTCGTTGGGGTCCGTTGTGTTGGCGGGTGGGCTCTGGCTGAGGGAGGTGGTGAGCTGGTCTGCGGTGATCTTGCTCCAATTCCTGTGAGGTACCTGTTGCGGGTGGTGGTGGGTCGTGGATCTTTTGAAGCTGAAGTGGACGCAGCTGTGGTCGGTCCGGTGGCGTGGCTGAAGGTGATGTACTTGCTGGAAGAGAAGACGGGATCAAGCGTGCGGCCGTTAGTGATGTCATCGAAGGTACTGTCGACGGCTGCTTCGGCGACGAAGACTACGTCGACAACAACGACGTCAATGTCGACGACGGCGAGTATGCTGGTGACGACGAGTTCGTCGACGAGGCTGTCGACGATCACTCCTTCGTCGACGAGGCCGTCTATGATCGCTCCTTCGGCCACGATGATTACTTTGCCGACGAGGTCCGGTGGGCTGTCGACGAGGACTCCAACGATTGCTCCTTCGACGACTCAAAAAATGCAGTTTCGAATACTGAAACTTCAAATAACACCAGACATGACATCTCCTAGACGGGTTACATCCTTAACTCCAACAATGCTGATGGATGATGAGTCGGAGGAAGAGGACGACGGGGGTCAATATGGGGATGCCTGCAGTCCTTCAGATTTAATTGTCAAGTGTCAAGAGACGGACACTGAAGAATACTATGAACATCACGATGACCATGGGGTACAACATTATGCTTCTCAGCAGCAGCATCCCTCGGGCATGGGTCAAGACATGGTGGCCATGCCTGCTTCTCTAGTTTCAGATCTACAATTGATGCTGCAGGATTACAGAAACAGGTTTCCACCACAGTCTACAGTGCAGCCAGAACTACCTCCTACTCCGGTGGTACCTCAGACGCCACCAGCTATCATCCCAGTGGTGGTCTCACGGCCAGTAGACCCTGAACCTCGGAGAGACATCAATGAGGATGTAAGGGATGATGATGATGATGATGATGACGATGGTCAGGGTAATCCTTTAACTGATCCTTTGCAAGACCCAAACTTGGATCTCAACGAGAGTGGGTTGCAAGATCCGGATGTTGTGGGACGGGACACGGCGGTGTCTCCTCCAACTGATATTGGGGGGTTTCATAACCTCATGGAAAGGGCATCGAGGAGGTTTGGACTGCCAATTACAAAGGAACAGTCGGACTGTTTACTTTATGACTTTAAGGAGGAGTACAGGAAGTCAGTTAGGTCCATTCCCATAATTGAGCATGTGCGGGATGAAGGGATCAAGATCATGCAAAACCCGGCCACAGTCATCCCTGTTCTTCCCTGGCTGGAGAAGAAATATAAAGCCCCGGAGGGCAGTCCGGCGTGTCTCTTTGGACAGCCTAAGCCCGATTCTGTGATCTCGCAGGCAGCACAGAGCACATCCAAGAGCCCATCAACGCCTCTGACTACACCTCCAGACAAGGAAGGCAGGCGCTTGGATAACGTGGGTAAAAGATTTTCCTCCATGGCCAACCTTCTTGTCCAGGCAGCGAATGCTCTGGCCATTCTAGGCAGGTACGATCGCCAGATGTGGTGCGACTTGGAGCCATTTGTGGATCAACTGCCGGACATAGCGAGGGAGGAGGCCAAGAGATCATCTTCGGAAGTGAATGATTGTGCGATGGACATTGCTTCCACGGCTTTTCGAGCTTTAGCCGGTTCGGCGGTATTGCGCTGTCAGGGCTGGTTGCGAGCTACCTGGTTTCGTCAAGAGGTCCAAAATAAGATCCTGGACCTCCCATTTGATGGTGAAATGCTGTTCGGCAAACATGTTGATGACGCCCTACAAAATATCAAAAAGGACACTGACACGGCAAAGTCCTTGGGATCATTGAACTATCGAAAGGTCCCATTCAAAGGAGCGAGAGGCAGGGGTTTCTCTACTTATAGAGGCAGCAACCAGCAAAGATATTCAACGCAGACTTCACAGTCTTACAAGACTCAATATTCAAATCAACGCCAAGGCCAATCGGCGTCTTACACTCTCCAATCTCAGGGAGGGCGTCAGAATCGCCAGGGTCGTGGCAATGCCAAGAGACAATAGCGGCCTCCTGGCTCTTACTACTGTTCCTCCCCTGACAGTTACATCAGTAGGGGGCAGGATATCTTTTTGTCTGGACAACTGGAGAAAAATAACATCAGACCAATGGGTCCTGAATATTGTTCAGAGTGGCCATACGTTGGAGTTCCAAGATCTTCCTCCAACCAGAGCTCCGGGCGCCAATCAATCAAGACATCTGGGTCTGCTACGCCTCGAAGCCCACCAGCTTTTCACCAAAGGGGCAATAGAGCCGGTACCTCTCTCCCAGAGGGGCAGAGGTTTTTATTCCAGGTTCTTCCTGGTTCGAAAGACGGCAGATACTTGGCGCCCCATTTTAGATCTCCGAGAGCTCAACACTTATCTCATCAAACTGTCTTTCAGGATGGTCACTCTCCAGGATATTCTTCGTCTTCTGAACCCGGGAGACTATATGGCGTCTCTGGATTTAGAAGATGCGTACTTCCACGTACCGATCCACCCAGCTCACAGGCAATATTTACGCTTCACAGTAGGCAAGAGCCATTTCCAATTCAGAGTTCTTCCGTTTGGCCTTCGATCGGCGCCACGGATTTTCACAAAGGTGCTGGCACCAGTGGCGGCTTTCCTCAGAAAGCAATCCCTGGAGGTTTTCCCCTACTTGGACTACTGGCTAGTCAAGGCTCCATCCTTCCAGGAAGCTTCCAGAGCCATTTCAACTTGCATCCACTTGTTCAATCACCTGGGCCTTCAGCTCAACGAGAAGAAGTCAGTTCTTCGACCTTCCAGGTCCGCAAGATTCCTAGGGGCCGTTTTAGACACGGAACAGTGTAAAGCTCATCCTTCAGAAGAACGTCAGCAAAAACTGATGCTCTCAGTTCGCCAGGTGCAGAAAAAGAAATCCCTTTCAGTTCGGTGCTACAAGTCCCTGCTCGGATCGATTTCATCCTGCATACCATTAGTACCGCATTGCAGACTGCGAATGCGTCCTCTACAAGAGGAACTAGACAAACAATGGTGCCAGGCAGAGGGCTCGTTCACGACAAAATTTTGGTTACACTGCAGATGGAAAAGGCATGCAAGTGGTGGTTGGTGAAAGAACATCGCCGAGGGGCTAACATTCAGACTTCCACCATCTCCTATGGTCCTAACAACGGATGCCTCATTAGAAGGCTGGGGTGCGGTTCTCCAAGAACTTCAAATCAGTGGACACTGGAGTCCAGAACAGCGCCAGTGCCACATCAATTTTTTGGGACTGACAGCCGTTTGGTTAGCTTTGCAAGCTTTCCTCCCGAGAGTTCGAAATCGCACAGTGCTGGTCCGGACGGACACTACGACGGCCATGCACTATATCAACAAGCAAGGGGGGACGAGATCTCAAACTCGGTCCAAGGAAGCCCAAGGACTTTGGCATTGGGCTATTCTTCACAAAGTCACTCTACAAGCGGAACACCTGCCAGGCACTCTCAATGTTACAGCAGATGCACGGAGTTGCCGGAAACAGGCGAATCACGAATGGGAATTGAACCAGTCAGTTCTGGAGAAAGTGTACTCAATCTGGGGAAGACCGACCATAGACCTCTTTGCGTCTCCGGAGAACGCCAAATGCCGGTTCTACGCAAGCAAGGAACACCATCGGGGATCCTTGGTGAATGCTCTTTCCATGTCTTGGTTCGGCTCATTCTTTTACGCTTTTCCACCAATTCCCCTCATTCCACGAGTGCTCCGGAAACTCAAGGCGGAGCCATGCAGGATGATTCTCATTGCTCCAGCATGGCCCCGAGATTTCTGGTACACAGAACTTCTTCTACTGTCTCAGGATCGTCCAATTCGCCTGCAACTAGTTCCGTCTCTGTTATCAAGGTCAAGTGCTCCATCCGGATCCGGGGTCACTGCATTTAACAGCGTGGCTCCTGAATACAGAGAATTCCGATATCTGAATCTCACCAAGGAATGTGAATGTAGAGAGGTTTTGTCCCAGGCTCGAGCGCCAAGTACTAATAAGACGTACAAAGCAAAATGGAAGAGATTCTGCCTGTGGTGTCAGAGAAACCGTCTCCATCCTTACAAGTCTCTTCCTCATCAAGTTTTGCCATATATACCATCATTGGCTAAGTCGGGGTTGGCTCACTAGACAGTTAAGGTGCATCTGGCAGCCATCTCAAGGTTCAGGCGAACTTCATCAGGTCCTTATTAAACAGTTCTTGAAAGGCCTGTTTCGGATGTATCCTCCAGTTCGTCCACCTCCACCAATTTGGCAGCTGAACCTGGTGTTGGCTCAACTAATGAAAGCTCCGTTTGAGCCTATTCAAAAGGCGGACTTGAAATTCCTTTCTTGGAAGCTAGCCGTTCTCTTAGCCCTAACATCGACTAGGAGGGTTAGTGAGCTTCAGGCGCTGTCCATAGTGGAACCTTTCCTTCAATTCAAAAGAGATGTTCTTATCCTTCGATCTAATCCAAAATTCATCCCGAAGGCTCCGTCCGTCGTTTTTACCGCGGCCTTCGACTCCGGCGGAACGAACATTGCATTCTTTGGATGTTCAAAGATGCTTGAAATTCTATTTGGAGTGCACAAAGTCCTTTAGAAAGTCATCACAGTTGTTTGTCGCCTATAGCGCGCCACGGAAGGGATGTGCTTTAACAAAGACAAGCATTTCCCGCTGGATCTCCAATGCGATTCAATTCTGCCATCAGGAAGCAGGCAAACTTCTGGGCAGAACAGTTCGTGCGCATTCCACAAGAGCGGTGGCATTTTCGGTGGCTCTCTTTTCAGGAGTCATGATCAAGGACATATGCAGGGCAGCAACGTGGAGCAGTACTCATACCTTCACGAAGCACTACTGCCTGGAGTCTACAGGACAAGACGACGCTGCTGTTGGTCAAGCAGTCCTCAGGAATCTATTTGTGAGAGGTGAGCTTTCCCTACAATCCCTCCTTCCTGTATTGCACATTTTGTTTCTGTGATGCTCTATATGTTTATATATGACAAAATGTGCTTTGGTGATTTACTGCTAGCTATTCTGATACAAAGCATGGGAATCTATGAAAGTTCCAATACTGGGGTAAGAAAACAAGTTACTTACCTGTAACTTTGGTTCCCCAGTATTGGTAACTTTCATAGATTCCCATGCGCCCACCCTCCTCCCCTGGGAAAGCGAAGTCTTTTTACAGAGATAGTGGCGGTTTGCACAACGGCTATGAAAATCTGAGGCTCTGAGCTCTCTCAGGAAGGTTCTATGGGGTGAGGCTGTTCTGATTGGTCCTGAGGAAAGTTTGGTCTCTTTTACACAAAGAGGGTGATAGGATACAAAATGAGATGAGGCCTAGGCCTATTTTCTCTTTTGTTTCTATGGTTATGATATTTTTTCTATTTACTGAGGCTCCGATTCTGACGACGGGGAATGATACAAAGCATGGGAATCTATGAAAGTTACCAATACTGGGGAACCAAAGTTACAAGTAAGTGAATTGTTTTTTTATAACTTGCTGGCAAGTGTTGCTGTTTGACCGATAATAAAAGCTGTTTGGGGAAAGCTATCCTTTGTCTGAGTGCAACTTACCTGTTGGACACTCCCCTTTGAGCATGATATATATATATATATATATCTATCTATCTCACAACTCCAGCTATTCCCACCACAGCGCGGCGGCAAAGAAGGAGAAACGGACCGCTTCCATAGGCAAGATGTCTTTATTAACCTTTTACATCCAGTACAGCTTACGGCAGATGACGCGTTTCGGGCTCGAGAGCCCTTGATCACATAGAGACTGTCTGAAATTTTTGCCATTTTAAGTGCTGCTAGATATCCCGCCCATGTCATATGATACATTCAACTGCAATCAAGCTAGAAGACAGACTTACGGCATTTGTTAACCCAAAACTGAGTTTCATTCTTATACTCTTATATAATTTTCGCAAATTCATTAAATTTACAGATTTGCCAGCTGTATAATCTAATTATTGTGTATAATACATTTAAAAACAATAAGTATATAAAATAATAGAGTAAGCACATCTACCATAAACACGGTGTATTGAAAACAATTCCTGCATAATGCATAAATTATGGTATGATAATTGCTCCACGATTCATCTATATTTGAATAGTGTAAATACCAACAGTCATAAATGACTCAAACCTCCAACATGCAATATTACTACTGAAATTATATCCGGTTAAATCCGATAATGCAGTACTTTCTTGCAATATTCAGGTAGAATAAATTATCTGCTTGATTACAGAAATTAAATAAATAATTTTTGGGCTATTTACAGGATGTGCAAAGCAATGCATAGCAGCATGGATAGTATGTGCAAAACAGTGCTAATACGAATATCTCTAAAATAGAGAATGTTAAAATGCTAAAGTATGAGACAATAAGAAGATATGAATATCGATAAAACAATATAAAATTCATATTATATAAATGTTAAAATTTAAAACTATTTGATCATACTAGAACATAGTGCAAAAATGTGTTTTCTTTATAATAAGAAAGGATCAAACTAGCATAGTTTTTATGTCAAACTGACGAGAAATTACATTACAGCTTACAGCGAATGCATTTAAAATATCTAACAATGAAACATTGAAGATTTATATTTGATATTGTGATTGTCATGCCTAATGAAGTGACTTGCACTCTCTCAAATCAGATCCCAAAAATGCCTAAACAGATACCTGAAAAGATGAACCCCCCTGACATAGATGTACTAATCTCATTAGTAGATGAGTCATCAGAGGAAAGTGTACATATCCTCAAAATTATTTAAGCCATTCGGGCACTTACTATCAAATTCGAGGATTAGTTTAGTCTCTAATTGTCTTAACTGCAATTCTCTGTTGCCTCCTCTACGTTGTTTAGGGACTGAGGCAACCACAAAATACTGCAAACAGTTTGTTATTGTCATGCACCTGCTTAAAGTGACGGGCCACTGGATAGGCAGGTTCACTGTGTAAAATTGCGTGCAAATGCTGCAATATCCTCACGTGCACCTGTAACTTCGTACTTCCGATATAATTCAGGCCACAGGAGCACGTGAGGACATAAACTGCAAATTCAGTTTTACAGTTAAAACTTCTCATTATTTTGTTAGCAGTAGGGCTGAAAGGTGTGTGATTATCTTTTTTATTTACACCAAATTTGCATGCTCTGAAAGAAGAGCATTTGTAAAAGCCAGGAGTACGTTTTAACCAAGTGGAACTGGTTTTGATTTCTGGACTTGATTGATCCAGAATAGAGCCCATATTTCTAGCTCTGCTAAATGTGATCGTAGGAGTCACTGGTAAACTCTTCCTCAGAACTGGATCTGTTAATACAATTGCCCAATTTGTATTCATTATAGACCTGATCTTACGTTCATTTTCACTCTGGGATTATTAATCTGGGACATTGATTGTCTGGAGGATCTATTTCAGTAACAGTACAATCATGAGGCTGTGTGTTATTTTCTGAAATATTAGGCAATAGACTTTCTCTAGATCTTGTGTCAGCCTTAGCCATGGCCAATTTAAACATCTTATCAGTGTAGCCACGAACCCTGAGTCTTTGCAACAATTCTGTCGCGCATTTGTCAAAGTCACTGTCTACACTGCAGAATCTTTTTAGACGTAAAAGCTCCCCGTAGGGGATGCTTGCAATCAGATACTTAGGATGGGAGCCTGAAGCATGGAGCGTTACATTTCCAGCTGTTGGCTTCCTAAACAAAGTAGTTTCTACTTTGTTGTTGTTAATGTACAATTTGACGTCCAAAAATTCTATACTGGTCTTGTCTATGTGAGATGTGAAATGGAGATTGAGATTATTTACATTGATTGTTTTAATAAAATCCAGCGCTTCTTCTTTACTCCCATTCCATTGCATTAGCTGTTTTTTCAAAATATCAGTAGCTTTGTTATAGTTTTAATACTTGGTTATCTCATAACAAGCAGAGTCATTTAGTTGTCTCTTTGCCTCTCTGATATAATCCTCTTTCGGCCAGATGACTAGATTACCTCCCTTATCAGATTTTTTGATGATGATCTCATTATTTTCTCCCAATTTTTTCATCAAGTTGGTGTAATCACGCTTCTTTTGTTGTATATGTTTCTTCCTTTTTGTTTTCCTGGATTTTACTTGAAAGTATAACTTTTTTATGTCTTCTACTACACAATCATGGAAGGTGTCCACAGCGTCTTTGGGCATCATAGGAATGAAATTTGTTTTTTTCTTGAAGGGACTGATCCCAGCTCCCTTCTGTAGAAAGTTGATTCTTCTGAGTCGTGTTTGAGTAGATTTGTCAATGTGAGAGTCAACAGTTTGGGAGTCACTAGTATTCAGATCACGTAAAGTCAGCAATGCTGGTATATCCGCAACCGTGATAGGTAGATCTTGTTCATCTTTATCCCCCATTTGTACACTGTCGATTTTATCTTTATCTTTTTTTAAACACAAAATATTTTTTCAATTTTAATTTTCTGACAAAGCGAAAGATGTCAATTCGAGTTGCGCGCATAATTGAAAGGTTGACCTGGACAGAAATTCAAACCGAGTGACAAAAGTTGTTTTTCAGCTAATGTTAAATACACATTAGAAAGATTAATAATAGATTTGTCCAGATCTATTTCTTCCGTTGCCACGTATTTTTCTTCTTGTTGCTTTGCCCTTTGTTTACACTTTTGTCTCCTTTCTTAGTTTGTTTTTTCTTGCGTTTTTTGTTTGTTGTTTTGCCTCGGTCTCAAGGTACGAGTTCTCTCCTCTACTAAAATATGTATTTCCTCTTCCATATTGAGAATGGTTACTGATGGTTGCCTTTCTTCACCGTCAACACTCGATCCGCTCGTTATGGAGATAGTGTCACTGCTGGGGATTTCCTCACTAATGCCTGCTACGCTTCCAGCCCTTTGTGTGTACATAGGATTTCCTTTTTCTTTTTCTCCAAACTTCTTACGATTTTCATTGTTGTACTTGCGAGCGAATGTGAATATTTGCCCGTTGTTGTAATCAATTTCATCTCGGGCAAACTTATTTATATATAATATATATATTACCTACTGGCGGTCGCCAGTAGGTATATATAGTTAGAATTTTCAAAAATCCCATAGAGAAAAAATCCTATGTCTAATAACTTTGGCGTTTGTGGACGGAATTGGCTGAAATTTTCAGGAAAATGGCACATTTTGTTTCTGAGCAGCCCTTGAAAATTTGGGGGGGGTTCATCAAGGGGGGGCCGAGAAAAAAGGGGGGTCCCAAAACGTGTTTTTAACATTGAGTTTTCCATAGGGCGGTTGGCCTCACTTTTAGCCCGAACGGCTGAATGGATTTGCACGAAACTTGGCAAAATTGTAGGGACTGGTAGCCCAATGTGCCTTTTGTAGGTCTCAATATATGTGCTCCAGTGGATTTTGAGAAATTAACGTTTAAAAAAAGATATATATCTGTAACAGCGGACCGGGCAGCGTCCCAGGACGCGTACTTTTCGCGCAACGGAGCTTTGTGAAGCGAAGCTGATTGGTTCTCTGGCGTCTGTCAACATTCCAAAAAGTCCGTAGCGGCCGCCATCTTGTCTCTCGGTAGGATCGAGAGACAAGAGGAGGCCAAAACAAAGGGGGAAATAACCATAAGGGGGCATAGTAGATCCTCGCTGACCCCCTAGATTTGATGTGGAGGTTTTAAAAGGGCCCCGCGGGGCAAAAAAAATAATAATAATAATAATAATCGAACGGCTGAATGGATTTGCACGAAACTTGGCAAAATATTAGGGACTGGTAGCCCGATGTGCCTTTGCTAGGTCTCAATATATGTGCTCCAGTGGATTTTGAGAAATTAACGTTCAAAAAAAGATATATATCTGTAACAGCGCTCCGCTTCGCGTAACGGAGGTTTGCGAAGCTGATTGGTCATTCTGTCACTGGGCTATAGTTGGGCTACATCTGGCTGATATTTGGGCTACATTTGTTTTTTTGTGTGTCTGGCGGCCATCTTTGGGCTACATTGGGCTACATTGGGCTTCATTGGGCTACATTTGGGCTCCAACATATATATAGGCCAATGTAGCCCAATATATATTTTTCAAAGTTAATTTTCGTAAAAACCACTGGAGCATATATCTTGAGACATAGCAAAGGCACATCGGGCTACCAGTCCCTACAATTTTGCCAAGTTTCGTGGAAATCCATTCAGCCGTTCGAGCTAAAAGTGAGTCCAACCGCCCTATGGAAATGAAGGAAATGAATGGGTAATTTGTAATTAGCAAATAGCTAATCGCAAACTAGGAATGGTAAAGAATCGCTATTTATTCCTTAAAGTTCGCTATTTAGGAAATGCAAAAAACTTTGATGATACATATGGCGGTTCATCTCTAACAAGATAAGAAGCATAGGGATACATTTATGATGACTGGCGCATCACCAGGGATGTGTTAGTCATTCTGTGCCGCTGTTCCGTCACCTATGGTGTGCTGCATTTACAATGCGGCGCATCATGGGGCAAAAACAGCACAGATGCGTGATGTATCTGTGCCGTAAAGGTGGCGCATTGCTGGAGTTGTATCGCAAGTGTGATGAAGCTCCAGCAAGGGTCGGGGGTGCCCCTGTCGCAGGGTTTCTGTTCTCACACAGAACTGTGGACAGAGGATTGGAACCTCGGCGAATTAGGGTGTCCCAAAACTCACGTTAGTAATCAAAAACTCCTTAGCAAGCTAGGTACAGTGTCACATTGGATATAACAAACTCTCAATGTTTAGACAATCCAGAATATGAACTTATAGTACCTCAGGATACGTGGAACTCATGAACAGTCGGTCGTTATATATTTCTTAGAAACCAGAACATGGAGTTAAGAAGAACACATGTGTATTTGAAATGTTTATTTACTAATGCCGTCTTCTCAGGCGTAGTATCTTAGATAATACAAGTACACATATTATCAGTAGCAAAATTACCAGCATAGTTACTAGTACATAAAAAGCGAATGGTGACAGTATGTTAACATGCTGTAAATGAATAAGAGTTAGCAACACTTATAAGCAGCCGCGGGCCGTGGAGGGAGTTACGGTGGGGCAGGGAGGCGGGGAGGGGGAGAAGCAGGGTGGAGAATACAAGTACACATATTATCAGTAGCAAAATTACCAGCATAGTTACTAGTACATAAAAAGCGAATGGTGACAGTATGTTAACATGCTGTAAATGAATAAGAGTTAGCAACACTTATAAGCAGCCGCGGGCCGTGGAGGGAGTTACGGTGGGGCAGGGAGGCGGGGAGGGGGAGGGGCAGGGTAGAGAGGGCTCCACCCTGCTTCTCCCCCTCCCCGCCTCCCTGCCTCACCGTAACTCCCTCCACGGCCCGCGGCTGCTTATATCTCACCCTCCCTAATACACATATTATATTATTTGCTAAGAAGGTCTCTTTGTGTTGGTTTAGGGCGTGCCCATACTTTAGTGTCTTAGATTTGAAGGAATCACATCAGCATACACCAGCTCTCTCTTCATGTGAACCGCATCAACTGTTGTGAATGTGTGTTCGGCAAAGCAATATAAAACCCGCCTCATGCCCAGAATTGGCAGAAGTTGCACTTATGTTATGAGTATGAAGTCGTGGAGATCAGACCTCGTAACAATTCTGTATCGTGTTGTTCTTGAAACTTTAGCACTCGCTGTACAGATATAGTTTAACAAGCAAAGCAGATAGTAGAGCAATAACATATTATTCTCATGTAAACCACGATGAACTACTAGGTGGAAAGCTAAAGCAACAACTAAGTGTCGTGTGCAGAAGTTGCAAAAAAGGAAAAATGGCGCTTAAACCGGTAATGAGCCCATGCTAACTTAACACGGTGTAAAGATATCCAGGACCTAGATGACACCTCCCCATGATCCGGAAACGAACTGAATAAGATAATAGAAGTGCCATCTCATGAGAGCAGATTGCAAGTTTATATGTGGACGGTCCGCAAGGTAAAGCATTAAAAACTAGGAAAATTTAATGCTAAAGAAAAATAAAACAGCCAAGTACTTTATCGAGTCTTAAGCCAATGGGCAAGGTAAATAATAAAAACTTGACAAATAAGTCAATGAATTGTCAATGAAATGCTAGTACTCAGCATATCAAACATGAAAAAGGTCTATGACATAACTGTGTATGCAAAATAAGCTGCAACAGCCTCCAATAGGAAGTCACCGTCTTCATCCGAAAACAGTTCAGCCATCCAATTTAAAAGCGGAAAAGAACATACGTGCTCTCCCAGCACCGGATCCTCTATCACCATCAGAGGACAGCTCGGTGGGTTTTCAAGAAAGCTCTGTTCCAAGAAAGACTGTGCTGCCGCCAATAAATTCCAGGGACCAATTAGTCCATGCATCAATGCCACAGCCATAATCCTTTCGCCAGGACAAACCAACTCGTGAGTAATGATAGGAGTCATCAGCTGATTAAAGTCGACGTCAGGAGAAACCGGTCCGCAGAGACACAAATCAATGGCCCAATCGAAATCACAGGTCAGGCAGTGAAATACAGGCTGGACACAGGTGAAGTAGGAGAATCGAAAAGATAATCCATATGCCGTGCTTAATATCGCCAACGGCATTGTGCCATAATATTCTAGCATGCGATTGCGGAACAGTGTCAGCAGCTGCAGGGTGGGAGGTTGCATAGGAGGGACATCCATATTTAAAAATGTAAAAAAGCACAAGAGCGTCTGCTGGTAATGCAAGTAAAAATGCCAATCCACGAAGCAGAGTGGAGAAAATAGAATGAAAGAAAGCAGGGATGACTCCAAAGATTTTCTCAAATGAAGTCACGAGACCACTGGTAACAACTTTAAAAAAGTGCGCCAGGGCCTTTGTGGAGGATGCGTTAAAGATAGTCAGAACCATCTTGCTGAAATTGAAAGGCAAATCTGAATTGAAAAGGGTCTGCACCTCTGTACGGGTGTTCGCTATGTGAAGCACGAACGTTTCACGGGCCGAACTCAAGGCCACCTCTCTCTGAGACAAAAGAGCTCTTATTCTTGCCATGCCGATGAAATCTCTCCCAAGGTTGGTATTTGTGGCCAGATTGAAAACTCCCTATGTTCATGTGTGGGAGAAAATAGAACATTTCTGCAGCAAATAACCCGTTCACTTACTGTTACGATAAAAGGAATACTTTTAATTAACTCAGAACAATCTTCATTATTGAGCATCAAATAACTACCATTTTCCAACAACTTGAACGTGGGGATGATAGCAGGAACTGGCGTGCCTTGCAACACGCAAGCCATATTTGGTCGGTGTTTGTTGCATGAACCGTGTAACTGTATGTGCCTACACATTAGTGAATGATCTGGCGTCTCAGTGCATTCCTCTCCATTCAGATAAACTTCTTGATCATCTTTGAAACATCTGTATGTGTATGGAAGCGACCAGACCTCATGAAGAAAAGCACTACCTAAAGGTTCATAACGACCTATTGGTATATATTTCATACAATTTGAAAACTTATATAAAGCAAAAGGCAGCGTTATTAAACCGTGGATAAGGCACGTTGCCAAAAAACCCGCAATCCTCTGCTGATGATGTCACTGAGCATGTCATGAATGATGTAATATGTGACATCATCAGCAGTGGATTACGGGTAATAGTATCTCTAGTTTACTCCCCTATAGCTGTCTTTCTTTTAACATAAGTGTCTGTTTCCTTCCCTTATACTTACTGTTTTTGGTTCGCTTCCGGTTCGCGTACCGGCGAGCGAACTGGGAAGCGAACTAAGAGAAATAGAGGTTGGCACAGTTCCAAATATTGTACCAATTTTTTAATAACGCGGAGGTAGTTCTGAAAATAACTTTTTTTTTATTGTTTTTGTTGTTTTATATTTTTTTTATTATTTTTCAGAACATTTTTTTACTTTTTTTGAATTTTTCTGAACAGTTTTATATTTTTTGGGGTTTTTCTTGGAGGGGGCAATGAAAACGATTCATTGTAAAGGGCTCAACAGGAGCAACAAAACAAAAAAAAAGTATTTATTATTTTGGGCGTTTCGTACAAACTTGCATATGATAGTCAATAGCTCTGTTGATCAGAGTGATGCTTCTTTCTCCGTAGCAAATGAATCCATCGCAAAATACGCAGATGTGTTTTACTTCACCAAATCTCATTTGTATATTTGGCACCATCTCCCTGCCCTCTGGTCCCGTTACTTCCGGTACAACAGATCTTCTGGCCATAATAGGGAGATTATCTAGGTCGTTCCGAAACTGTGCAGCACTGTAGTTGTTAGGATGCCACCTAGTCATATGGCGATGCATTGTGTAGTTTCCGAAACTGTATTTTTTCTCGGTTCCTCTGGACAGTCTATCTTGACATACAAGGCAAGTTACGTATCTTGCATTTACTTTTTTCTGACCTTTGGGAATTTTAAAAAATTGCCAAATGAAGTTTTCTTTCCGGTGAGACGTCCTGGGTTCCTCAGGCAAAAACTGCCTCTCTTCCTGCTCTTCCTCGTCTTCCTCTTCTTCCTCTTCTTGCTGAATTATAACTTGAGCAGGTGGTCCACTCTTCCTTGGATGTGGTGGAGGTGGTGGGGAAGCACCAGCTGAAGCTACTAAAGAAGCCATTGCTCAGTGATCACAAAGGGTCTTTCTCTCACAATGATGAAAGTCAGAGTGAGGAAAGAAGGAGGGATTTTCATCATTTGGGAAAAACAAGAGTTCTCAACCAATCAAAAGTGTTCATTTTAGATTATATGACCTAGTCTTACATCATTAGGAAACCAAAAGTGAAATGAACCAATGAAAAGTGTTATTACCAAGTCACATGACTTGCTGTGTTTACGTTAAGCGCTTTGCAGGGCCTCCCGGTTTGCTTCCAGAAACCTGCGCTTTGCGACTCGCTTCGCGTACCAGTTCGCTAACGTAGCACGTCATATGACATATCACGCGACAACGTGAAACGTCATGCGGACGGGAGGCGTCACGATGTTGTTTTCTAACGCGGCACTTGCGGTAAAGAAACGTTTACCGGCTCGCGGTCTATTTCGCGGCATCAAGGTCAGCTAACGGGAAGCTTCCCGATTCGCGAAGCGGGAACGAAGAAAAAAAAATATTAAAAAAAAAAATTCTTCATAAACATATAAAATATATTTTTGGATTTAAAGAAGAATACATTTTACAGCTACAGATATTAGCTGTTAAAAAACCAATGAAATTCACTGAAAAAACCATAGGTTATAGACCATATATAGTTAGGAATTAGCATTTACAAAACCTTGAAAATTCACTGAAAAAATCATAGGTTATAGACCATATATAGTTAGGAATTAGCATTTAGAAAACCTTATTTTACTCACACAAAACCATTGAAATTCCATATATAGTTAGTTGCACTAACTATATATCGCGCACCCGCAATCCACTGCTGATGATGTCACATATTACATCATTCATGACATGGTCAGTGACATCACTGATGACATCACTGATGACATCTCAAATGACATCACTGATGACATCACTGATGACATCTCAAATGACATCACTGATGACATCTCAAATGTCATCACTGATGACATCATGACACACCAATACCAGTTACTACATACGCACTCACTGATTCCTACGTCTACACACACATTCACTCATTCACCCATACAATAACTCATACATACAGTCACTTATTATTACAACACTATCATATGCACTCATACACCTATGCAGACAGTCACACACTGCCACTCATCCATGGAGTTACTCACACACCAAGTCAGTCCTGTAAAGAATCAATCACACTTCCATTTCTTCATCTATACAGTTAAACACAGAACACCATACTTCAGTGACATCACTGATGACATCACTAATGACATCTGAAATGACATCACTGATGACATCTCAAATGACATCACTGATGACATCATGACACACCAATACCAGTTACTACATACGCACTCACTGATTCGTACGTCTACACACACATTCACTCATTCACCCATACAATTACTCATACATACATACAGTCAGTTATTATTAGAACACTATCATATGCACTCATACACCTAGTCAGTCCTGTGAAGAATCAATCACACTTCGATTTCCTCATCTATAGTTAAACACAGAACACCATACTTTTCACACATATACTAACACATACTTACTCTCTTATACAATCACTGATACAAGTACACATTGATATGCACAGAGTCACACACCTCCCAGCCAGCCACACACACACTCAGTCTTCCATACATCCAGTCATTCTTCAATATGTAAAACGTATTTAAACTTTACAAAAACACAGACACTAGATGATGTCATCAGTGATGTCATTTGAGATGTCATCAGTGATGTCATCAGTGATGTCACTGACCATGTCATGAATGATGTAATATGTGACATCATCAGCAGTGGATTGCGGGTGCGCGATATATAGTTAGTGCAACTAACTATATATGGAATTTCAATGGTTTTGTGTGAGTAAAATAAGGTTTTCTAAATGCTAATTCCTAACTATATATGGTCTATAACCTATGGTTTTTTCAGTGAATATATATATATATATATATATATATATATATCAGAAATGCCGCTTTCAAATTGCGCTGCAACGAGTCTCGCCAGCCGACAAAAGAAACTCGGACACGGACCAAATGGGCTCCTGCTTTTCCATTTATTGCAGAGGTACTGTCAATATATATATATACTGTTAAGAGAGATGGTAGAACTTGCCATTTTATTATGTTATGACTTCTGCTTTTGTCTAGTGAGCATTGCAGCACATATATTCTATAAAAGAATCACTTTGGTTCAGTAAATATTGAAAAACATCTGTGTATTCTTTGTATATTTTCTCTGAGCAAACAAGAGCACAAGTGTATGAGCAAAATGTTCTAGATCTGTCAACATGATTCCTGATGGGTCAGGGTTGTCATGTTCAGTAGTTGCCAGAACCAGTTGCTCTAGGTTTACAGAGTGGCTTACTGTGAGCTAGATGTTCTAAGGGACAACATATGCTGCAGGGGTGCACAGAATCAGTCTGGCATCATCCCAAAGTGTGTTATCCACAAACGTGCTGTTCCTACTGATTAGTGGAAACTATAAGACATTAAGATCTGCTACATATTGGCCAAGAAGCCCCCAGAAGGCTTGATTGGTCATTCCGCCAGTGCCAAAGCTGCTACCACTTTGTTGGCATGCAGAGTGACTATTCTGGATATGTGTTCAGCTGCGATGCAGGTTTCTGTGCAAAACATCCACAAAGCTCTACTGCCTTGTCAGTCCAATTCGACAGAGTGCATTTCTTCATTTTGGTGCGGCAGGACTTTTTCGTCTTAGTATGTTTCTCAGACCCTCCACCTTGGGAGGTACTGCTTTAGTATCTATTCTTATGGTGAGTAATCTGCGGTTAGAAGTAGCCATTAGAAGACAAGTGTCTTATCTTCTGTGACTTTATTTGGTGAGTACTCTGACCACAGATTCCTAGCTGTTCTTCCACCTCCCTGTAGAATGGTCTCTTTTCCCCATATACAATTTATAGGCCCCAATTTAGTGATCTGCAGACTGGTACCTCTGATTAAGTTTTTATATTCTACGAGGGCACAGACCGAGTTAAGAAAGAAACTGACTTCAGCATGCTTCTATGCTCCCATCCCTCACTTCTGGGGTGGAATGGCAGAATGATTGCCAGGCTAACAGACCTCCTATTTTGCACCTTTGTTCTTGTGGCCTTTCCAACCCTTGAGTTGTGAATTAAGACCTCCCTTGTGGGACACTCCACTCTTTGCCTTCTGCCCCCTCAAGAGGAGGGCTGCAGAGTGTGCCTTCACATATTTAGTACCGTCCTGGGCTCATGTGTGTGTGTATACACACCCATAGCTTGTCTTTGGAAGGGTGCCTTGCCAATAATGACATTGTTGTCATAGAATCCTTGTAGGGGTGCCCCTGGATAAAAGCCCATTGACTGATGCTTTAAATATCAACTACCTCTGGTGTGGATTGTCAGTGGGTTAGCATGGGGCTTTTTTTTGTCCATGTATAGGTTAATGCAGTGGGGCATGTGCAAATTCAGAGAAGATCTCGCTTATGCATAGGAAACCCCCCACTCCTGTGCAAAAAGGTTTCACAGCCTCATTCCGCTGTGCATATGCTAACACGGCACACATTGGGTGTCCCAGAATGCTACCCAGTGTCTTGCTCTGTGAAATCAAACGTCTGTAGTTAATAATTTTATTTATGTATATTTATATAGCACAGACATGGCTTAAAGGCGCTAGAGCGCTTTACAAGAGAAATATTTTGTTACATGCAAGTTACAGATGGTTTAAGATAAATAGGTACAACTATACATCATTTCAAAGGTTAAGACTACAACATGGTAGATCATTACATGAACAAAATTTACAGTTGGTATATACTGCCATAAATAGGTTGAGGTGGTGTAGATATCTGAGCCTAGAGTTGTTGCAGTGTCTTGGCTAAAATATGGTTGTAGAAGAATTCCAGATTTTGGTTGTGCTACCTGAGAAGTACTGTGCCACCAGTCTTTCCTTTTCAAAGGATAGTGGTTCAAGAAACCTTGCCTCAGTGTTTCACAAAGGTCCAAGGCCACCTGATAGCTTGAGTTGGTTTGCCAGGAAAGGGAGTGGATATGTGCAGAGCTTTATGGGGTGATAAAGAGGCAGTTTTGTAAATAGTCCTGGCTTCAATTCGCAACCATCAGAGTGATCATTATAGGTGTAATGTGCCCATTCCTTTTGGCCAAAGAGGGGAACCGTGCTGTGAAGTGTAGAATTATCAGGGGGTGAGGTGGTTTTTGGGAATGCCAATCTGAGAGTTACAATACTCTATCCATGAGAGCACTAGTGTATGAGCAAGAGATTTTAGATTTGCTCTAGAATGTAATGTCCGATTCCCTACAGAAAATGTAGTTGATAGCATACATTTTTGGCCTTGGTGCTGATTTGAGAATGTAGATTGAGTCTTATCTATAGGATAACTCCTAGAGATTTAGCATTGTCAGCAATGGTGGGTTTACTGTTAAGGATGTTGTTGTGTATCCATCTAGGATTGCAGTGAAAGTGTTGATTTCAAAGGGGAGATATGGAGAAATCTTGTTTTAGAAGGGTTTACATGCAGGTGATGTCATCCAGGCGCGATCAGAGTTAAGGGTGGTGACAAGATGAGAGCTCATTTTGTGAGGAGACCTTTTGATACAGCTCTGTCTCTGTATTAATGATAGGAAATCCCTGCTTTCATAAGAAGGACTTCAAGCGGCTCGACTAATAGGTTGAATAGGGTCGGGGCATTGATGGATTCCTTTGGGATACCTTGT
This sequence comes from Lissotriton helveticus, assembly GCF_964261635.1. Taxonomy (NCBI): domain Eukaryota; kingdom Metazoa; phylum Chordata; class Amphibia; order Caudata; family Salamandridae; genus Lissotriton; species Lissotriton helveticus. Next base: position 909,365,970 of record NC_136071.1, on the reverse strand, counting down.
CCAACCACAAATTTAACTTGCTGCTGCTTGCTCATGGGGAATGAAGCAAACCATTTAAGGACCATGCTATCAATGCCCATTTAATTTGTGAGTGTCAGGGACGCGTGATGAGTGACTGTCAAAGGTTGGTGATAGGTTGAGAAGAATCAGGATGCAGGGGTTGTCTTAGTGTAGAATCCGACGAGCATCATCGACCACCCGTAGTAGAGCGATTTTTGTGCCGAAGCCCTGATTGAAGCTGTGTTTGAATTTGTGTGGGAGGTCTTTGTTTTTGATGCATTTGGTCAGTTGCTTCGCTACACATCACAATGATTTCTGAAACGACATTCAGGTTGGAGATTGGGCGACATATGTTGAGGTCATTAGTATCTGCAGAGTGTTTTTTAGGATAGGAGTAGCCTGTCCAGATTTGAGGCAGTCAGGAAATATTCCTTGGCTGAGAGAGATTCACCAGTTTTGTCCAGTGGGGAAGCATGTGGTTATAAAGGTCTTTGGCAATGTTGCCTGGGATAGGACCTACAAAGTGGTTAGAGGGCTCTGATTTTATGATCTTGATTAAGTCGTCCTCTCTAATGATATTAACTGCCAAGTCTGTTTGGATTTGCCCGCCAGAGAAGAGGTAGGATGGATGTCCTGATGTAGTAGCTGTTGCATTTTGGAGTCAAAGAATTGTAGAAACTCCTTTGCTTTTTAATGGTGGATCTTCTAATTTGACGGATGTGGGTGTGGAGGTATTGTTGGTAGTGGAGACCAGGTCGAAGAGTTGCTTCGGTCGGTTCCTGGCTGAGTCCAGCAGGAATCTAATGTGGTTGGATTTCCCCCCAAAAATGTTTTTTTTCTAAAGGGGAACGCTCATTTCTGAGGCAAGTGAGGTTGGTGGTAGAGGGGGACGTCTTCATTTCTTCTCTAAGCTTCTTAAATCTTTATTTACCTCATAAAGTCTTTGTTGACCCATGGTGCTGATGGTTTAGGTAGTTTCTTTTTTTACCTTTGGATTAGAGCTACAAAATCTGAAAGAGACACGTTAGTGATAGATTCCCTACCATAGAATATCCCCAGGCTTCAGACTGGATCCGTAAAATTTTGCGTAGCAATACTACCCCTGCGCGACGGCAGGTGTCGTCCGCGGCTCCGCGTCCGTCGTCGGCGTCGTTAGTGCCGGAATGACGTAGTCGGAGTACTTAGACGCCGCCCTCGCGCGCTGACGTCAGTTCTTCTTTTTTCCATGCCAGCTAGCGCAGATCCGGAGAAGCTCTACCCCTTAGTCATTTTTTTACTAAACCTTTTTTGATCTTTTGATCATTTCTCTACTCGAGTCTTCAACTCCTCCGGTGCCGGTAGGGATGCCCGGGTTTAAACCCTGTTCCAAGTGCGACCGACTGATGTCGGTTACCGACCACCATCGCCGGTGCCTCAAGTGTTTAGACCTCGACCACGACGACCGCACCTGCTCAGACTGCCAGGCCCTGACGTCTAAAGCTAGGTGGGAGCGGTCCCGCAAGCGACTCCAGCTCTGCCCCACGTCGCTCCAGGTCCCGGTCCCACAGGAGGTCGAGGGACTGGTCGCGGGGTCGGAGCCCTCGCAGCTCCGGGAGTGGACCTCGGTCGTCAGGATCCAAGTCCTCAGGTAAGAGGCATGAGAGGTCGGAGAGATGTCATCGTTCCTCCGACGCGCGCGCGATACGGCCGAGGGTTCGGGTGACACCACCCACGCGGCTCTGATGGAGTCGCGGACGTCGCCGCCTGCCCCACACCTTCGGGTCCCTGGGCATGATGCAACGCCAGAGGAGGTCGAGCGGTACCTCATGGCCATGAGGTCCCTCCCTCCTCAGCCGGGTTCCGTGGCGCCTCTGGGCCCAACTGCCCTGGCTGGAGGGCCTAGCGGGTCGGGTGCTTCCGCTCCGACGCAGTCGGGTGCTTCGGCCCCGGCGACTTCGGTCCCGGCGCCGCAGGCCCTCACTGGATCCGCTTCCGGATCCGGGTCGTCCCCGGTCGACCTCACGACTTCATCGGCGCCGGCCCTGCGGGTGTCGCCCTCGGCGCCCACTGTGGACGCCTCCCCGATCCTACCCTCGGTCCGATTGGAGATTTCTATTTCCACGTACCAGCCCCATCTGTTGACCCTGACCTGCAGGAGATGGGTGACGAGGGTGTTTGGGAGGGGTCTGTGGACCCTCTGGCACAGGAGTGCCAGTCTCAACAGGACTGGACATATGAGCTTGGGGAGGTCAGTGGAATTGACACTTCGCCAGACACTGGATTTGTCTTCCCTCCCACAGTGGCTACGGAGGAGGGGATGCTTACAGTGTAGTGTTGACGCGGGCGGCCAAGCCCCTACACCTTGTGCTCCCCGTCGCGGCCGTGAGGACTAACCTCCTCACTGAGGTCCTTAAACCGCAGGCAAGCTCCACTGAGCCTCTGCTGCCGTTTAATGAGGCCTTGTGTGACGTTCTTGTGGGCACTTGGTCCAAGCTCGCCACAGGTCCGCCTGTGGATAGGAACGTGGCCAGACGCTACCGCCCGGCCCCGGGCGACCCTTGCTTTTTGTCCACCCATCCCACCTCCGAGAGCCTGGTCATCCATGCCTCCACTTCCCAGACCGCATTCCCGGCGGCTCCGCCTGATCGGGAATCCAAGAGGTATGAACAATTCGGGAAGAAGGTGTTCTCGTCCCTGAGTTTCGGACTGCGGTCAGTCAACACCGCATGCCTCTTGGGCCGCTACACCCACACCCTGTGGGACACGGTCGCGGACGTGCTGCCACAATGTCCGGAGGAGGTCCGGGCAAAACTCACCCAAGCCCTTGCCGAGGTTCGAGATGCAGCGCGATATTCTATCCGGTATGGGCTGGATACCACGGACTCACTGGGCAGGGCGATGTCAATGACGGTGGCGGTTCGACGCCATGCCTGGTTGAGGTCCGCCAAGTTTTCGGCCGATGTCCAGGCCACTCTTCTGGACATGCCGTTCGATGGCCGTCACCTCTTTGGCGACAAGGCAGACCATGCGCTTGAGCGTTTTAAGGACTCCAGGGCTACAGCCAAGTCCTTGGGCCTCTTGGCCCCATGCCAGCAATCGGTGGCTTTTGCTCCTTTCGTGGCCACGGAAGGGGCGCCCCCACACGTGCTGCCAGCCACGCACCGCAGAATGTTCAACAGCGCGGTGGCGGCCGTGGAAACCGCCGTGGCGGCGGTTGGGGACAACGGCGAGGCCAGTCCACACCTTCCCCCGCAGCACTGCCTCAAAACCCTCCTAGTCCGTGCTTTCAGGCCCATGTGACGCCAGTAGGGGGCAGGGTTCGCCATCACCTCTTCCACTGGCGCACTGTCACGTCGGACAGGTGGGTGCTGCAAATCGCCCGAAGGGGCTACTCCCTCTCCTTCGAGGCGACCCCTCCAGCCATGCCACCGCAATTCCACCGCGTGTCGGGGGATCACTTGCAACTTCTGCAAGAGGAAGTCACGGCCCTCTTTGCCTAGGGTGCCATCGAGCGCGTTCCTGAGCCAGAGTAGGGTGTGGTTGTTACTCCCACTACTTTCTGGTACCCAAGAAGGGCAAAGGAGGCCTGCGCCCTATCTTGGACCTACGGAACGTCAACGGCTTCCTCCAGAAGGAGAAGTTCAAGATGCTGACTTTGGCTCAGGTCTTAGCTGCCCTGGACCCCGGAGACTGGATGGTAGCATTGGACTTGCAGGACGCTTATTTTCACTTCCCCGTCCTGCCGGCCCACCGGCGTTACCTGCGATTCACGGTAGGCCACGAGCACCTTCAGTTTACTGTGCTCCCCTTCGGCCTTACCAGCGCCCCACGGGTGTTCATGAAAGTGATGGCGGTGGTCGCAGCTGATCTGCGCAGGTTAGGGGTGTCAGTCTTCCCCTACCTCTACGACTGGTTGTTGAAGGCGGGCTCGCCCCAGACAGTCGTCAGCCACCTTCAGACTATGGCCGACCTCCTGCACTTGCTGGGCTTCTCCATCAACGTGCCGAAGTCACACCTGTGCCCCTCTCCGAAGCTCCTCTTCATCGGAGCAGTTCTAGACTCTGCGCAGTTTTGGGTTTATCCTCCCGAACAGCAGGTTCGGGATATTCAGGCTCTGATTCCGATCTTTCAGCCTTTATCCCGTGTCTCGGTCAGGTTTACGCTGCGGCTTCTGGGGCTGATGGCCTCCTGCATCCTTCTGGTGCATCACGCCAGGTGGCGGATGCGGGCTCTGCAGTTGGACCTGAAGTTTCAGTGGGACCAGCATAGGGGCAACTTGTCCGACCATGTCTTGATCTCGGAGGGTACTGCAAGACAGTTGCAGTGGTAGCTCACGGACCGCGATTGGGTCAGTGGCAGATCCCTCTCCCTACCCCAACCGGAGCACGTAGTTGTGACGGACCCGTCCCTCCAGGGTTGGGTGCGCCACATGGGAGAGGCGGATATCAGAGGCCTCTGGTCTCCGGCAGAGTCCCAGCTCCACATCAACCTTCTGGAGCTGCGGGCGATCCGACTTGCACTGAAGGCATTCCTCCCCTCTGTCCGGGGGAGTGTAGTGCAGGTGTTCACGGACAACACCTCCGCCATGTGGTACTGCAACAAACAGGGCGGGGTGGGGTTGTGGACCCTATGCCAGGAGGCTCTGCGCCTCTGGCAGTGGCTGGAACATCAGGACGTCACCCTGGTGGTTCAACACCTGGCAGGTTCCCTGAACGCCAGGGCGGACGAACTCAGCCGTCTGTGCATGATGGATCACGAATGGCGTCTGAACTCTGACGTGGCGCAAGGTCTCTTTCAGCAGTGGGGAAAGCCTTGGTTCGATCTATTCGCCACAGAAGAGAACGCGCAATGTCATCTGTTCTACGCGTTGGAATTTCCAAGGCGGCACTCGCTCGAAGACGCTTTTCGTAGCGAGTGGAGTTGCGGTCTATTGTACGCCTTTCCGTCTATACCACTTCTGCCCAGAGTGCTGAAAATCAGGCGCGACCGGGCCCAGGTTATCCTTGTGGCTCCGGACTGGGCACAAAGATACTGGTATCCCGAGCTACTCAGCATGTCAGTCGATCCCCGACTCGTCTGCCTCTTCGGGAGGACATTCTGTCGCAGCAGCAGGGGACGGTCCTCCACGGGAACCTGTCCAGTCTCCACCTACAAGCTTGGAGATTGAGCAGCGACAGTTTAGGCCATTTGACTTGCCTCCTGAAGTCTGTAATGTCATTCTGGCAGCCAGGTGTCCCTCCACAAAGTCGGTATACGCCTGCAGGTGGAACAGATATGTGGCATGGTGCACAGCAAAGGCTGTGGATCCACTCTCTGCACCCCTTTCTGAGGTTCTCCTCTTCCTTCTTTCTCTTGCCCAGCAGGGCTCTGCTCTGGGCACTATCAAGGGGTACCTTCCTGCCCTTTCCGCCTTCTTAAGGATACCTGACTAGCCTTCCTTATTCAAGTCCCAAATTGTAAATAGGTTTTTGAAGGGCATCACACACATGTTTCCTCCTGTTCCTTTCGTGATGCCCCAGTGGGACTTGAACCTTGTACTTACTGACCTAATGTGTGCTCCCTTTGAGCCGCTCCATGACTGTCCTCTTCGTCTTCTTACTTTGAAGACTGCTTTCCTGGTTGCCATCACCTCTGCCAGGAGAGTGAGTGAGATCCAGGCTCTTTCTTCTACACCTCCTTTCCTCTCTGTCCATCCGGACAAGGTTGTGTTGCGGACAAGACCCTCTTTCCTCCCCAAGGTTGTCACTGCCTTCCACATCGGGCTGTCCATTACCTTGCCCACCTTCTTTCCGCCTCCGCATCCCTCGAAAGAGGAAGAGAGGCTCCACCGTCTGGACCCAAAACGTGCGCTCTCTTACTATCTGGATCGCACACGCCAGTTCCGGGTGGATGACCAACTCTGTTGGTTACGTGGGCGCTAAGAAGGGAAAGGCGTTGCACAAGCGGACCATCTCTCGGTGGATCATCTTGTGTATCCAGGCGTGTTACTCCTTGGCTATAAAGGAGCCCCCTGTTGGACTGAGGGTTCATTCCACTCAGGCCACGGCGACTACCACTGCCCTGGGCCGAGGAGTGCCCTTGCAGGACATTTGCCAGGCAGCTACGTGGGCCTCGCTGCACACGTTTGCGAGACAATATTGCCTGGACAGCCAAGTCCGGAGGGATGGCTTCTTTGGCCGTTCCGTCCAGGACTTTCTGGTGTGATTATTGGTTCGCAGACCCACCACCGGGGTTGGTATTGCTGGGGTATCTATTCTAAGGTAGCGAATCTATCACTAAAATGTCTCTTTCAGATGCACAAGTTACTTCTTGTGTAGCGATATATCTGTAAGAGACATTAGTTAGTGATAGATTCCTTACCGACCCATCCTCCCCGTTCTGCGAACCGATATTTAGGGTTAAGGTCATCCCCTTTCAGGGCCCTAGTTTCATGGCACTAGTGTTGGTTCTATCATGGCTCTGCGTATCTGGCGCGGAAAAGCTGTGTATCAGAACTGACGTCCGCGCGCGAGGCCGGGGTCTAAGTACTCCGATGTCATTCCGGCGCTAACGACGCCGACGACGGACGTGGAGCCGCGGACGACGCCTGCCGCACGCAGGGGTATTGCTGTGCAAAATTTTCCGGATCGAGTCTGAGGCCTGGGGATATTCTAAGGTAAGGATTCTATCACTAACTAATGTTTCTTACAGATATATCGTTACACAAGTAGTAACTTGTGCAACAAGCACATCTGGCATTTAAAGCTGTGTGAGGACAAGTTGTATTTGTGGTGGTGCGATGGACAGTAGTATCTTCTGAGCAGTGTTGAAAGTATTGATGTTTGTTTGTGGTGTCTCGAAACTAGGTAGTTAATCTTTTCGGTTGACCCATTATAAGGGTATATGAGTGTCGCAGGGTGAAGGGAATAAGGGAGTAATCGGGCCGGTCTACTGAGATATGATCATTCACTTGGAGCATGTTCTCTTTGAAGATTGGGTCTAGAAGGGAGCTTTTAAAGTCTGTTGGGTTACAGTTATGTTGGATCAATTCATTGTTGAGGAGAGTTGAGACGAAGTGGTTCACTGCAGAGTATGTTTTGGTGCCCCAGTGAATATTGCAGTCTCCCAGAAAGATCGCTTTGTTGCTTCGGATAGTTTGGTCAGTTATGTCAGTGCATTCCTCCAAAAAGGAAGGCACTGGCAAACACAGGGTTATCCAGTATTGAGGTATCTTTTATAGATTCACATGCCTGAATCATTCCCCGTCGCCGAGGCGGGAGTCCCACGGTAAATAAAAAAAGCAGCGCCAAAGGTAAATGATAGTAGTAGGCCCTAAAGAAAAAAGGCCTGAGGCCTAGATCCTAGTAGCCTATCTAAATCATTATGCTAAAAAGACCAAAGTCTTTGTCCTAACCAATCAGCTATCATCCCACTCTAGAACACTCTGCAGAGCCAGTTCTCCTCAGATTTTCACCTCACGTCGTGTGGAAGGGAGTCTTCCTGAGTGCCACTCAGTTTATCCTTCAAGATGTCTGACAAGAAGGTCTTGTTTAAACCCTGCAGAACCTGCGACAAAGTGTCCATGTTGATGATCAACATAAGGACTGCATTTACTGCCTCTACCCTAAGCATGAGGCAAAAGATTGTAAAATTTGCCGTACCTTCCTTTCTAATGGATAGGGAGGCAAGATCCTGTTGTGGCTAAAATCTTCTTCGGCCCAGAATGATGACCGAGCCTCACCTTCCAGCAGGAGAGCTAGATCCCAGGACAGTTCTTCAAGTGAGGGGAGAAAACATCTTAAATCCGCCCACTCTACTTGTGGCCCTTCTCAGAGGTCTCCCTCTACTTCCTCTGGGCCTATGCAGTCTCCACAGGCTACAGCTCTCAAGGACTCTAAAAAGGAATCTTCCAAAACAGTGAGTAAAAGCTTCTCAAAATCCTTGGCTTTTCCTTTATCGTCGATGATTTCTGTCACGTCTTCAGCTCCTTCGGCGACGATATCTACTACTTCGATCACTTCTCCTATACTGTCGACAAGGGTTTCCATTGTGACTAAAAAGACCGTCGTCGAAGAATCGTCGACGAAGGCCTCATTGACTAAGTCGTCATCTTAACACATCGACGAAGGTACCATCGACTAAGCTGTCGCCGGAAGTGTCGTCGACTAAGACGCAGGTATCTACTGTGCTGTCTACGACTGTCCCGTCGACTAAGATCCCAAGCCCATTGATGATCCAGTCGACGTCAAGCCTGTCGATAGTCCATCGACGATAGCTCCATCTACAATGATGCCGTCGACGGCCATACCATTGACAATGGTGGTACCTGCTCCAACTAAGGCTTTAGTGGAGGTCACAGCTTATTCAACACCAATTTCATCAAGAAGTTTTCAGCTTAAATCGTTTCAAAGGTAGGAGTGTTCATATATTTCCTCTTACTCCATCTCACCTCCTAGAAACATACCCAAGAGGAGGATGATGATTGACGATGATGGACCTTTTGGAATAGCTCGTCATCCTTCTGAACTGAATATCAAATGTCAAGAGGAAGGTGACTATAATGAGCACTACTACCAAGAGGACATTGTTGTTCCTCATCACACAGTATATCAGAGGCACTCTCGGCGTTCGGACCCCAGCCATCTGCCTTCTAACCTTATCCAGGACTTGCAAGCCATGCTAGCTGATTATAGTCAGCGGTTTCCCCTGCAGCAGGTTATTTCACCACCTCAGCCTGTGGCGGTTCCAGATCCTTTACCTCCGCCTGAAGCTCTGGTACCAATGTCTCCAGTTACAGAGCCTCCTCAGGAACACCAACCTTCTCAGCCTCCTCAAGATCAGGACACTTCCTCTGATGAGGAAGTTGAAGAAGGTGAACTGCCAGAAAATCCTCATTTGGGTCCATGGGATTCATATATTATACCTATGCCTTTGCCACCAACTCCTCTACCATCTGACTCCCCACCAGAAGATATAGGTGAATTTCATAACCTCATGCAGCGGGCTGCTACTAGATTTAAACTTCCAGTAACGGTGGAACAAACAATGTTTCCTACACAATTTTAAAGAGGAGTCCAGGAAAGTTACCAGAGCCGTTCCTATTATAGATTATATATAGAACAAGGGTATCACGGTTATGAAAAACCCTGCGTCCATGCCAGCGGTGCTTCCACGGATAGATCAAAAGTATTGTGCTCCGGCCAATAGTCCATCCTGCTTCATTGGATTCCGTCATTTCCCAGGCTACCCAGCAAAGGTCTAAGAATCCGGCAACGCCTATAACTACACCGCCGGACAAAGAAGAATGTCGTCTTGACCTGATTGGCAAAAAGGTTTCAACCATGGCCGCCGCTACCATCAGGGCAGCTAATTCACTAGCGATCATAGGGCGTTACGATCGCCAAATGTGGTCTGATGTGGCTGGTCTGATTGACCTCATTCCAGAGGAGAAAAGACAGGAAGCACAAAAGATTTTGCTGGAAGGAGAGCACACAGCATCAGAAACAATCGAGTGCTCTCTGGATATTGTCAACACAAATTTCAGACAGTTGGCTTGGGCTGCAGTTCTCAGGCGCCAGGGTTGGCTTAAAGCCACCACCTTCCGACCAAAAGTCCAAACAAAGATATTAGACATGGCCTACGATGGCGAATCATTGTTTGGCAAGCACATTGACTAAGCCCTCCAAGCAATCAAGACTGACACGGCAAGATCTTTGGGTTCCTTACAATACAAGCGTGGAGCAGTCAGAGGCGCTAAGGGGCGTGGTAATTCCTCTAGAGGAGGTTACCATACGCAACAGAATAGGCAATATCAGCCCCAATATAGGCAAAATTACCATCGTCGTACCGCCAATCCAATAGGGCTGGTTTCTCGTGCCAGGGAGGTCGAAAACGATCCAACAACCAAGGGCAAGACTCTGGCAGAAAACAGTGAGCTCAGCAGGGCGCCAATCACATCTCCTCCCCTCCCCGTGGGCGCAAATATTTCATCATTTCTGGACAAGTGGCGAGAAATTACATCCGACAAATGAGTTCTAGACCTGGAGAAGAGTGGACACACCCTAGAATTTGTCAATAAGCCACCTACTACTCCGCCCAGGGGACCCACTACCCCTCGTCTTCACTTATTGTTCAAAGAAGCTTGTACAATGCTCCTCAAGAATGCTATAGGAAAGGTCCCAATACATCAGAAACGGACAGGTTTCTATTCTCAATTTTTCCAAATCAGGGGAATGGCGACCAATCCTGGACCTTTGCAACCTGAGTAGATCCCTCAAAAAACAAGGGTTTTGCATGGTCACCCTCTCAGAGATTCTAAGTTGCCTGAACGAGGGAGATTTTATGGCTTCTCTACAAATGGAAGACGCTTACTTCCACATCGCAAGCATCTCCGCTTCACTGTAGCTGGCGCCCATTATCAGTTCAAAGTGCTCCCGTTGGGGCTAAAATCGGCTCCAAGGATCTTCACAAAGTGCCTGGCCCCTGTAGCAGCAACGTTACAATCCCGGGGAATCCAGGTATTCCCGTATTTGGATGATTGGTTAATCAAAGGATCCCTCGGAGCAAACTGCAGACTGTCATTTCTACATGTCTCCATCTCATCACCTCTCTGGGGCTAACTGTGAACAAAAGCAAATACCAGTTACATCCAAGGCAAATCCTGCCTTTCCTTGGAGCTCGTCTGGAAACGATCCAGTGTCGTGTCTCAAAAAGAAAGTCAGTTTCTGTCCGCCTCACTCCTGGGAATGTGCTCTTCGGCCATAAATCTCATCCCCTTGGCACGACTCAGAATGAGACCTTTACAGGTGGAACTGCATCTTCAGTGGCAGCAAGCGATAGGTTGCTTCAACGACCTCATCAAAGTCACACCTTCCACGGATTGCGGGCTCATCGGTACTAGTTAGAACCAACAATACCACCAGCATGTTTTACGTGAACAAGCAAGGAGGTACAAGATCGGCAGCGTTGTCAAGAGAAGCTCAAGAGTTGTGGGAATGGGTTCCACTTCACAACATAACCCTCAAAGTAGAGCATGTCCGAGGCCTTCACAATACCCGGGCGGACACGCTCAGTAGGTCCCTGTCAGATTGTCACAAGTGGGAGTTGGAACACTCTCAGGTGGACAGTGTTCCAGGCTTGGGGCAAACCGACATTGGATTTGTTTGCAACAAAGCAGTACAAGAAATGCCAATATTACTCCAGCAGGTATCCTTAACAGGGGTCAAGGAGGAATGCCCTGTCCATGCGATGGTCAGGGATTTGTGCTTACCCTTTTCCCCAATCCCTCTAATACCAAGGGTGTTACGCAAGATTAAGTCTGAGAGCTGCCGTCTCATCCTAATTGCCCCCAGGTGGCCAGGTCAGTACTGGTTCCAAGAACTTCTGTTGCTATCCCAGGACCAGCCAACACCCACAATGCTGTTGAGGAACAAGGGGCAGGTGCTTCATCCAGACCCCCCCGTCTCTAAATTTACACGCATGGCTCCTGACTTCCTAGAATTTAAGGACCTTGATATACCTCCAGAATGTCGTGACATCTTAGCTAAATCCTGAGCTTAGAGCACAATTAAGACTTATCCTCTTAAATGGAAGAGATTTTGCTGTAGGTGTGAAACAAACAAGGTTCACCCGATAGAAGCTCCTGCAGAATAAATTCTTCCTTATCTGCTACATCTGGCTAGGTCTGGACTCACCTTTTCATCAGTGAAAGTCCATTTAGCCGCTCTCTCCAGATTCAGGAAGGTTGCCAAGATTCCTTAGTTATGTTCATCTTCATTAATCAAACAATTCATGAGCGGTCTTTTCCGAACTTTCCCTTCGGTGAGGACTCCTCCACCGGAGTGAGAACTTGACACGGTCCTCGCGCAGTTGATGAATCACCCATTCGAATCCATCCGCAAAGCCGAACTCAAATTTCTCACATGGAAGGTTGCTCTGCTTCTGGCTCTAACATCCCCTAGAAGAGTAAGTGAAATTCAAGCGTTCACTATAAAGGAACCATTTTTGCATTTCTCTAAGTATTATGTCACCCTCCGGACTAACCCTACATTCACACCTAAAGTACCGTCCCAATTCCACCTCAATGAACCGGTGAAGTTACGAACTTTCTTTCCAAACCCGACTACACCAGCGGAAAGAACCTTACATTCTCTTGACCTTAAGAGATGTTTAAAATTCTATCTACAGAGAACAAAAACCTTTAGAAAATCTGATCAAATATTTGTGGCTTACGGTCAAGCCACACTGGGAACAGCAGTCACAAAAGCCACCATTGCTAGATGGATAGCTTCTACAATCCATTTCTGTCATGACATGTCTAACAGGCCATTGCTGAGGAAGGTCAAGGCCCACTCCACAAGAACTGTTGCAGTATCTATAGCATTGTTTGCTGGAGTGACTCTAGAAAATATGAGCTGTGCTGCGACATGGAAGAATGTCCACACTTTCACAAGAGATTACTGCCTTCAGTCTACATGTCAAGAGGATGCGGCGGTTGGACAGGCTATCCTACGCCACCTTTTTGAGAACATTTTCAGGTAACCTTTGTTCTCTTAATATTCATTCATATAAATATATATATATATCAGGATGAGTGTATATAACTATGCCTGCTTCTTTACATATTTCTAAATCGTCTTTTACATGTGAAAAGTTGGGTTACTATGCATTTGTTAATTATTTATGGATGCAACTAGGAGTTTATCAGTACAAGTCTCCCCCCATCCGCAACCGACTGTATACTTAGCATACTGCTTGCTACTCTGATTCAGGCATGTGAATCTATGAAAGATACCCCAATACTGGATAAGAAAACAAGTTACTTACCTGTTACTTCAGTTATCCAGTATTGGTATCTTTCATAGATTCACATGCACTCACCCTCCTCCCCGGAGAGTCTGTTCTCTATTTTGGGATCCTCATTTCCAACTTGTGCTATGAAAATCTGAGGAGAACTGGCTCTGCAGAGTGTTCTAGAGAGTGCCGAATGGTTGGGACAAAGACTTTGGTCTTTTTAGCATAATGATGTAGATAGGCTACTAGGATCTAGGCCTCAGGCCTTTTTCTTTAGGGCCTACTACTATCATTTACCTTTGGCACTGCTTTTTTATTTACAGTGGGACTCCCGCAACGGGGAATGATTCAGGCATGTGAATCTATGAAAAATACCAATACTGGATAACTGAAGTTACAGGTAAGTAACTGGTTTTCTTATCGCTCCTATGGAATGCACAGTGCCATCACTTAACTATGAAGAAATTAGTCTGGAAGTCGCTAAAAACCAGTCACTGGTGGAGGATAAAGCGGCTTTTTCATCCAGAAATCATGCCTTGATGACGCTGAATTCTTACAAGATACTAGCCCAGCAACAATATTTTAACCTGGGCTATCCAAAAGCACAGAAATTAAAATTCCTAAAGCTACGACTCTGAGTGATACTATGCACACAGCATCTTCCACCATGGAAAAGGGTGCAGTCTTTTACAGCTTGCAGTTTGTGCAAAAACGGCCAGGGCAAACATCATCCACACCATTTGCTCCTGCACAGAGCTGCTTCAAGAAAGGAGGCAACTGCTAAAAATCCCCTTGAAACAAAGGGGAATTCGGACAAGGAGGCAAGCAGTATTGGCTTGCTTCGACCCAGCATCACCTCAATTGAACTCTAGACTAGTCGGATTTCTTGAAGCGGCCAGAGCAAAAATGCCAAACTGTCACTAAAGCTGTTTTGGTGCAAAGGATCTTTGGATTATTTATTTTCACAGGGGTAGTAACAATCGCTGCAATGACCGGTCAACTTATATTGGCTGCTCTTGCATGTTTAAATCTGCATTTTTTAACTTGTAAGCAACAAAAGCGTTTTTATTTTTAACTCTAATATTTTGTCATTTCAAATTAATATTTTACACATGGTTTTATGTTACGCACGCATTGCATTGGTTTTAAGTAGGACTGCAAATAAAATAAAACTAAACTGTTTGATTGCAAGCTAGCTGTGCTTGTATGCACAAGTCTCTGATGTAGAAGATCAAAAGTGTGGTGGGATATGTCGCTGAGCCAGGTCTCTGTAAAGATTAAGAGTCAAGATTGTATTGAGAGATGGTGTCTGAGATTTCCAGTATGTGCTCCATAGCAGATCTACACTTATGAAGCATGTCGCATAGAGATGAGGTAATTGATTTGCTAAACAAGAGGTCCCAGAATAAGAAGGCTAAATTCCTTAGGAACACATTTGGGTCTAAACAATTACCATTACAAAAATCAGGTGGAAGAGCAGAGTTATGTCAGCGAATAAATGTAAAATTAAAACAATACCAAACGGTTTAAAAAAATATATTCGTGTCTATTTATTACAATCACATATTTTAAGAGGAAAACTTTTCGCAAATTAAAAAGTTCATACAGTTTAAAAACAGTTCATACAGTTTGTACAAAGAAACATTTTATACATTCAATAATTAAAACAACAATTAGAAGAAAACAGAGGTCGACGCAGCTTTTCGGTGATTCAGTTGATTTTCACCTTCATCAGGACCGTTTTCTCTCACAAGTTAGGGGTTTTAATTCCTTCTAATCTGTCACCGTATAGTTTACAACGAGGAAAGGTGAGATTTTAGGAGTCCCCTTTCATGTTGATTTGCACTGGATAAGGCTTTAAAACGGAAGGACCTTCGTTGGAGCCACTGTATTGTCAACAAAATACCTTTCGTGGTTGTAGCGTTGTGCGGGTTAAAAATACTTGACAGACCTTCGTCGATAGAAACGGCCTCCCTGCATCCAACGCGGTCCCGGCTCAATTGTGACCCACAATTGAGCCGGGACCGCGTTGGATGCAGGGAGGCCGTTTCTATCGACGAACGTCTGTCAAGTATTTTTAACCCGCACAAAGCTACAACCACGATATTCAGTCCAAAAAGAATTAAAAGACGACATATCACTTGGTTTCAAGCCCAGTCTACATCCAGACGTGACTGTAAAGTTGACCTATATTAGGCTTCTAGACAGGCTTCTATAAGTCGTATGTTTTTTGTTGACAATATGGTGGCTCCAACGAAGGTCCTTCTGTTTTAAAGCCTTATCCAGGATTACACACTGTGCATAGATCGCCACCTAGTGTTGAGCCCGGATGTTTGCAGTTTGTTGTCGTCCTGAAAAGTTCTTTGGAAGTCACGAGATAGGTGACTCCTTTTTTGGACCACATTGCACATGGACATCGGCTCCATCCCCAGATTGTTTTTGTACGCCATCGGGCTCGGATGTGTTTCCTGCACTCCGGTTTGGAACCGAATTTCCTTCGGCACGCAATCCTCACCCAGTTCGACTGTATTGTTTCGATCGCGCTCCACATCGACGCAACTCTTCACCACTTCGAAGTCTTCGATTCCGGTCGTTGAAGAAGGTATTCGGGCCTACCTAGGCCTTACTTCCTGGCTCATGGAAAGGACGCCATTCAAAGTGTCCTCAATGTGGGTCGATGTTTCCCCACACCGACCTACATGAGGTGTGCAACCTTTGCCGCTCACCGGAGCACGAGGCCAAAGACTATTCCGCCTGTGCCTCTTTCCACTCCAAGAACACGATCCGGGACCGACTAGCTCGAAGAACTATGGCTCGCTCGTCCGCTGCTGTCCCCGACGACATCTTCGAAGTGGGTGTCGATGTGCCAGAACACCAGCACACCGAAAAGAGTACGAGCTCCTCGGACGCCGAAGACTCCGATGTCGAGGAAGTCACCCCAGCTCAACGGGTCGTAAGTAAGATAGTCGACCCCAACCCTTCCTCGACACCCTCCAAAAAGGCTTCGGGCACACCCTCACCTTCGGGCCCGGGTGCACACCGAGAGTTTGCTTCCCCCGCCCCGCCTTCGGGCCCGGCAAAGAAGCCTACTAAGCCTTCAGGCAGCTCGGGGTCGTGCCAGCCTATCCCCGGTGCCGATCCTATACCGACACCGAGGGAAAAGCAATCTTCCGCAACCACGCCGACAGTTGCTCCGACACCTAAGCACACGGCGCCGAAGACTGGCACCGGCTCATCGATGCCGAAACCGCACTCGGAGCCGACTAAAAAACCGCCTTAAGCTCAAGCACATGTTTCGGAACCAAAAAACCACCCGGAACTGAAGAAACGGGTTCCGGTAAAGGACATATCAAAAGGGCACACTTATAAACCAAAAGATCCAAAACCAGCTACCGACTTGGTGCCGAAAAATCCTACCGCGCCAAGATCCTCGACGCCGAAGGATTTGCCCTATTCAGAGGAACTTTTCACACCTGATCCTAACCAAAAAACTCTTGTAAAGGATCCTAAGACTGGTCACTTGACTCTCAGTTCCAAGAAGAGACCTCGTGAGGCGCCAGCTTCTCCTCCTCCTCCAAAGAAGAGGGACATTGCAACCTCTCCATTAAGGGCCCCTTCTCCACCACCTCCCCATATTGTTCCTCCTCCTACATCTCGTCCACATCACCATTCACCTACACCATCCCCTAATCCAGACGATGATGCAGACATAGACTCTGATGACACAGGTGGGGGTGCACAAGAACCAGAAGGGACCAATAGTCCCCCTCAGTCACCTAATCCATGGGATGATTACAACATCCCTGATGTGCCTTATGTCCCACAAGACGATATATACACTTCTAGACCTTCCCCACCAGAGGACACTATAGGTTTTAATTTACTAGTCCAAAGAGCTTCCCAATATCATGGGGTAGATTTACACACTGACGCGGTGGAGGAAGATTTCCTACTGGACACTTTTGATAACACACAAAGGTCATCTGCCATTTTGCCAATGCTTAAGGGTGTCATCAAGGACGCAACAGAAGTTTTTAAGGATCCTGTCAGGGCTAGGGTCCTTAATCCTCGCATTGAGAAAAAATATAAACACTGCCCCCACAGATCCAGTCTATATTAAAGGTCCAGTACCATTAGACTCTTTAGTAGTGTCTAATGCACGTAAACGTGATAATTCTCGGACATCACGTGAGGCCTCACCACCAAAGAATCTAAGCTACATGTCGCCCCTGGCAAAAGAACAGCATCACAAGCAGCTAATATCTGGCGCATTGCCAATACCCAAGCGTTGCTGGACAGATATGACAGAGCACATTATGATGCACTACAGTCCATAATGCAACACCTACCAGACAAATACAAAAATAGGGCCAACGAACGTATACAGGAAGGTAAACATATTACTAATACTTCCATTTGTTGTGCCCTAGATGCTGCAGATACCGCCTCAAGGGCAATCAATACCAGCACCCTACTACGTAGACATGCTTGGCTACGTATTTCAGGTTTTAAACCTGAAGTACAAAACTCAATCCTTAACCAGCCATTTGATGAGACACATTTATTTGGCCCAAATGTCGACGTGTCTTTAGAAAAGATGAAAAAAGACACTGATACAGCAAAATCTATGGGAGCCTTGCAGCAGCAAGCTCGCAGACATTCTTTTTATCGCTCATCATACAGAGGCAACACTAGAGGCTACTCCTCAAAGTCCCTCCACTTCTTACAAGACCCCTAGCCAACCCACATTCACTAAGGGCTACCAGAGAGGAGGTTACAGGGGTAACAACAACAAAGGCAGAGGCAAAACCAACAACTCCCGCTCTGGCTCTACCCCTACCACCCCCCAGCCCCCCCCCCCCCCCCAACATTTCACTCCTGTGGGGGGATGATTGCAACAATTCCTTCCTGCATGGATCAACATCACATCAGACAGGTGGGTGCGACAAATTATTCAGTCAGATTACTGTCTATAACTAACACCTACACCCCCAAACATACCACCCAAACAGCGTCCAATGTCACAAGAACATATATCACTGTTAAAGCAAAAAGTAGTATCTCTGCTACAAAAAAGTGTAATAAAACCAGTTCCTCTGCACCAACAAAACAAAGGGGTTTACTCTCTATATTTTCTAATCCCAAAAAAGGACGGCTCTTTAAGGCCTATTATAGATCTCAGACCGCTAAACATATACATACAGTCAGACCATTTTCACATGGTCACACTCCAACAAGTCCTTCCGCTCTTGTCACAAAACAACTTCCTTGCTACTTTAGATCTCAAGGACGCATACTTCCACATTACCATTCACAAGGCTCAAAGTAAGTATCTCAGATTTGTGATAGACGGACAACACTATCAATTCAAAGTACTCCCCTTCGTAGTCACAACAGCACCAAGAGTATTCACCAAGTGCTTAGCAGTAGTGGGAGCGCATTTACGAAGACAACACATCCATGTCTTCCTGTACCTCGACGACTGGCTCATAAAAGCCAGCTCATACAACCTATGCGTGGAACACTCATGCCACAATACAGCTGCTCCACAAATTGGCGTTCACAATAAACCACGCCAAATCCCATCTACAACCATCCAAGGTACAACAGTACCTCAGTGCCACAATAAACATCTCAACAGCGCTAGCTTATCCCACTCCAGCAAGGATAGCCAGCATGCAAACTCTTCTAACAAAGTTTCAGCTACAACACTTTCTTCCAGCACGAGTGTTCATGCAACTCATAGGGATGATGGCCTCTTGCATTTTCATAGTGCCCCATGCAAGACTTCAAATGCGTCCGCTACAAGAATGCTTATCACGTCAATGGAACCAGGCTCAAGGTCAATTAACAGACCTAGTGTTGGTAGACGGTCGGACTCTTTGCTCTCTGCAGTGGTGGAACACCAAAAATCTTTCCTAGAGCCAGTTCCTCAGATAATCTTGACTGCGGACGCATCGCTCTCCGGCTGGGGAGCCCACCTCCTGCAACACACCATGCAAGGCAGGTGGACACTGCAACAAAAGTTACTCCACATCAATCATCTGGAGTTACTAGCAATATTCCTAGCACTACAAGCTTTCCAAAAGCAAGTATCAAACAAGGCTGTGTTAGTCCGCACCGACAACATGACAGCCATGTATTACATACAGAAACAGGGAGGCACACCCTCCCTGCAGCTCTCTCAACTAGCACAAGACATATGGCGGTGGGCTATTCCTCAAAACATATTCCTTCTAGCCCAGCATGTTCTAGGAGTACAGAATACCATAGCGGATCTGTTAAGTCGTCAAACAGATCCACGATTGGGAACTTCATATACAGGTTCTTCAGCTATTCTTTCAGACGTGGGGACAACCTCACATAGACCTATTTGCCACCCACGAAAACGCCAATTGCCCAAGCTTTGCCGCCAGATATCCACACCACTGTCCAAAGGCAATGCGATGTGGATGCACTGGTCAAACAAATTTGCGTACGTTTTTCCACCTCTACCACTCATGCCATTAGTAGTACGCAAACTACAGCAGCATTCTCTCACCCTCATCCTAGTTGCTCCAACGTGGGCCAGACAGCTGTGGTACACCACACTGCTACAACTGTAGGTAGTACCACACCATAAATTGCACCTGTTTCCACACCTCTTAACACAGAACCGTGGAGAGATCAGACACCCGGACCCAGCTCAGCACAACCTTGTGATCTGGCCCCTGAAATCCTAGAACTTGGATATCTAAACCTTCCTCCAGACTGCATGAATGTCATTAAAGAAGCTAGACGTCCAACCACTAGGGCAGCCAAGTGGAAACGATTTGTAATATATTGTCACAACAACAATATTAATCCTCTAGATGTGTCCATTCAACACATCATAGCATACTTACTGCATCTCCAAAAATGTAACTTAGCCTATACCTCTGTTAGACTACATCTCGCTGCAATAGCAGCATATCTGCAAAACAGACAACATCTATCTCTATTCAGAGTGCCTGCCATTAAAGCCTTGATGGAAGGCCTTAAAAGAATAATTCCTCCCAGGGTACCACCTTCACCTGTGAGGAATTTACATGTTCTCACACGGTTAATGGGACCTCCCTTCAAACCCTTACACAAATGTGAACTACAATTTTTAACGTGGAAGGTTGCGTTCCTAGTAGCTATTACTTCTCTGCGGAGAGTTAGTGAATTACAAGCACTAACCATTCAAGAACCCTTCTTGCAAATGCATCACAATAAGGTAGTTCTGCGTACTAATCCAAAATTCTTGCCCAAAGTCCTTTTTCCCTTCCATCTCAATCTGTGGAACTGCCCGTTTTCTTCTCGCAGCCACATACAGTAGCAGAAAGAACTCTTCATACCCTAGATGTCAAAAGAGCATTGCTATACTACATAGAGAGGACACAACCCTTTAGTAAGACAAAAAACGTTTTGTGTCTTTCTCACCACCACACAAAGGTAATCCCATTTCAAAATCTGGGCTAGCTAGATGGATTGTCAAATGCATACAGATTTGTTACCACAAAGCTAAACGTACGTTATCTGTTCCTCCTAAAGCCCACTCTACAAGACAAATAGGGGCTTCAATGGCATTCTTAGGGAACATTCCCCTAGATGACATCTGCAAAGCAGCTACATGGTCTACACCGCACACATTCACAAAACACTATTGTGTAGATGTGCAAACCAAACAACAAGCTAAAGTGGGCCAGGCTGTTCTCAAAACATTATGCCAAACTACTGCAACAGATAAGGGTGGTCGCCGCTAGGGGTGGGTACTGCTATACAATCTATGCACAGTGTGCAATCTGCAGCTCATATGCCTCGAACGGAAAATGCTACTTACCAGTATGCATCTGTTCTTGGCATGTAGAACTGCAGAGTTGCACACGCCCACCCCCCTCCCCGGCTACCCTGGTCTGTCCCAGTATTATCTTAATTAGATACAAACTATATGGGCATTCTTTCTTTTCTTGCAAATCTCCATCAATTCCCTATGGCGAAAAACAATCTGGGGATGGAGCCGATGCCCATGCGCAATGTGGTCCAAAAAAGGAGTCACCTATCTCTTGACTTCCAAAGAACTTTTCAGGACAACAACAAACTGCAAACATCCGGACCGCACACTAGGTGGCGATCTATGCACAGTGTGCAACTCTGCAGCTCTACATGCCAAGAACAAATGCATACTGGTAAGTAGTATTTTCCTTCTCTTCCTATGGACAGTCTTAGTTAATTCCATATTTCCAGGAGGAGGCAGTCCATATTTCCTCTCATCAACTTAAGGAGCTGAGCTCCCATCACACGTGCAGCAAGAGTGGCAGCCATTTTTGCTATGCAAACATTCCCCCTGAATCAATCCTGTTTTCTTCTTCCCCTTTTTCTCAACCTGCTGCCAGAACCCTCAAGCACCCACCTTCTTTTCAGGAGAGTGAATGATGCGTGCAGCCAGGTTGAAAGGAAGATTTTCTTTTTTTGAAAAAGGCACCAGTTTCACTGGTGGGTTTTGTGCCCCAATAGGATCTTCCCCCACTGTTCGAGTTTAATGACTGCCTGAACTCCACTAAACTGCACAAAGTACCTATACTCTATTGGACACTCTTTGCTGAGTTAGAGGCACATGACGGAAGAACTACAGCCCACGAAGGAAACCAGGGGAGGTGGCTGGGAGCCTGCAATGTGTGAGCAGCTGGTTGTGCATCTAAAAAGTAAATAACCAGTCTGAATGCAAACATTTTTTAGCCATCAATCAGCTTAGAAGAGATCAATATACCCAAATCGGATGGGAACCTTCAGTGAGATGTGGATTAAGGAACGGAATGTAGTTGGTAAACCTACAGGTGAAGGGGTAAAGTGCAGAAGCACTGGGATCTCTTGCCAGTAGGCGCAGCAACAGCTCGCTCCAGTTCCGTCACACAGATCCCTGTGACTAACTCACTGTCTCCTGCCACCCAGTGACCATTGGATGTGGGAGGGTGTGCCGCATCATAAGGGAAGGGGCTGGGCAGACAGGGGGCGGTGCGCCACCATTTTAGGTACATGCCATATGTCATTTGTGCAATGTTGCCGTTTGGATTTGCAGCCTATGTCTGTTACGCTGTTATTAATTATAGGCATTTTACTTGCCCTTGAAGAGACTCATGTATTGTTTGGTTACTTTCATACACTTTGTGAATCTTAATATTATTTAAAGGATAAACTTAGATAGAATACATTTTAATGGAACTATCTGTCCATTAACAGATTAATTCTGCAAAAACCAAGAAGTGTGTTGGGGGATTCTAATAAGTATATCCTTTTTTTATCTTGCAGAAGTACATTCCGAGGTCAACACATTTTTCACTACTGAAAGATCACACTGCCAACATCTACAAATAGTAAAGGGTCCTTTTAAAGCTCATTAACACACATTAAGTTCTACCCTGTAATTGGATTTTATTGTACATGTTTTTTTCTGTTAGATGTAAACTGCATTTATATGTTTAGGTCATGCATTTAAGAGTACATGGTGTAAAATATTAAACATTTAAACCTATATTTTTTATAAATGTTCTCTGATGCATGAAATCTATTTTAC
The DNA here is from genome assembly GCF_964261635.1 of Lissotriton helveticus. NCBI lineage: Eukaryota > Metazoa > Chordata > Amphibia > Caudata > Salamandridae > Lissotriton > Lissotriton helveticus. The sequence goes on along the minus strand of NC_136071.1, from coordinate 909,343,646 downwards.
AGATTGCTCCTCCTGAAGGACCTGATGCAAAGCAAAGAATGGTGATAATCACGGGACCCCCAGAATCTCAGTTTAAGGTACTTTGATTGCAGACATCTTGGCATACTTTCATTTATCTATTCCAAAGCACTGTAAAGTGTTACTCTGGTATGTCTCAATGATTCAGCAGTTTTACCCATAGCATTGTGAGCAATGTTTAAGACTTGGAACCATTTATTCTCTCAATGTTAATGTCTAATCCTCCAAAGTAAGTGCTGTCCTCACTGGTGGATTTCTGAACACTAACTAGAAGTTTGACTTTACGGTCAAATTTATTAATGATACGGTCTGAGAATATAAACAGGAAGATACTGAAAAGGCAAGCGGGCCATATGAGACGGAGAACTCATTTTTTCAACTGTGGCTTGCTTGAGAACGTGAGAATTTCGTACACCTTCCCAGTGCTAATAGAGTGGAAATTCCATGGAAAAACAGGAAGTTACACCTTCACAGCTTTCTGAATGTGAACTTTGCAGTTTCTTATGACTTAGTTGGAGAATTGTTTTGCCAGTTATTTCACTCCTGAAGCTGATGTACCCAACTGAAAATCTGCAGTTTATACTACCAACATTTCTTCCCTTAATGTCAGATCTTTTGCTCGCTGCTGTTGAACTAAAACAGTAGATTATGATGAATGTCTCCTATTCACCCAGTTACAAGAGCAAAAACAACCATTTACAATGTGAGCACACCTGTTTTTATAACCACTTCTATGACCCAAGGCTGTTAGTGGCGCACTTGAGCCCTTGAGAGGGGAGGATTTGGACCTTATTTAAAGTTTGGGCGACGTATGATATCTGCCAAATGTGGCTGATGTCCTGTACACTTTATTTAGAGTGTATAGGACTTACAGGACATCCACTGTTGTTTGGTGTTTTGTGCATCCGCCAACTCAGTCATTTGTTCTTTTATGGAGTTTTCTCTTAGCAGGTGAGTTGATACGTTCCCCCAAATGTAGTTCATTTATCTCAAGAAGTCCTTACCACTGAAAGGGCAAGATGTTTTGACAGAAGGTGCCATGTACCATGCTCTTCATCTCTGAGAACACATTTGAGTTTGATTGGATCTGTGGAGCTCTTTAGTCCCCAAATTTAAACAATTGAATTACTGGGAAGTAGGGTAGCTTCTCTTGTAGACAAAGGTCGAGGGAAATGACATGTCTGATACCTTAAACTTGTGGCTGCAGTAATTGAGTCAAATCATGACCTTGCGGAATGGAAATCAAAACGCCTAGAACACCAATAGGTATTGACATTTTTATTTTATTTTTTATTTTTATTGAAATAACAAGAAACACAACAAACATCACAAGGCAGTAATGACAAATGATCAGTTGGTCATGGGACCGCGCAGAAGGCGCTCCGGCGCAACGGCATATATCATACAGTTAATATACATAAGGGGAGAGGGGGGCAGCGAGGAGACCAGCAATAATACATGAAAAGTCAATAAGTGGAATGTCAATCATGGGGACAAAGCGACTTCGGGAAGCAAAGCGTGTGACGGGGTGCAGACATCCCCACGATAGGAGTTCCACTGTGACCAAATTCTACTCCATTTCTTGGGACGACCCCGTGACAGATAAACAGTTTTCTCCCTAAACATGCACCAGTCCATGTTTTCCGTCCAGGACGATACAGTAGGCGGCCTACTAGATCCCCACAGCTGTGCAATGTCTCTTTTCGCAATCATGTTGCCCAGGGTCGCCCAGGTGATCTGAGCCGTATTGTAGTCATTGGGTTCCCAGACATTAAGGAGACAACGCCTGGCTTCGGGAAGTAATGCAACACCAGTCACCCTTTCCATCACTGCATGTACACGGGACCAAAATTCGCACACTACCGGGCATTCCCACAGGATATGGAGGAAGGTGCCAGTCATGCCGCATCCACGCTTACACTGATCATCCATAGAATAACCCATGCAAACCAGACTCTGACCTGTGACGTACACACAATGGAGGATCTTGAGTTGAACGAATCTAAGGCGAGCTGGTATGGCGACCTCCTTAGGTGAGGACAAGGCGAATTGCCAGTCCTCATCGTCCAATTCTAGACCATCAGCGGCCCACGAGGCCCTGAGGCGCACAAGCAGATCAGCCCTATTATTTATGAGCTTCTTATAGATCAGAGAAATTGTGCTATCGGGCACATGTCCGTCAAGGATACGATCCTCGAGGGGAGAGGATTCGGGAAGATCCGTACCCACGGTGAAAACCGACAATAGGGCATGTCGGACCTGGGCATATCGGAAATATTCTCTATCTCCTAGTTCGTACTCCGCCTGTAGCACCGCAAAGGACTTAACGTCCCCCTTGGATCAAAGATCCCCCACCTTGCTGATACCAATCATATCCCATTTATCAAATCCTTTCGTTCGCCACAGATTACCCAAACATTCAGAATCATACAGGGGGGTCGCACGGGTGAGTCTGTCCTTCCATCCAAGAGCCGCAGTCGCATCCCGCCACACTCGTACCGCAATCCTAGTGGGTCCTGTCAGTGATTTACAGAGCCTCCGGGAATAAAGCGCCCTGTTAAAATTCCCCCCCGGCAGAAGGTGTTTATCCATTGCAAAGGCCGGGACCGGACCAGGGGGATACGTCGCGTGGTTAACCGCACTCAGCTGGGAAGCCCAATAGTAGCGCCTAATGTCAGGGAGGGCAATACCTCCGTCGAGTTTAGACAAAGCAATGCGTACACGTCCGTCCCAGACAAGTCGCCTTTGTAGACCCTCCACCTCACGAAAGTACCGAGAGGGAACAAGATCAAACGAGTTCTGGAGAGTGTACAAAAATCTGGGCAGCGACATCATTTTAAAAAGAGCCGCACGACCCAGCGGGGACAACGGCAACTGACGCCAGCGAGCGACATCTAACTTCAGCCTTTGAAGAGGCGGTAGCAAGTTACGTTCATAACGAACAGTGGCATCCAAGGAGATGTAGATCCCCAAGTATTTAAAGCCGGTCTCAGTCACTTGAATTGGACATCTACGAGGCAATGGGGCGAGTACTCCAGCCAAAACGTAGACACAAGATTTAGTCCAATTAATAACGAGACCCGAGTTCTTCCCAAAGGAGGTCAGAACATCGAAAAGCACATTAAGAGACTTCCGAGGGGAGGTAAGGTACAGGAGGATGTCATCCGCGTAAAGCGAGATACGATCCTCAAAGTCGGGAGTCTACCGAATGCCCCTCGGGACGGTTCCCAACGGAGCCACGCAGCCAGCGGTTCCAAAGCGAGGGCGAAGAGTAACGGAGATAACGGGCAGCCCTGCCGGGTACCCCGCCCGAGCGTAAAGGCCCCGGACACCTTACCTTTAACCACCACCTGAGCCAGGGGCTTCTCATAAAGAAGTTTAACTCAAGCTATGAACCCCGGGCCGAACCCAAACTTCGAGAGGGCAGCCCAAAGGTAGGGCCACTCAATGGTATCGAAAGCCATCGTAGCGTCAAGTCAAACTAAAATGGCCGACTCACTGAGAGTCGCAGCCTTCGCAAGAACTCCATGGAGTCTCCGCAGATTAAGGGCGGTGTTACGATGAGGAATGAAACCGGACTGATCCGGATGGACCAAGTCCCCGATCACCGTAACCAAGCGATTAGCCAACAGTTTGGCAAGAATTTTGGGTTCAGCATTAAGCAATGAAATGGGTCTATACGAGGCACAGCGATCACAAGGCTTACCCTCCTTGTGGAGAACCACAATGGTAGCAAGCCGCTGATCCGCGGGCAGGGAACCAGAGTCCAAAGCCTCCAGGAACATCCCCTGTAAATAGGGTGCCACGGTGTCGGGTCGTAGCTTATACAATTCGATGGGTAAGCCATTGGGGCCCATTGCTTTACCAGAGCGGAGGGAACGGATAGCACCCGCGATCTCGTCTACCGTGATAGGCGCGTCCATGAGGTCTCTGTCGTCCTCTGAAAGACAGGGCAACGCAATGTCCCGAAGAAGTAACCGGGAATCCTCCTCGTCTCTAACAGAGACCGAGGCATACACAGTTTGAAAGTGGTCAACAAAACAATCAACGATCCCAACAGGCTCAATAACACGCTCACCATCCAGCTTCTCAATCACAGGGACAACACGATTCTCTCTCTCTTTCTTATCCAGCCACGCAATCAATTTACAGGCCTTGTCCCCCACGTCATACAGCCGGCCCGGCTGCTCACTGTACATCACCTTAGCCGCATCGGTGACGAGGGCCTTGTAATCAGCCTGCTTCAAACTGAGGGAATGCGATGCCAAACGTGTCACTCCAGAACCGAGATCATTCTCAAGCGCAGTAATCTCAGTTTCAATTCGCACCATTTCCTCATTTTTAGCCTTCTTTGCAGCAGCAATAAGTGACAGTGACTGCCCACGGATAACCGTCTTGAAAGCCTCCCACAGCGAAACAGAAGAAGAAACAGACCCCACATTGTCATTGAAGTAGTGGTCAATAGCTTTCACAAGTTCAGAACGGGTCTTAGGATTACGGAAATACCAAGGGTTGATGGGGGCCACCCCACCCGCACTGCCAACTCCAACCCGAAACCGAAGCCACAAAGGAGAATGGTCCGATATACCCCTGGGGAGATGACGAACCACGTCAATGAGGGAAGATTGGGCTGATGGCATCAGGAAATAATCTAGCCTGGAGAGACTACCATGCGCCTCGGAGTGGAAGGTGTACTGAAGCTGTGTGGGATGCATCAGTCTCCAGCTATCGATGAACCCAAAAGTCTCCAGCAAATCACTAAGCCACATCTGAGATCTGACCAACTCCCAGGGGGGAAAACGGTCAGCAGTACCAGAGACAACGGAGTTAAAGTCCCCACCAAGGATAAGAAGACCCTCGGGTAACCCTAGCATGACCTTACCCAGATCAGCATAAGTAGGGGCCTGTAGGCCCGGAGGGACATAGATCGAGAGAATGGAGAGAGTCTTCCCCTCCCATCTACCCGAAAGGGCAGCATAGCGCCCCCTATCATCAAGGATCACCTCATCAATCTCGAAAGGGAGAGATGACCGAATGAGAATGCCCACCCCCCGGGAGCCCGAAGTGAAACCAGTGTGAGCAACTAAGCGATAACCACGCCTATTCAAAGCTTGGCAGACGTTACCAATCAGATGCGTCTCCTGTAGGAGAACAACATCAGGAGAATGGCGTCTGAGAAACTGCAAGACCACCCCCGCTTTATTCTGTCTCCCAACCCATTAACATTCCAGGACAACAGTCTCAACTCACCACCCCCCATCCCCGAGAATAAAGCAGGGCGCCCCACACACGAACCCAAATGACACTAGCAGAAAGAAAAATCAATATGAAGCCTTGTGACAAGAAAAAAACACAGTCCCCCCCCACCACCCCCCAACTGAAACCCGTTACAACGCCCCCCACCCTGCACCCCTGCGTACGACTCAGAAGCCACCCCAACTTGCAGTGTGCCTGTCGCCCCATAGTGAAACTACTCTACACAAAGAACCCAGGAGGAGAAAGAGACCCCAGTAACCCCCGCCACCCTCAGGCCCAAGCGATAAAATAAAAACACAAAGAACCAAAGTCCAGACTCAGCCGAGAAAGTAGAGAAGTTCAGATGCCAGGATCCAAGCAACATTCCGGCTCCGACAAGCCACCTTCAGCACCGCCGGGGTGCCCAGTTCGATCATCCCTTTTGGGCAAAGAGTCAAGCCAGTCACTGACACTGTCCGGGCGATCAAAGAAAAACGTTCGTTCACCATGTTCCACACGAAGTCTGGCCGGAAACAGCATGGCATACTTGAATCCCAGGTCCCGCAAACGGCTCTTGACTCCCTGAAACCCCATCCTCCGCCGCTGAACAAATGGAGTAAAGTCGGGATAGAAGTTCACAGTAGAATTTTCGAACTTCACTGGGCCTTTGTCCCGGGAAGCTTGCAGGATAGCGTCCCTGTCCCTGAAGTGGAACAATCTGGCAACAATGGGTCTCGGGGGAGCCCCGGGCTGAGCCTTCCCTCCCGGAACCCTGTGAGCTCGCTCGACCGCAAAGAATTTGGTAAGCCCGGGGGGAGCAAGATGGTTCGAGACCAGATCTTCCACTAGGAGGTCAGTAGCAGAGGGCTCGGAAGTCTCAGGAACGCCAATAATGCACACGTTATTGCGACGGGACCGATTTTCGTAATCCTCCAGACGACGTGCCATCATGTCACGAGAGGAACGCAGGTTCCCGCTCTCCGTTTGGATTTCAGTAACATCAGTGGTCAGACTGGAAGTCTTAAAATTTAACTCCTTAACCCTCTCATTGGTCTTCGCGAAGTCCGCTCTGATTAACGTAACATCCACAGCCACCGTGTCTATCTTGGAGGCAAGCGCCTCATACTGCTGTCCCATGGAGGTCTGAAGGCCGGTGATGGCGCCCATGACATCCTGCAACGATATTTCCGTCGCGGCAGATACAGCCTTAGGATCGTCAAGCGAATGGCTAGCACTGCTGGAGGATCCCTTTAGTTGAGAATAATGATCCATAATATTCGTCTGGGATGGGCCCCCACGAAGCAGTGCCTTGGTCTTCCGTTTCTCCGGCTCGTGTCTAGCGGCCATATTGAAATAGGGACCCCGGAGGGGCCCGCGCGACCTGGTGAAAATGGCCGAACGTGATGAGACCAAAAAGCCACGAAACCGGACCAAAGGGGCGCAGATGTCAACAACGTTGAGGCCACGATGGTCAAATGGAATGGCTGGAAACAGTGCTGCGAGACCTGGCTGGAGCAGGAGTCAATCTGAGCCGCAGACCAGTCAATCCACGCCGGGAGTAGGAAGTGAAACCGAAAGTTAGACAGAGACTGTCCAGGGGGAGAAACCCCTTCGGCCGATGTTGTTCAACTACTCCCTGGCCAGCAAATCAACTGAGCCCCCGGTGTCGCCTCGGGCGGGCCGAGAAAGTTCCAGACGATGTAAAAATGGACCCAAGCGTCCGATTCCGATTTTTCGAAGAATGTTGATGTCAGCCAGAGTTTGCCTTCAAAAGCACATCGGTAAAATCAGGATTTAGAAAGGATAGATGCGAAGGGCGGCGCGGGTCTCGGGAGCTCCTCACTCACGCGACCATCTTGGATGCCCGCGAAGCTCCTCCCCCCGGTATTGACATTTTAGAGTTGTGAATATATTATTGCAAATTTAGTAAATGATTTCTCATGCAAGCAGCAGGTATAAAAAGAGGCTGGCTGTGTGATTTCTAGTTTTTGGGTTCACAGCATGTATTGTAGAGACATATTTTCAGTTTCCAAGGCATTTAGCCGTTTTTCATTAAATAGTCCTAAGGACACCAACAAAGTTGTTAACGTTCTGAGAAGGATGTATGCACTTTGGGATTATTTCCTCCCAAAGTCTACACAAGTCAGCTGTGTTAAATCTACCCAATTTAACCTCTGTCCAATCCCAACTTACATACATTTTATATCCATCCCCCCTTTACTCTTCGAAAGCAGTGGATCGTGTTTGCAGTTACTGTGGTAAAGGATCACTCTTAGTGGTTAAGAAGACAATCTTTGAATAGACCTGGATTTTCCAGGCAGCTAAATTGTAGTCTTTTGGAAGCTGGTGATTTGTCTGGGCAATAGATTCGCATTTATGAATCAATATTGCACAACAAGTAATAGCAAGACGGCCCCAGTCACATTAAAACAATATGTATATACACACAATGAGCAGTGAATATTTTTTCAGGGGAATCCGTTTACTAAAGCAACATTTTCAGAAATTCTAATTGGAGATAATCTCTTTGATCCACCTTTCTTTTCAAATAAATGTGTAATTTTTCTTGCAAAATGACAATGGCATGTACACACACATTCCAAGGTGTTGGATCGACGCAAGCAGCAACTAATGCCTCCTATTTTAGGACACTGAATCGTATGGTATATGTCCGGAGAACTTAATCATTTTTAGATTGATTACTGTGGAACCTACTACTTAATATTTCAAAACTCCTAATCCCCTAAGAGTCTGTCCCCTTTAGGTCAGTTGTAATGATTATCATGTTCTAGCTTGAGGGTTTTGCCACTTGTAAACTTCAATTTCATGATTTTGCTTTGATCTCCACAGATGTGTGCTGCCTTCCTTTCTGATTTGATCCTGCAAAGGAAAAGCTTAAATGTACAGGTGGCAGAACAAAAAGCTTGCAATGCTGAGATGATCAGAGCATTCTGCCATCTTTCATTCGAGCAGTTTGTTAGAAGGAATGTCTGCACCGTGGGATTTCCGTTCACAACTCCAAATCTTAAATTAAAGGCTACCACTCCGCAGTAAACTCCCTTCAAGATAGTAGATACTAAAAAATGCAATTATTTTCATTCTTTGCTATGTCGTCTTGGGGTTGATATCTGTAACCGAAGGACGTATGAATGAAATTACTTCATAATACTATTTTTCCTCCTATGGTTAACCCAATAATGTAAGTATACACGTTTTTAGTGTGTTCACATTTAGGGTTACTAAAGGAACTCATTTCTTGGTACAGTTTACCCACTGTTTGTGGACAAAAGATGAGCGAATTCTTATTCTGGAAAATGTAAGAATTCTGCTAAATTTTTGTGTGGTCTGCAGTTCAGTCAGACTGAAGACCCTCTACTGTAGATAAATTTTTAGTGCAGAATGATAGCTTATTTTTTGCCATTTCTCTATGCAGGCCTGTAATTGATATTAAACCAAATGTTGTTTGTTCACAACCAACCGTTTTTTAAATGCTGATTAAAGCGTATGTTCCCTGCAGGAAACTGGGTTTGTGTTACTGTTGGTCTCCCACTTTTTGCCCTTATTTTAGCTGCTAGATGCTAGTTTTCGATTGACTGTGTACTGAGGCTTGCTAACTAGTCCTCCGTGCTCTGTCCTTAAAACAGTGATGTCTGATTGCTTCACAATCGGCTAAGGTCTTTAGCAGCATCCCTGTAGGTCCCTACAACATGGTACTCCAGGTACCTAGGGTATGGGTTCTAAAGAGGGTCCCCTAAGGGTTGCAGCATATGTTATGCCACCCCACGGGACCCACACACAAACTCCACACAGACTGCCAGTGCAGGCTGCATGACATTGTGCGAACCATATTTGAAAACATGACATGGCACACTTCTGCAAAAACACTGGAGGGTACATTATACCACATGGGGATATATCTGAATGAGGAGATATGCCCCTGTAATGTCTGGTTCAATTGCTGGATATTACAAGTGAGCAGGGAAGCCATGTACTGGGCACTGATCAAAACGAGTTTCCCGACTACATAATGGCTTCACTGAAACCCATGGTGTTCGGTATCGAACACCTTGTATTAATAAACCCACACCGATTCCAGTGTTGAATGTCTTAATTCATGCTCCCAGAAGGGTACGTTAGATGTTTCTCCTGCACCCTACTAGTTCTCTAGTGTGCTGGCTGACTGGTCCTCTTCAGCCTGCCACCACAGACTAGTTCTATCACCCTAGGAGTTGAGATCCCTGCTCTCAGAGGTCAGAAAGAATGCCTGCTCTGGCAGGACATGTTTACACCTCCTCCATTAGGATTGCTAGTAAATTAGCATGGCAAGGCAAGGATCGTCAAAGAGCACACAGCCTTTAATATGCAAACCTGACTTAACCCAGATTTGGGAGATGCCACGCCCTGCTCTGAGGCCCATTGCCACCACGGCAGGCGCAGGCAATAAATTAGCTATGCAAGGAGGTGTTACTTCCAGGATATTCACACCCCTAAGGTGGGCAGCTTTAAGTGAACATGAAGGTGAATTTCAACATCTTGTGTGTGGTGGACTTAAAGACAACTCCAGTATTGGAACTTTCACAGATTCACATGCTTGAATCATACTCGGTTGTCGAGATGGGAGTCAGCGGTATTATTAAAAGAAATGTGCCATTAGACATAGAACAAAAGGCCTTAGGCCTTAAAAGGTTTGGTAACACATTCCTGTCCTTTGGTAAACAAGCATTGGCATAGCCAATAGGTCTCACCTTTGGGACAGTATAAGTATTTAGTTATGCAGCACAATATCCTGGTGCAACAACATCAACTGTTGCATGGCTAAACACTTACAAGGTCCCAAAGGTGAGACCTATTGGCTATGCCAATGCTTGTTCGTTTTGTCTGTTTTCCTTATTGCCTGTTTACATGTTGTAAAGCACTCTGATAACCATGGGTTCTGCCAGCGCTATAAAAACTCTCTCAATAAATAAATACAATTTAAAAAAATTGTCCATCCACAGAGCCAAAATCTCTTTAGCAAATATTTAACCTCTGATGAGATTTTTGCAATTACGGTGGATAAAAGACATCAGTCTACCAGTTTCCTGCTCTTGCTTGGCATAGTATACTTATTAGTTCTGTTCCCACCGTCTCGGTGAAACACTTGAAATTTGTTCTGTTACTGCTTATCCTGCGATTGTTTATGTATTCAATGCCCCTGTGAAAAATAGCTTATGCAATATTTAAAGCTGATGGTCATAGGAGTGTACTCGTACCAGTGAAGGCAGAATGTAGCTACCGACAGTTCTGAGCTGCAACCTGCAGCTCAATTGAAAGTTGTCTTGACCTGAACAAAGACTGCTTGAACTCTTGAAGCTGAACATTTTAAACCTCTTCCTAACGGAAGCACGTGACAAAACTGAAATCAACCCAACTTAAGCAATACCAGAGACGACCACAGTCAATCGCTACCTGTAAGTAAACATGAGATGCTGAATTAAACATGCGAAAAACATACAGACCTGGAGAGCCAGTGATGTGTATATGATCATTTATGCCTTCTTGCCTCCTGAAAACAGGTGGTTTACCTTCTCTAGAAGCAGACTGTAAGCTGAGGAGCAAGTGGCAGCAAAGTCTCACTCCAGTACTGGAATTAGATTTGCACATCTTCACAAGAAGGTGGCCCATGTCTGCAATCCAAATTAGTTTCTCTGGGGTGCTTGGACCTTGAATTTGGATTCAGACTGGTCTTTTCCAAGTTACCACATGCTTATGAAGTCCAATATTTAAAAAAATCTTTATCTGCCATTATATGCTAGATATATTCACTGAAACAAAGTCCTCATCTGCTTCAAATTTAAGAAAAGGGAATATCAGGAATTATGCCCAGTAGCGTGCTCAAAGGAAAGTCAACCCAATGAAGAGAAATAAAGAAGGAGCTCGTTTTAAGGTAAACACCAGCACTCACGTCAGTACAGAAGCGCAACTAGAGCCAAATTAAGGGGGTAATTTATTTATTTATTTTATTTTATTTAAAGAGTTTTATATAGCACTGACTAGACCCGGAGGTATCGGAGCGCTTTACATGAGGTTCAACAAAATTCCAAGATTACATCAGTTTCAATATACAACAGTTGCTAGAAAAACAATTACAAGAGTATAGAGAACGAGATAAGTGGAGTATAGAGGGGAAGGGGGTAAGGGTAAAGGGGAGATACAGCAGAAAGACGGAGGAAGGTCTGCCCAAAGTCCGGCTGGGTAGGTGAAGGTCGAGGGGGAGTCCCAAAACCCATCTTCTCTATAGCTATCAGGTAGCTCCACTGGGCTTTGGCCAAATAGCTAGGTCTCAAGGGAAACATAAAACGAGCATGGAGGGCAAAATAATGGAGCTTAGAGGAGAGGGTGAGAAAAGGGAGGAAAGGGGATATACAACATGGAGAGACGAAAAGAAGTCGGTCTAAAGGCCGACTGGGTAGGTGACGACAAAGGAGGGAGTCCACGGCCCATCTCCCCAATAGCTAAACCAGGTAGCTCCATCGGGCATCAGACAAAATAGTTCAGTCTCAAAATATTGAGAGAGGAGAGAAGGAGAGACATAGAGGGAGGATGCGGGAAGAGATGACAGGAGGGATGAAAGGAAGTCTGACTGAAGACCGACTGGGTAGGTGACGTCCAAGGATGGAATCCCCGACCTTTCTCCCCTATAGCTAAACCAGGTAGCTCCATCGAGCATCAGGCAAAATAGCTAGATCTCACATGCCAAGGGAAAATTCACGGGTAAGCAGGGTGGGGACTAGGGCCAGGACAAGGTGAGGGCAGAGGTCAGTAGCAGGTAAGTGGAGAGGAGTAGAGCAGGGAGGAAAGAAAGAATGGCAGATGTTCGCATTAGGGTAGGCGCAGTTTTGGACGGGAAGTGTAAGTCAAAGTTCAGCAGGGGGGGGGAAGAAGTCATCATTTTCGGCCATGATAGGGTCGGGTATCCTTGGACCCTTTTCCATATGGAGTGTGTCAGATGGATATATAGTCCAGGTGAAAGGCCCCCATACACTGTCACTCAGCAGGCGGAACCTCATGGAGCCCCTATTCTACAGAGGAGACAATGTGTGCACTGCAGTCCAGAAGCAGGATTCCAACACGGGCAGGATCGCCCACACCATCACACTTCCTGGGGTCTCAGCCCCACACGGAGTCCACGCATCAGGCAATCTGCTGCTGCCCCACTGAGTGCCAAATCCAGGGCCCGTGAGTGGGGGGGAAAGCAAATAACTATCCACTCGCCCCCAACACCCCACCCTACCAAGCTGCCACCTCACCGCGAAAGCTCGGGGCTCCACAGCACAGTATACTCAGTGCAGGTCCGGGGGCTTCACGGGAGAGGGCGGGGGCCACCTAGTAGGCACCCCCACAGGTCCTTCGCGCCTCCTCGCCCCCGAAGTTAGACTCCGGCACCTCCGTTCGTGTCCAGCGGGCCAGACCGGCAACTTCCGGTTTCCGGCCCTGCTGTTGTTCCACTGCAGAGCGGTCACCCGTCTCTGGCGATCCCCCGGTCTCGGCCGTCCTCCAGGCCGCGATTCCAAATTGATGTTTCTCTGGCCCCCTACTGTTATACAGTGTAAGACGGTCAATGGTGAACCAGCTTATTCCTGAAGTATACTTCAATTGGCAGAATGAAGCCAGCATGACACAACACTGTGCCTCACCTTTGTTCCAAAAAAACAAGCCCGCGAGTGTTGCGTGAGAGTGCACACTTGTGTGAGGGAGCAGTCTATCTGTTTTCAATTATCGCTCCCACGTCTGGGCACGATAATTAAAAATTGATGTCACCGCACTGGTTAGGATGTGGGCAGAGAAAAGGCGGGACATGCACCCGCCTTTGACAAATTGTGTGCTGTCTTTTTTGAAAGACAGCACACAGAGCCCAATTAAAATAAGCAAAAAAGAAACACATGTGAAAAGTCCTGGTCAGCTACAAGAGGCCATATCCTTAGAGCAGCGCAGGCGCGCTGCGCAAAGGCTCGACCTAAAAAAGACCAAACTTAGAACTAGCCAATCAGAAGAGACCACCCTGTAGAACCTTCCTGAGAGAAGCTCCTCTACCGTAGGTGTTGAACAACACGTTGTGCTAAGGGAGTCTCCACTAAGATCTGCTCTTTTCTTCTATTTCTTTAATTTGGAGTATTTTCACCCAACTCAGTGATCCACCATGTCAGACACCTAAACAAAGGTCTTTTCAGAGCCTGTCGTACTTGCAGGAAGAAAAGACTGCACATTGCTAAGCACAAGACTGCCTATACCGCTTGTATGCTGACCACAAACCTATGGAGTTCAAGGTAAATCAGACTTTTTTTACAAAGACTCTTAAAGATCGTGAAGGAAGGCTTGCAAACAGGAACAGAGTGGTCTGTGATGTGGAGAGTGATGCTTCTGCCAAATCCTCCTAAAAAATGACCTTTAGATGGCCCTGCTGGTTCATCGTCGCTGCCCCCCTAAAAAAGGGTGAAATAAGTCATCTGATTACATTCCGAAGCAAGGTACGTCTGTCAGCAAATCTTCCCACGAAGAAAAGAAGACTTTATCATAAAACCTGCTTGAGAACCTTCAACTCCACTTATGAAACTGAAGCATACCTTCAAAAAGCCTACTTCAGCACCGCCGATGAGCAGCTTGTCGACCCCACCATTGACGAGAAAATTCTCTCCTGTGGTGATTTTGACCACATAGACCGTGTCTACAGTTACCACCGTTGCTGTATCTGCAGTGTTGATTTCTTCGTCGACTACCTCGTCAATGGGTAATGTCCCTTTATCGTCAACAAAGCAAATTGTGTCTTGAAAGTCTTCATTGTCGTCGAGGGGCTAAGTCCGGGTAATGACCCACCCGTCGACTGTCGCCAACTATCCCATCGACTGAAACCCCGTCGACGACTGTCCACAAGAGGACCCTCGTCGACGGCGGAAGTGTCATCGGCATTGCCGTCGACGAAGATCCCAGTCTCCAATAGTTTGCAGTCTACGAAGACAAATCCGTTGATGGACCAAGAGAAGCAGCCTTTGTCAGCAAAAGTGATTCCGGCGGTGGTCCAAGATTTGGCCGTGAAGCAGCAATCAACGGTGTCGACGACTAGGAAGGAAAAACTTAAAATTACAAAAATTCAGTTGACACCAGCTTTAACCTCACCTAGTCAGGTGCAGTCTCTTTTGCCATCCCAGTTCTTGAAAGAAGATGAGGGGTCTGAAGATGATAGTCTCTTTTGGGCAGCCTTAAGCCCATCGGACCTTAATGTCAAATACCAAGAGTATTCTGATGAGGATGATGGTTATGGCCATTAATATTACCATCCGCTACAGCAGTATCAACAATAGGAAATAATCTACCTCCCTTCAAGTCTTATAACAGACCTACAATTTATGCTGGCTGGCAGACTATATGAGGAGATTTCTGACAGAGCAGATTATCCATCAGGCTCCTCCTCCTCCCTCTCTGCCTTCTTTTCCACAGGCACAGGTTCGCTCCCCTCTTCTCCAACAGTCTCCTAGGGTTCAGCTTCCGCCTCAGGTTGCTCCTGTACAACAGTTGTCATCCTCTGATGAGGAAGTAGACCGAGAAGGAGAGATTCAGCAGGATGAATGAGATTCTTACATCATTACCACTCCGGCTTCTCCATCTCTCCCACGAGCGGATTCATCTCTGGAAGAAATTTGGGGTTTCCACAACCTTCTGGAGAGAGCGGCAAAGCGTTTTGATTTACTGATGCCTGTGCATCAGCAGGACTGTTTCCTGCACGAGTTTAAAGAACTTTATAGAAAATAGCTAAGGTCTATGTCTATTATTGATTATAAATGTGTAGTGGGACTGAGAATAATGCAGAATCCAGCACCGGTGTTGCTGAGGCTGGACAAAAAATATAAAGCCCCGGATGACTCTCCCGCTTGCTTAATAGGTCATCCAAAACCAGATTCGATGAGCTCACAAGCAGCGCAGCGACGATCTAAGAATCCTTCAGCTCCCCTGACTGCTCTTCCTGATAAAGAAGGCCGAAGGCTTGACAACATCGGGAAGCATTTTTTGACTGTCAGCTTTGAAAGTACATGCCGCAAATTCTCTGGTTTTATTGGGCCATTAACATAGGCAGATTACATCAGATTTGGCACCATTCTTGTACAAACGTTCACCAGATGAGAAGGAGAAAGCTAAGAATTCTTCATGAGGGTGAGCGGACCCCCTCTGAAGTAATAGACTGCTCTATGGATGTGGCGTCCACTGATTTCAGGCAGCTAGCGGGAGCGGGCGTCTTAAGGCATCAAGGCTTGCTTAAAGCCACTTCATTCAGGCCTGAGGTACCTACTAAGATTCTTGACCTACCTTATAATGGAGAAGAATTATTTGGCAGCCACATTGACGAAGCTTTGCATGCTATCAAAAAAGACAGATACGGCTAAGTCTTTAGGTACTTTACAGTAGAGAAAAATGCCTTTTTTTGGCTCTTGAGGAAGAGGTTACCAATCTTACAGATCAGGATGTCAACAATTTCGCTATCCAGCATATTCTTCCAACACTCAACAGTACAGGCCCCAGTTTACTAACCGCAGCCACCTGCGGCGGCCTGCAACATTTTAGAGGAAAATCAGGACGCCAGGGTAAGGAGATTGATCGTCACCAATGACCTTTCCTAGCTGTCTGCCACTATCCCACCTATTCCATCCCTGGTGGGCGACAAAATATCCTGTTCTCTTCTGCAGTGACGAGACATAACATCAGAACAATGGGTCCTAAACCTAATCCAATTCGGCCACTCCTTGGCATGTACAGACATCTCTCCACCAACTCCTCCTCTGCCTCGCTTCCAAAAGCCCCTACATCTCTTAAAGATGGAATTCTGATGGATATATCTGCCTGTGGATTCCTCACCTTATGAATATCCCCTGCGCCAGCATTTCCCAGAAATTTTTCGTAGCTCTCCGTGCCGACGAGGGCGTCACAGCCTCATGGCTCCGCACGCGGCTCCGCATGACGTCACCAGAGCCATAAGAAGACACGTCCGCGTGATGATGTCCGTTCCTTTTTTTCCACGCTGTCGACGCTAATGAATTTTTTGGGTAGTGTAGTTCCTATATTCCCAATAGGCTCTGCGCATTGGAATAAGAAACACTGTAGATTAGACGTAGGACTGAGGTCAACTAGGTCTCTACCGAGTCTATTAAACTTAATTGTGAGTGCCAACTAGCCCAGAGGTCACTAGAAACTTTCTCGAATAAACAAGGGATTCGTTTCTAACAACCATATAACATGACAACTTTGTTTCCCCAGAATGAAACGTATCTTTAGAGTCGCGGAAACAATAGTTATTTCACTCAGTCATTCGTGCATGCTTCGTTTCACCAGAGTTGCTGAGAAAAGGAAAAGACGGGCGTTTTCAATAAAAGTATTTATTGAACTGTCTCATCTCTCAAGCATAAGAAATGTACTGCTACAATCGTAATACTGGTTATAAAGTACAAGGCGTATAATACGAACAGTATTATAAAGTAGTACTGTAAAAGCATGATATGGTTTCTAAGCCATAAGTTGCTTAAAACATATAAAATACATAAAATGATAAAATATGGCTAAAAGTACTCAACTGGTGCTTCTAAAATACTCCTACCCCGGTGTACCTAACCTAAGTGTAGTACGAGGGAGGGAGTAAGTAAGGAGTAGCTTAAGTTTAGTAATTCTCTGCCAAGAGTCTGATAAGGAATTCTCTAAGTTTAATCAGCTCCGTACCTTTGGTTTAGAATGAAGGAGGTCTTGTATCTCTCTCTCGCTGAACTCGATTTCCCAGCAACCCGCAAGGGTAAACCAGAAACACTGGAGCTGGATTTCTCAGCTGGAGAAAGGATAGCGTCTCTCAGTGCGTCAGGTGGAGGGTCGGCTTCCTTCGGCACTTGCTGATGCAGGGCGTCGGGCAAGTAGTAAGTTGATCTGCTCCAAACCACCGTGTGTTTGTCTGGGCATATTTATACTATGAAGGTGCCGAGATTGACGTGTGATTGGACTTAATAACGTCATATAGGGACTCAATCCCTAGAAAACTCCTTGATTTCCTAGATAAATTAGCATACAGGCAAGGGGAAGGCCTGAGCTGCTGAAGGCGGGTTTCTCTAAGAAATCGTTGTAGATTCTTGGAACCTAGGGGAAGTAGCCATGCCGTATTTGGGCTGCATAGGCTCAGACTAAATATGGAGAGGATTTCTATGCCTATATAAGGATCGAGTAAACTATACCTATATAAGGGCATGAATCAGGAAAATTACACTAGGGTCTAAAGATTGATTTACAACACTATCTTTCTAACTGATACTTTGTTTCGAGATTGTATTAGTTTCTGTTTCTGCCATGTCTGTTAAGAGGAAGTCTGGTGTTGTGTTTCTATCTAGGACCCTAATTCGATATTCCCAATTTATGCCCTTATGTGGTTATAATAAATAATATCCTTATAAAGGCATAAGAATCATATCCATATTTAGTAATAGCCCATGCAGTCCAAATACGGCAAGGCTACTCCCATAGACTCCTAGAAAGCACAACGTGTTCTTTAAACAAACCAAGCCTCCAGCAGCCCGGCAATTCCCCCTGCATTTGTTTTGATTTGCACAAGAACTCCAGGAGTCCAGAAAGAACTGTTAGTTCTTAGTGACGTCTTATGTCCAACCTTATGTTAAACACGGCACCTTTCAGGTATAAATATACCAACGTTGCCTTAAGCAGACACACAGTGGTTTGGAGCAGAGCGGCTATCTACTTGCCCGACGCCCAGATGATGCGAGAGCCGAAGGAAGCCGACCCTCTCTTGACGCACTGAGAGAGACGCTGTCTTTTTCTCCAGCCGAGAAAATCCAGCTCTGGTGTTTCCAGTCACCCTTGCGGGTTGCTGGGAGAATGAGTCCTGAGAGAGAGATACAAGACCTCCTACATTCTAGAACCGAGGTACGGAGCTGACTAAACCCTTAAGAGATTTCTTGATTCAGATTCTTTGCAAAAACCAACTTAACTTAAACTGCAACTTACTTACTCCTTCCCACGTATTAGGCTTAGGTCAGGTACACCGGGGTAGGCGTATCTTAGAACCACCAGTTGAGTACGTTAGTCAATGTTTTTATGTATGTATATATTTTATCCATTTTAAAGTATCATATGGCTAAGAAACCATATCAATGTTTTTACAGTATTATTTCATAATACTCCTTTTACTGTACGCACTTTACTTTATGACAAGTATTGCAATTGTGGCAACTCATTTCTCTTGCATGAGAAAGAAGACTGCTCAATAAATAACACCTTTTATTGAAAACGCCCGTCTCTCTTTCTCTGCACTCTGGTGAAACTAAGTATGCAAGATTGACTGAGTGAAATAGTTGGCTATTATTTTCAAACGACTCTAGAGATACACTCTTTATTCTGAGGGAGCAAAGTTGTCGTGTTTATGCGGTTGTCAGAAGCTAATCCCTTCTCGTCTAAATCAGGAGAGTTAACTCTTTCCTGAACATTCAAGAAAGTTTCTAGTGACCTCTGAGCTAGCTGGCAAAACTAATTAAGTCTAATATAGTCAGTAGAGACCTAGTTGACCTCAGTCCTACATCTACACTGCTGTTTATATTATTCCAATGCGCAGAGCCTATTGGGAATATAGGAACTACACTACATGGCGCCCAACGTTTGGTAAGGCGATAATCTAATGCAAGACATTAGAGTAACTCAGTCGTGCTTTTTCACTCAGACCCCTTTTCCCGTAAAAACTCCAATAGACGTCTGGAGTGGGTAAAAGGTTAATATCCGCCGGAACTTAGTAGGAAGAGATTCCTATGTATTAGTTTTTGGTTTAGTCATCGTTGAAGGATACAGTGTTCCAAAATATTGTGCACCTAATCTTTGTTTCCTTGAAACTTGATCTGCAACAAAACTTTCTGTCCGTAAAATGGGAGAAAGTGAAGACGAAAGGGAGAGAGCTAGACTAGCAGCTCAACTCCTAGCGGATGACACAAGTCTCCAAGATGAAGACCCGAATGCTATAATCATTCCGGTAAATGTAAGAACTACTATAACTATTAAACTTATAGAAAACGGACTATCATCGAGTGGTGGTACAGTCATATTTGTGGTAGAGGCCCATGAATATCGGCTGACAGAGGTATTCTATTCATGGATAAATTTTCCAGCAGCACACGCTGTGACACAAGATTTCCACTATTACAAAATAGGGGAACCTCCGGATGAATACGCTCCTTTCAAGGATGTTGAAATCCCACTAACTTACCAAGAGCACCTGCTCTGGTTTAATGGCGCCCTAAAACATCAAAATCACATTACCAGGCTCGGTCTACTTGGTAGGCCATGGGCAACGTGGCCGGTTCTAGCCAGCAACACACCACATCCCGACATTGAAAAGATGTCGAGCGAAGAACTCTTAGTTAAACTAAAAGAATTAACAAAGGCATATAGAGAATTCGTTCAATTGGCAATTGACGACACAGCATACCTGCAGAAATTGAAAGAAACAGATATAGCAGAACAACCTTTTGAACTTGCCAGAATCATAGAAAAATCCTATGAAGAACTAGGTAGAGATAGTTTGGGTGGGAAACCAGTAAAACCCCAACTACTTGAAAATCCTGAAAAAACCTTTATTAAAAATAATCTAAACACTCCAAAAAAGAGTTGGGGTGGAAATAAACAATCCACTTCCAAAGAAAAACTATTCCAGTCCAGAGGAAGGTCTCCTCAACGGAGAGATAGATCTCCAGAACGAGGTGGCAAGTCTCCCAAGAGGGAGCCCTCTGAGAAAAGATATAACCTTAGAGATAGGGAAAAATTAAGAAAACCTGATAGATATCAAGATATTGATACACGTCCCTCTCGATCTTTTCAGACTTTCTCACAGAAATCGGAAAGAAGAGGACGGTCAGAACACAAAGAAGAGCACGTCAAGTCCAAAGACAAGGAACCTGCTCATCAAAGTAAAAAATTACAATATCAAAGAAAGAAGGTAGCCAGAATTAAAATAAAACATGCCGAGGATACTGAGGACACAACTGAAAAACGGAGAATAGGCCCAGACAATGCTAGACAGCGCAGCAGAAGTGACAATAGCTCGCAAGATCCTGATGAATCTTCTGGAGACAGTGGACACGAATGAATACATTCAGGTGGAAACTGCCGACACCAGAGTTGGCAAACCCCATAAATTATACGAAATAACATTGCGTATAGAGGGGGACAAGACCAGGAAAATAAAGGGTCTCTTTTGGGATAACCTTTCAAAAGGCTATGACACCCTGTTAGCTGAGAAAGACTGGCCGCCAGAGTTTGTCAGGGAGTGCCCTCATGGCGAAGAAATGATTATGCCTGCCTTCTCAAATCATATTCCAATTCATAAAAAATATACATTTGCAAGAAAATGGGCAGTAGCCCAAGCTCCTGCATTATATAAACATCATGTAGGATGGGATGAGGATTCTCCTCCTCACAAAATCCAATTAAAAAATCAACCCACTGCACAAAGGCAGTACCCAGTTAAGCAAGAAGCTAAAAAGCAAGTGAGAGTGATCTTAGATCAATTTGAATATCAGGGGGTGATTGAAACATGCACCTCACAAATGAACAATCCTTTGTTTCCTGTCTCCAAGCCAGACGATTCATATCGTCTAGTTTTGGACTACAGACACCTAAACTCCTGCTGCAAAACATTTGCAGTACAAAACTCACACAGTGCAGCACTAATGAATAACATCGTGCGCATAA
This sequence comes from Lissotriton helveticus, assembly GCF_964261635.1. Taxonomy (NCBI): domain Eukaryota; kingdom Metazoa; phylum Chordata; class Amphibia; order Caudata; family Salamandridae; genus Lissotriton; species Lissotriton helveticus. The sequence continues at coordinate 909,322,640 of NC_136071.1, read as the reverse complement.
AATATAAAACATTAGATATCTCAAATGGATTCTTTTGTCAAAACATTGCACCTGGAAGCAGGTATTTGACCGCTTTCTCAATAATGGGGTCGCAAAAACAATTCTGTCGACTCCCACAGGGGTTCAAGAATAGCCCAGTATTATTCTCAGCAAGAGTAACAGAGTTACTACAAATATATGATGATGAGGCATTATCTTATGTCTGACATCTATCTCACAGATGATGACCTGGAGACTCACTTGAAAAGAGTGAACACCATAATACTTGGGTTCGCAGCTGAAGGGTACCAATGTAACTTTAAGAAGTCACGAATTGCCCATCTAACTGTCCTGTTTTTAGGATATGAATCATCAAGTGAAGGCAAAAGCCTAGCAGACAATTTCTTAGAGAAATGTGCTGTACTCCAAGCACCTAAAACGCTGAAGAATTTACGATCAATACTAGGATTCCTGAATTTCGGAAGAACATACATTCTAAATTATGCAGAGGGTTAAACCTCTCTATGAATTAATAAAACCTGATTTCAAACCAATCAATTGGACTCAGAAACACACAGAAATTTTAAGATCATTACAAACAGACATGTTAACTAAAACAAAACTGCAAACTCGTACCTGACCTCTAATGAGGGAGAAACGGTACCAATAGCTTACCAATCACATTTGTACTCACAAGCTGAAATGAAATTCAGTTCTACTGAAAAACTTCTAATAGCGGTTCAAACTGCTGTAGCAATAGAAAGAACCCAAGCCCAAGGCAGGAGGATATCTGTTTTTTTTCACAACAGATTTTATTGAATAATCAAGCAAGGCAATGAATGTGGTACCCCACAGTCAGGAGAAACCACCACGCAGATGAAGACATCACATAAAACAGGATTGGAATCTGAGTCAAACATATTGCAATCGCTTTTAAGCAACCCACTCCCACCCATTCCCATCCCCAACACCCAACCGCCCTCAACCAATCCCACCCCGCAATCCCTCCCTAACCCCATGCACATGCGAAGAAGAAACAGCTGTAAAGACGTATGGAGTGGTCGGTCCGGCACCAGACACAGGCCTACACTAAGGGGGAAGCTCAGAGTTCTTCCTCAGGGTCAACGGGGGGGTCAAGCGGCAAGTCTCTATACTCAGACCATCTTTTCCAAATCCGAAAGTGTTTGCGGGGGCACCCACGCGCTTCAAAGATAGGGCGCTCCAGGCCCATGCAAAAGTCCAGACCCGCCCTCCAAACACACAGGGGGGGAGCCCGTTCATCCTTCCACGCCCGCGCTAGGTCTCTCTTGGCCAGTACCAACCCCAACAGCAGTAGGTGGCGCTTATAGCGATTCCCTCCCACCCCCTCGAGAATATGAAGCAAACCTAAGCGATGTGTTCGGGGCAAGTCCCATCCTAACACTTCAGACAAACAGCTCCACACACCTCTCCAAAAGCCAGCAAGCCTAGGACACAGCCACAGGGTATGGAGCAGCGAGCCAACCTCCGCACCACAACGCAAGCATTCCGGCGATGCAATCAGTCCAGCCTTCCAGAGGCGTTCACGCGTAAAGTAGGCCCTGTGGAGGACCTTAAATTGGATGAACCTGAGCCTCATCGCGATCGCCGTCCCACGCGGGGATTCCAGGGCCTCTCGCCAGTCATCTTCGTCTAGTGACCCGACATCAGCTTCCCATGCCGTCCGCAGGGGAAGAAGGTCGGAGGCGCAGTGGGTGACCATAGTCTGGTAAATGCGGGACACCTTTTTTTCCCCAAGCTCCCCCATGAACAGCTTCGCCTCAATGGGGCTAAAGTCGGGGAGCGACTCCAGGTCGGCAATGTACGGTGTGAGTGCATGCCGCAGCTGTAGGTAACGGAAGAACTGAGTCCGCGGCAAGTGGAACTCCTCACTTAGGACCTGGAACGACTTAAGAGCAGCACCAGACAGCACATCACCCAGCGACGATATCCCGATTGCATCCCAGCCACCAAAACCCGGCAAGGAGGCCAGGGCTGGCAACCTGCCATTACGCCACAGCGGCGTTTCCGCCGTCAGCCTACCCCACCAGCCCATGCGTCGCAATGCCTGACGCCAAACAAGGAAGACTGTCTTCGTAACACTAGGCAAGCCCCGACGCAGCCGGGCGGAGTAGAGAAGCATATGGAGGGTATTATCGCCCATAAGTGCACGCTCTAATGCATATGCCGGGTCGCCTCTATCACCATACCACCAGTCATTAAGGATGAGGAGATGAGCTGCCTGGTAGTAGGACAGAAGGTCCGAGGTGGCGAGTCCCCCACAGTATGTAGAGAGGAAGCACGTGCGTAACGCCACCCTGGCCGAACCCCCGGCCCACAGGAATTGCCCCAGGACCGAGTTCACTCGCCGAAACCAGGAAGCCGGCACCGAGTGGGGATAATTTTGCAATTGGTATAAAAGGCGTGGAAGCGCCACCATCTTAAAGATGGCGGACCGGCCAAAGATGTTAAGAGGCATCCGGGACCATGTTTTAACGTCGGTCTGCACCCGCTCCCATACCGGCAGCACCGAGCGTTCCCACGCGAGGGTCACGGATTCAGACAGGAACACCCCTAGGTACTGCAGGCCTCCAGTGGCCACTTGCAGGTCCAGCGTCCAGGGGTCCGATACTGCACCACCACCCAGGACCCACAAGGTGGATTTGCTGAGGTTGAGGTATAAGCCGGATAAGTCACCAAAAACCCGCATTATTTCCAATACCCGCGGCCCAGAGCGACGCAGGTCGGTCAGGAAGAAAAGGACGTCATCCGCGTACAACGCGATCCTATCGGAGAGGCCCTGGGGCCACATAAATCCTCGGAGTTGCGCATCTATACGCACCCAGGCGGCCAACGGCTCCATAGCCAGGGCGAAAAGATAGGGGGAGAGAGGGCATCCCTGTCGGGTACCCCGGCCAATACGGAATGTCTCCGAGACAGCCCCTGCAACACGCACAGTGGCCGTGATGTCTGTGTACAGTAGTTTAATATAGGATAGAAAAACAGGGCCGAGGTTGAGACGGGGTAGGAGCGCAAACAGGTAAGTCCAGCTCACCGAGTCGAACGCCTTATTAATGTCTGCAAGCAACAGAGCAGCCTGCTCACCCATGGCTCCCATGGCCCCGATCGCAGCCCACGCTCGCCGAATATTATGGCGTGTAGCCCTGCCGGGCATGAAGCCCGATTGGTCGGGGTGTACCAGGTCCACTATGTAAGGAAGCAACCGATTCGCCAGGGCTTTAGCCAGTATCTTGGCTTCTATATTGAGCAGCGAGATGGGGCGATACGAGTCGTGACTATCAGGGGGCTTACCTGGCTTCGGAAAAACCACGATTTCAGCATGGCGCCAATCAGGCGGTAGCCTGCCCCGAGTACGTGCCGCTTCCAGGGCACACCGAAAATGGGGTCCCAATTGCGTGTAGAATTTCTTATAAAATTCACAGGGATAACCGCTCGGCCCGGGGGCTTTACCCGCATTGAGCTGTCCCAGGGCCTCCCCAAGTTCCTCCGCCGTGAGAGGAGCATCCAGAGATTCCCTGACATCATCCGACACCATTTTAGGAGGTAGGTCATCGATGAACTTGGCAACATCCTCACTCGTCAACTTATCACATGGGGCATACTGTGCTCCGAAGTAGGCGGCAAAACTCGCCGCTAGGCGGACAGGGTCAGTAATGGCTGTGCCATCTTCCGCCAGAAGACCGGGCAGGGTGACAGGGTTGATGTTATATTGGCAGAGTCTATAAAGCATAGAACTCGACTTGTCACCCCACTGGCAAATCCTGCTCCGTGTGGCCAGCCACGCCTGTCTGGCCTCGTCCAGCAGGACTGACGCGTAGGATTGTTGCGCTTGGAGTAGCAGTCGCACCCCGGTATCGTCACCCCCCCCACGACTCCGCCGTTCCAAAGACTCCACTTGTGCCGCAGCTGCCACGATCGCCTCGCGACGATCCCGACGAGCCGCCGAGGCCCAAGCGATATCCACCCCTCTCATCGTGGGCTTCAAGGCCTCCCACACTACGACCGCGTCGATATCATCAACCAGGTTCTCCCGCCAGTAGTGATCAATAGCTTCCCGGAGGTGCTTAACATAGCCAGGTTGCTGGAGATGCCAAGAGGACATCCTCCATCGAAAGGGCTGTCGTGGCTTGAAAAGTTCTACGTCGAGCGAAACCGGGGAATGATCAGACAGCCCCCTAGGCAAAATCTCCACCGCACGCACTCTGCTCATGCACACTCGGGGAACAAACAAGTAATCTAGGCGAGAAAAGGAACCATGCACCGCTGACACAAACGTATATTCACGTGCAGTAGGGTGCATATGTCGCCAAGCATCCATCCAGCCCAGGGCATCACACATCGCTCGCAGCTTCGTAGAGGGAGGGGAGACGGGAAGAGGGGGGTCTAGCCCTCTCGGTCCTCGGCGCCCCCTGCGGTCCATGCAAGCATCCATCACCTCGTTCCAGTCACCCCCAACCACCGCCAGGGACTCTTGGACATCCCCCCATACTTGGAAAATCCTCTCAGCCAGGGCCCATTGCAGGGGGGGGGGGCATACACACTCCCAAGAATTACGGGCTCTGTACCCACCGTGCCCCTGACAAACAAATAGCGACCCTGCGGGTCCGCCCACGTCTTCACATGTACGAAGTGCACCCTGCGGTGGATCAGCACAGCCACCCCTCTGGACCCCCGGGTAAAGCCGGCATGGTACACCTGGTGATAGCCCAATCGCTGCAAACTGAGTGCTTTCGACCCCATCATATGAGTCTCCTGAAGCAGAAGCACATCGGCAGAGGCCCTCTTCCCCCAGCGCAAGACCGCCCCCCGTTTCACCTTGTCTAACAACCCCCTGACATTCCACGTGACAACTCTTAGGGACTCCACAGGGAGTCTGTGCATAGTATCAACCATAGTCTGATGGAGTCCGCCAGGAGGGCCCTTCGTGTCCACACCACCCACCACTCAACAGCAGTCGCATATTCATAAAAAGCATGTGCATCCCCCCCTTGCCACCCAAACACCCAAAAACTGTAGGGGCTGCTAAAGCCAGTCCCCTTCCAACTCCCCACACCCCCAACCCCCCTCCCCTACACCTCACAGAACCATGAAGCATCTGTCGCGGCATGGGCGATCCCGAGCCCAAAACAGAGGGCACAGGACCTACCATGCCAATGGATCCCAACTCCCTCAGGCCCATCTTCACTACCCCCCCCCCCAAAAACAAACTCCTACAAGGTAGGAGTGGGACAGCCCCCAATCGGCTGTACCCGAGCCAGTACCCACCACCCCAATCAATCTCACGAACTTAGTAACAAGAAGACATCGAGGCATCAGGAAAGCGTCCAAGGCGCCGGGCCACTGCCCCCATTCCACTCAGTCTCAGTAGCCATGCTACCCAGCCAGGAGCACAGAGTACCTGAAGGCAGCAGTGTCACTTCCCGGATACGTCAGAGTCCTCGGGTCTGTGGCCTCCCGGCGCACCAGCGGCAGAGGCCGAACGCTTCCGCGATCTAGATCTCCGGTTTCTCTTGCCCTTGGAAGGGTGATCTCTGCGTTCCGGTGAGGAACCCCTCGAGGACCCAGGATTCAATCCCGGCTGGTCATGCAGCCGCAGCGCCACAGTTTCATCCGTCCAACGAAACAACTCCTCCGGAGTATCAAAAAACAATGTCTTGGACTGGAAAATCACTCTCAGACGGGCCGGGTACAGCAGGGAGTATTGGAGACCCAGACCGCGGAGCTTCGCCTTGGCATTCATGAAGGATTGACGTTTCTGCTGTACGATTCTGGTATAGTCGGGGAACACCATGATCTTGTGATTTTCATAGAGGATGGCATCTTTGGACCTCGCCTCCCTCAGGATAGCGTCGCGATCGTGGTAGTTCAGTATCCGAGCGATCACCGCCCTGGGCCGCTCACCCTCCGGCGGCCGTTGGGTCAAGGCGCGATGGGCGCGCTCAATGATGAAGCACGAGGACAGGCCCTCCGGAGGCATCCAGCTCAGCAGCCACTGGGTAAGGAATTGCGCCATGTCCCCCTTCTCGCACCGTTCTGGAAAACCAACAAATCGGAGGTTGTTGCGGCGGGCGCGACCTTCAGCATCCTCAGCTCGCAGCGCCAGATTCTTCTGCACCGATTCCACCACCGCCAGCCGTTTCTTCAGGGACCCAACATCGTCCTCCACGACAGATATTCTGGACTCCGCCTCAGTAATCCGCGCCACCGCATTCCGCAGGTCTTGGCGGATCAGGGTAACATCTGCGCCCACCGCGCCAATTTTAGCGTCCAGCGTGTCCCGGGATTGGGTGATGGCGGCCATGAGCGCGGTATTATCCGGGGGGGGCGGCGGATGCTGACCCCCCCCCCCCCGACGGGCCCGGTCCCCCAGTTGGCCCCGTGTATTTATCGATGCAGTGGCATTAGATCCAAATTGGATACAATGGGAAAATTCTCTTGCTGCAGAAGACGTGAAGCACTATTTTGACCCGAAAATGAAAAAACTAGAAGATCTAGAATATGAAGAAGAATATCCTCTGCCAATCGAAATTCTGCCTCTCGAACAGTACACATGTGTAATCTACATGGACAGATTTGCACAACACTACGATGTAGAGGAAAAATCCTGCAGCGTGCGCGATTGTTAAAGGTCTCTGGCGCTTTGGTAAATTCAGACCATTAATTACCAAAACTGAATCACTCAGAAACTGTACAGCTAAGCGAGCTGAAATAAGATCTTTGAAGATGGCGCTTGAAAATGCCGATCGCGAATTCCCCACACTAATAGTGTGCATTCGCATTACTGCATCAAATCTTACAATAATGACATGCAGACATGGATCAAAAACGGTTACAAAGATGACACAGGTGCCACAATAAAGCATAAAAAGCTCTGGGAACAAGTAGTTCTTTTACAGAAAGAACTACCAAAGACTCACGTGATACATACACCGAGTCATCAACGTGATGGCGTTCACGTTGCAGGGAATTCATTGGCTAACAGAGCCACAGCGGAAGCGGTGCAACCGGCTTCCGTAGCCACAAAAAAGCGTTCTAGAAAACACATAGACGTAGAAACGATGCTAGCGGTAAAAGCCTCATTAAAAGGCGACTATGCAGCATTACCTCCCGGCTACCCACTCAGTAATACATACATAATTGATGCAAACTCCGTTCCTTTTGCTCAAATCCCTGGAGTGGGGGATAGAGTAATTCCAAACACGAACCGGAGAGTCTTATTAATAGCAGATGCACATATGGGAGAGGGTCTAAGGCACCAAGAGATCGTGAAATCTCTAAAAGAATTACAATCAGAATACTGGTGGCCGGGGATGAGCCTGCAAAATTACAAATTTGCAACGGATTGTCCAGACTGCAACAGAGATCGCAGTCGTGAACCGGACCAGACTACTGCCAGGACACCTCTATTAGAAAGCATAAGGCTATCTATACGCAAAAATCCAGCAGGAGAAACGCGATCCCATAAATATTAAGACTAGATTCACTTAACACCTTGGGAGCTTGTAAACATACCTCCCCAGTGCTGCGCTGTCCATTATCCAGTGCTGAACTGGACGTCCAGCGGTCGCACGCAGCACTGGGGAGGTAGTGCCCGTGACGACCGTTGGCCGACGGCAGCACCTAAAGGGTTAAAATGCAGACACCAGCGCTCGGCTTTACGCCAGAACTGTTATGATTTGCGAGTCTTTATCGGCACATACGCAATTGGCATGCTACATTCTGACCAGGGTCTTGCATTTAGCTCTCTAGCTTACAAGGAGGCCATGACCAGCATGGGCATTGCATTGCGGTACTCTTCCCCCTTCCATCCTGAGAGTAATGTGGTAGTGGAAAGAAAAAACCGAGACATAAAGCAATCTATAACGGCTAGGGTATTAGGTTCGGGTGATGGGTGGGTCAAACATTTAACAAGTGTCCAATGTAGTCTTAACAATCTGCCAAGAAATTCTCTAAAAGGTCTCACTTCCTACGAACTATTGTTCGGCACTAGAATGCACATCCAGGATCTAGATTGTCAGACTTCAGTGGTAGAAGAAAAAGCCTTTGATATCAAAGAACGTTTGGCTGTTTTACAGGACTTAAATGAAACAAGAAGAAGTCTGAGTAATATAAAGTTAAAGCCAACAGCCACTGAAGAGAAACCACCTGTCCCAGCAAGACCTGTCTGGATTCCAAAGATTGGGATCTAGTCAGAGAGAAGATCGCGGTGAAGAAGGAATTTGGGCCTTCTTACAGAAAAGCAGTACCTGTCTTAGCTGTCAGCGGAACAAGATCAGTTGTACTACCGCTCCTACCGAGTTGTATCCATCGACCTGGTAAAACCACAATCATGTGGCCAATAATAAGTAGTAGGCCCAGTGGACTCCCAAGAAATAGCAGAAGACCAAATCTTGCTACAATCCAAGAGGTTCAAACTGAAAGACTAATCACATTTGCTAAACCTGCAGTGAATAAAAAAGGACTGACTATGCAACAAAGCCATGGAACATGTGCCTCTTGAAACCCAAATTGCAACAGTTCGTCAAGAAACACCTGTCTACAACGATGTAGCCTCAGACTATGCTAATGAAACAAAGAAAAATACAAAGACTAATGAAAATCCGGAAGCAATTCCAACAATTGACAGAACTGCATCTGGCTACTTCATCAATTTCGATGACTTTTCGGAAGATCCAAGCGAGCATGAAGAAACGCCAGCAACAAAAACTTTCAAGGAAAAATTGACTGAACTTTTTCACCAACTAAAAGAAATTTATCTGATTTCACCATGGATTGAATTTTGGATTGTGTTAGGTGTACTTTTCCTCCTACTTTGGCTCATCATGGTTTTATGTTTGGGTAGATTGATTGATGGAAAATACAGTACAATGGACACAGCAAGCCAGAACATCAACTTGGTCCTAAAGCCTCACAGATCCTCTCACATCGAAAAAAGAGAACTGTCATCAGTGATCATCACAGCCAATCCTATACCCGGTGGGGTAGCATGGGACAAAACGGATTATGAAATCTATGGCCCGATTGAGCTCTTGAAATATCTACACCAATTTAAGGTTTCCTTAAGTGACTTTGTGACACCGAGTACTTTCTCTGATGATTGGGACTTTGAAAATATTAATAATATGATGTCAGATTTAGTAATGTCAGCAAAATTTACAGAACATGATTATTTGCAGGGTTCATCAAATTATGAAGAGTTATATTGTTATAATAATTTTGGCGATCACTATTTGCATAAATCTGCTCAACCTAGAAATGTTTTAAATTATAATCAATGGGAACATCGTCCAACACCGCCAAAAGGAAGCTCAAACATTTTATGAGAAATTCACACACTTCTCAGGGTTCAACACAAGTGATGCAGAAACGTTTTATTTCAAAATGTTAAATAAGACCGGAATGAAAACAATGTTGACAAATAGTAAATTGATTTATTCTGAAAAGTTTTATGACCAAATGTCTACATTTGGTTTTGAATTTTGGAAAAACAACATTGAAACAAAAACCATCTGGGGTTCAAAAGACTGGCAGGTACAAGGTCTAGAAGCATTATTTAGAGCCTGCATGATCCCAGAACAGATAATATTCCTGAATGACACAATTCAGCAAACAACCTGTCTTGGTTTAGCCAAGATAAAAGACTTAAACAAACGTCTATTCCGAAGCCCATGCCTGATAGTAATAGCACTACAGATGTGGAGATAGACGTATCCCATATTTTACACCAAAACAGAACAACTCCTGATTGGAATAAATGGTTGATCTGGCCCACAGACACAAATAACTGCCAAGATAGATTCCTGAACAAAACACAGGGGTTTAAACAGACAAGGTCAGACCCTAGATACTCCCAGAGACAACATCCAGGGATAGTTACAACATACAGTGTAGGGAAACTATGACTCGAGTGGCTACAGAAATCCACACTGGCTGAAATTAAGCAACACTTGACTTTACTTAAAGAAGGTGCTGACTTGCGTGATTTCATACTGGGACCACGCAAACAGCGTCAAAAACGTTTCATATACACCGGTATATACGCTGCTTACAACGAAGCTTGAAAAGTAACACAAATTGAAACAGCTAAAAAAATACGAGAAATTTATCGTATTAATTTGGAAAAATCACTTTCTGTTGTGGACAATGGGTTAACGACTCTGTCCTCCAGAATATATTCACTGGACAGTATTGTATCATCTGCTATTGATATAATAGAGCAGGACTTGCTAATGTTACAACATGGTCAGTCCCAATTACGTTCTATTGTACAGCTAGGCTGGACGTTGCAAAACCTGCGTTCAGGCTACGTGCCATGGCGTCTAATCAACATAACGTCATTATTCTCTATCTTTAACCTTACTGATAAACAAATCAGTTTGGCACAAAAAGGAGCAGACTATACGATTCTGAGCATTGAAAAACTTGAGAGATTACCATTGACAATGTCAGAGAGACCTGTCATTAAATGGATAATACATGGAACGATTACAATCCCAATAACAACTTTCCAGTTTAAGTATTGCCAAAAATATATACCAGCAGGTCTGTATGAAAGGTTGGGTAAAGGATACATCAAGTCAACATGGAATTTACCTTATACACACAAATGTTATAGTGAAGTAAAAAAAGAGGTATTCCTTAGTGGTAACAATTGTAAAAAATCACTAAGTGGTACACTCCTGTGTCAAGGTATTAACTTGCATGGAGCCTGAGACGGGTCTTCAAATAACCTTTCATGTCACCTGCACAGCACTCCTGCAGCACATATAGAGCCATTTTACAGACAGCTTTCCAACGGCAGCTACGTTCTAATAAGTGACCACAGCTGTTGTGGCATGATGCCAGGAAAAGCCTATCTCGTGAGCGTTAGTTCCATGGTCACTTGCTTTAATGCTTGTATTGTATCCAAACAGCAATCCAGACATGGAGGCGGCAATATGGCCTTCTTTGAATATCTCTTCTATTCAAATTGATACTTTGAGCAGAATGAAGTCTATTCTTTTACACACAACTGTGCCTTTAACCTCGTCCAAAGACACGTATGATCTGCAAGTTGTAAGGACAGCAGCAGAGATACATTCCCTATTATCAACAAATTGCCCCGTGCATTTCGTAGAAATGTTAGGCAAATCTTAAACATGTCTGATACCAGTGGCATCGTACATGTATTTAAGACGATTTTTTCGGGACTGTTAGCACACTTTAAAACAGTTCTGGCCATTTTCCCGAATTTTGGCCATTCCTTTTTCGGCGGCCTGCCTCTTCTTTTGGGACTCGTAGCAGGAATTTTATTTTTGATCCTTCTGCTCTGATATGGCAAGCCAAGCCACAGACAGAACTCCAGCTACAATGGAAGAAACGATCCTAGCAATACGCTACCAAGACCAAATCACTAAAGTCCTCGGATTAGCCCGGCTAAGGGATCTGAGTGCAACCTGGTTACTTTCATTCAGACCAATCTGGCAAGATTGCATCTTACCTGTGCTTCGATGTCTGCTATGCGGAGAAGAATGCGTGTTGGATGTCTGTCTTACACTACCATCAGCAGTACCAATGGATATCGATACTTTGCTAGGTCCGGTAACGACTCATGCAACATGTTGTCCCCAGCGGCTACCTATTCTTATGACGGCATTCGTTGAGACTTCACCATTACGAGTAGGTGGCGGTGAAGTACGAGAGGAAAGCAGCACCAAACCGGTACAACCATCTGTGAGCATTGCCGATCCCAGCATCGATGATAGCAATCATTCTCACATATGCACAATTCCAGCATTTTCGAACTTGGTCGAACTTTCACCTGATGTTGTAGACCAATTTTTTGCAAGCCTGTCTGATATGATGTTCTCTCCAGTCAATGAGAATAACTTTTAAAAACAACGCGCACACAGCGTTCCCTGAACTCTGAATTCGGCCTTCAGTTTTGTTAAACAAAGACTTAAGTAAACATTTGGAACTATTTTTTCCCCTGAAAACGAAATTATTTTTTCCACTTCCAAAATATTTACCTTTTTTGGCACACAGTAATCTGCTTAAAGTAGAACTATTCTTAGAGAACAGAGCTTCTACTTTTAGAGACACTAGAGACAATATTTTACCTCAGCCTCTAGCACATGTACAGTATTATATAAATATGTGATGAAATGGTCTCAACCTTCTTTTCTGTATTCAGAGCCATTTCATGTGTAATTTTCGCAATTCATTCAGCTGATACATATATGCATTTTTTAACTGAATGATAACACTGCTTGAAAAGCGTACAGTACCAATACTCATTTTCGTGTATTTACCACATACCATTTCAAATGCGAATTATGTATTTTGGGGTGGCTTGTAAAACACACATGCATCGTTATATGTTTAATATTGCTTAGTTTTTTAGTAATGATGGACATTAATACGTGGAGTGGGTGTTGTGTTTCTATCTAGGACCCTAATTCGATATTCCAGATTTATGCCCTTATGTGGTTATTATAAATAATATCCTTATAAAGGCATAAGAATCATATCCACATTTAGTAATAGCCCATGCAGTCCAAATACGGCAAGGCTAATCCCATAGACTCCTAGAAAGCACAACGTGTTCTTTAAACAAACCAAGCTTCCAGCAGCCCAGGAATTCCCCCTGCTTTTGTTTTGATTTGCACAAGAACTCCTGGAGTCCAGAAAGAACTGTTAGTTCTTAGTGACGTCTTATGTCCAACCTTGCGTCAAACACGGCACCTTTCAGGTATAAATATACCAACGTTGCCTTAAGCAAACACACGGTGGTTTGGAGCAGAGCGGCTATCTACTTGCCCGACGCCCAGCTGATGCGAGAGCCGAAGGAAGTGGACCCTCCCTTGACGCACTGAGAGAGACGCTGTCTTTTTCTCCAGCCGAGAAAATCCAGCTCCGGTGTTTCCAGTCACGCTTGCGGGTTGCTGGGAGATCAAGTCCTGAGAGAGAGATACAAGACCTCCTACATTCTAGAACCAAGGTACGGAGCTGACTAAACCCTTAAAAGATTTCTTGATTCAGATTCTTGGCAAAAACCAACTTAACTTAAACTGCAACTTACTTATTCCTTCCCACGTATTAGGCTTAGGTCAGGTACACCGCGGTAGGCGTATCTTAGAAGCACCAGTTGAGTACGTTAGGCAATGTTTTTATGTATGTATATATTTTATCCATTTTAAAGTATCGTATGGCTAAGAAACCATATCAATGCTTTTACAGTATTTCATAATACTCCTTTTACTGTACGCACTTTACTTCATGACAAGTATTGCAATTGTGGCAACTCATTTCTCTTGCATGAGAAAGAAGACTGCTCAATAAATAACACCTTTTATTGAAAACGCCCGTCTCTCTATTTTTCTGCACTCTGGTGAAACTAAGTATGCACGATTGACTGAGTGAAATAGTTGTCTATTGTTTTCACACGACTCTAGAGATACACTGGAGCAAAGTTGTCATGTTTATGTGGTTGTCAGAAGCTAATCCCTTCTTGTCTAAATCAGGAGAGTTAACTCTTTCCTGAACATTCGAGAAAGTTTCTAGTGACCTCTGAGCTAGCTGGCAAAACTAATTAAGTCTAATATAGTCAGTAGAGACCCAGATGACCTCAGTCCTACGTCTACACTGCTGTTTATATTATTCCAATGCGCAGAGCCTATTGGGAATATAGGAACTACACTACACTGGTTTCAAGCCTTGTAAGGAATGCGGAGGTCATATGTCGATCACTGACCCGCAGGATGACTGCCTTTGGTGTCTTTCGTCTGAACACGACGTCAAAGGTTGTTCTTCTTGCAGGAAGATTAACCTGAAGGCATTGAAGAAAAGAGAAGCTAAACTCTACATGTTCAAGGTGAGAAAGGTGAAAAGGGGTCACAAACGGTCGAAGTGGAGGTCGTCGACTTTGCATGGATCAAAGAGAAGGCACAAGAAAAAGAGGAGGCATGGATCTCGATGTTTTTCTTCGAAGCCTCGAGCTTAGAAGTCTCCTTCGCCGGCTCCTCAACGCTGTGTTAAGGACTTTGTATCTCCTTCACCTTCTGAGTCTCCGCGGGTGTCTCCAGACCAGGCTCCTTATGTGGGCACTCCGGCGCAGTCTCCGGCTCCGGAGGATTTTCCGACTCCGGATGGTGCTTCGAACCCAGTGGATGGTGAGACTTCTACTGCTCCTGTGGCTCCACCTGTGACTCCAGTGGTTCAGACTCCGGAGGTTCCTCGTACGGAGGTCGAACCGGCGCAGTATCCTTCGTTCCTGGTGCCGAGTTCGAATCCATCGCAGTTCTTGAACGCGATGTATGGTGTTTTTGCTAGAGCCACATGCCCCTCTGGAGCACCTTCGGGTCCCGTGGGCCCATTGGCATTTAATTTGGGTGTGCCTCAGCATTATCTTCCGGCCCCCTTTATGCCATATATGCCGATTGAACCGTCATAGCGGTAAAGGGGGTGGTGATGGACGGAGCATCTGAACCAATCAAACACTCGCACCCAGTCAGAAGATCTGGGTTTAATCCATCACTGTTCTTTAGCCCACTCCGCCACCCCAGTTCAGACATGGCCGTCATGGCAGTTTCCGGCGCCGAGGATGTTGATACCTTATGAGCTCCATCTGGCGTCCCCTCTTCACGGGTTCGTTCGACGCAGGTTGCTGTCACAGAACCACCTTCGACGCCGCTGCCGGAGCCGTTGCGGATGGCTCTGACGCCACTGCCTTAGATACGTTCTAGAAGGGAAGCACAAAGGTTGATTGAAGAAGAGCAATATCAAGCTGCTGACATGGATGAAAGTGAAATTTATGAGTCTTAGGACTTGTTTGAGGACTTGTGTAAGGCAAGTGGATTGGATATTTCTCCAGAAGGGAATTTTGCATCACAGAAGGCTTTTCCTTCAAAGGATGTTGCTCCTTATGTCGTTAAGAAGGCAGCAGAACTGTTGGATCTACAGCTTCCTAAGGCTGAATACAAGCCTAATCTTCTTAGAGGTTGTTCGTTCTCCTTCCTCTGTAGTAGAGCCTCTCTTGCCTTTCAATGATGCCCTGACGGAGCCGATACTAGAGGTTTGGAGTAATCCTGTTTCTGCTCCTGCAGTTTCTAGATCTGTCTCTAGAAGATATAGACCAGCACCAGGAGACCCTAAATTTCCTTCCCACCCGTCACCTCAGAGTTTGGTGGTTCAGGCTTTGTGCTCAAAGCAGTCTTTAGGTTCTTTTCCAGAAGCACCAGCTGACAAATTCAAATCAGTCTGCAAAGAAAGTTTTTTTCGTCAGCCAGTATGGCTTTGAAATCCACCAAATGAACTTGTTTGTTGGGCAGATATATTCACGCCATTATGGACTCTGCCAAGCAGATTTGCCTTAAATTATCTGAAGAGGACCGGGGTAATTTAAGTGAAGTTTTGGCAGACTCTTAGACGTCTGCTCGCCAAGTAATCCAGTCGGGCCTGGACACTGCAGATTCAGTGGCAAGGTTGATGGGCTCATCTGTTGCTACTAGGAGGCACGCATAGTTGAGGTCTTCTGGATTTTCACCAGATGTTCAAGCTGCTCTTTTGGATCTTCCCTTTGACAACGCTAATCTTTTTGGGGAAGAGGCTGACTCTGCGTTGCAGTGATTTAAGCAAACATATACAAGGGTAGAAGCCCAGGCCAAAAACATACGGTCTGACTAAAAACAGGTAAAAAGACACAACATAAGGAAAAAAGGGACTCAAAAGAGAGTATTATATGATAAAGTAGAACATTTAATTATATTAATAAAAATTGATATGAACATATTCTTTGATACACATAATTAAAACAAACGATAAAAAGTTGATTTTTCTAAAATAAGCTATTGCTACCAAGAAATATACATGGATCACGAAATTATTGCCAACATAATGATAGTGCCAAGAAATTATTGAGGATGCTGATTTCTGTTGACGCGTTTCGACACACCCTTTTGTGTCTTCCTCAGGACAATATCAGCAAAAATCTATGATTTAAGCAAACAAAGAGTCACAACATCTCCTTATGTCAGTCACAATTAATGCCTTATTGATATATACAGTGGATTTACCATCTGTCGTCAGACATAAAAAGAAAATCTACACACATATATTTAGAACATGATACATCGCTGTGAAGACCGTTTAGACAAATATTTTCCTATATTTCTATATACATATATTTACATAAAAAATAGCTAAAAACATTCGTGTTAACAAAACGATAACTTATTTCCACTACGTTTTTAGGCTAGAGAGAGGAAAAAGAGGGGATGGAAAGATAAAGAAAGAGGAAAAAGAAAAGGGAAAGGAGGGGAGAAAAACAGGAGGGCGGGGGGAGGGAGAGGGGAAAGACCCGGCAAAAAGAAAAGGAAAGATGGTTACGATTTATACCATGCTTTTTGTGCCTGTCCATCTTATTAGTAAGAAGGAGGTATCCTTCCATCCATTTCCCATAGTATGACCTTTCTAAAGAGCCTAAAAAAGATTTTTTTTATAAAAAGGGGGAAAATTATATATTATAAAAGCTTATCCAAAAAAGACCTTTTTGACCGGAATGTTTAGATAGTTATTTCTTGATTCCTAAATGTTCACTCGATCTATTTCCTAATTCTAGAGAAGCTACTCTTTTGCTTATTTAACATACGTTTCTTACCTTGAGTGGAGCTGGGAAAGTCTTAAACAGAAAGCCAAGAGGCTGTAGGCTTCGTTTTTAGCACTAGGAGAAAAGCAGCGTGAAAGGAAATACACTAACATTAGATACATTTCAGGAATGGGATATTTCCTAGATTATCTTGTTTGTTCACAAAAAATAAGGGAATATTAAATGTTCAGTAATATACCTATTAAATTGCAGACATTCGAAAAGACCCAGAGATTCCAGAATAACGTGAGTTCTGCGTATTCCTTAAGTATTTAAAAACAATTTTCATTCAGTCAATGCTGGAAAAAATAATAATAATGCACCTTATTCAGTGTGCTTTTTCAGAGGCATGATCTTATTAAAGCACAATATGTAAGACGTATACATTGTTTCAGGATATAACAAATCATTACCTGCACTCGCGTGCATACCCGTTTGGTTTATAACGATCGATAAAAAACCGGCTACCGGCCCCGAAACATGCAGGTTGAGACAGACAATCATTTTCCTTTGCCCTGTTTAAAGAGATGTAAATACATATGGCTATTGTTAGCTCAAGTCCGGATGTATATCGATAAATCGAAACATCAGCAACAGGCACAGCGCGAGGGATACCTGTTCAAAGACACCAGAACGGCGATAGAGACAAACTTTCCTTTTCAGCCGTCAGGTTCCGATAGAATTATAAAGTACGGGTGTTGTCCAGAGAGCTGATCTGTGCAGCCTAACAGAAAAAATAATAATATAGAGCGGCACAGATTAGATTCAAACAGCTTCTGCGAGTTTAAAATTTAGCACCTAAAAGGAGTCATTACGCGTCCGAAACATACCTTTTTGTGACTGAGTTGTGCCGTGACGTAACGGGAGCCTGATTCAACCCGAAGGATTCGGGCGTTAGGTGCAAGGGCGCTTTTATACGTGTGCCGCTCCGAGTGTTCACACGTGTGTGACCTCTCTTTCTTAAAGGGCTCAGTACAGTTTTCCCTTCATAACGATGTATAAAGCCGAAGAGAAAAGGGAAGAAATACTTATTGTTTCACGGGAGACCCAACGCTCCCCTCTCTTCTCTCCTCTCAAAGGCAGCAACACGCAAGAGCCATACATTACTGAGGCGCTACAGTGGTTTTGTATATGTAAAAGCGCTCCATTGCACATAATAAAGAAAGGATTTATTGTTTCCTGGCACAGTCAGGGTAAAAGTTTGTTAAAGAACGAAAAAATGCCTAGCATGTTTAGCTATTTTAGTTATAAAGACTATCTATTCACTAATCTATTCATTATTTCCAGCGTCAAAACAGGAAGTAGCTAGTTTCTAATTTATGCAGATCATTAAAACTAAATTAAATTATTGCATTTTCCCAAGGTATCTCATTATTCAAACCTCGTGTAAAAGTATTAAGAGAGAAAATCCAGAACACTTCTTTCTTCTTCCTGATTTTATCTCCTCCCTTATCATTTGAGATATGGATTTTTTCTAAAATTCTCCATTTCACGTCTGATGGGGAGTGTTTATGTTCTGTGAAATGTTTTACAAGTGGGGCTGTATATTTCAGAGTTTTGATTGCTGACCTATGTTCAGTCAATCTTGTTTTGATAGCACAAGTGGTTCCCCTATTACAAGGGCATACAATAAGGTACACCACATTACGTGTATTACAGGTCCAAAGTTCTTTCGCTTGTATGGTGCAGCTGTTAAATATCATGGTTTCACCAGGAATAATTTGGTCACAAGATTGGCATGAACCGCAGCGCGAAGTCCCTTTCACTCCATTACTTCCATCAATGGATTTCTGTATGTAAGATGGACTATTATTCAGCCTGTTAAAACGTGATCTCACTATGAAGTCTTTCAGGTTTTTATTACGGCGATGTGCAAACATTGGTTTACTTAACTTATTCTGAGTTTATTCACATTCAAAAGATGCCAATTAGAGTTAATTATTTGCCTAACTGTGGCATCTAATGTTGAATGTTTGGTTATGCAAACAAGTTTTGGGTCCTGTTTTTGTTAGTGCGTATTGAGGAGAGAGTCACAATCGTAGAAACGTGCTCTTTTATATGCCTCTCTTATGAGGCGGTGGGGGTAGCCTCGCTCTTCAAACTTTTGTCTCATTTTCATGGATTGGGAATCATAGTCTTTGAGATTCGTACAATTCCTCCTGACCCTTGGGAATTGCGAAAAAGGAATGCTATCTTTCTGACAGCGAGGATGGTAACTCTTGAAATGCAAAAGGGTATTTCTTGCTGAAGGTTTTGTGTATAGATCAACCTCCAAATGGCCATCATTTTGTTTAATATCGATGTCGAGGAATTCCACTTGATATGAATTTATATGAGCAGTAAAACGGAGATTTTTATCAGTAAGATTGAGCCACTCCAAAAACTCCTTCAGAGTCTGTTCCCCATCGGTCCACACAAAAAAGATGTCATCGATGTATTGATACCAATGGGAAACAGACTCGTAAAAGGGGGCAATCTCATTATGGATAAATTTGGACTCAAAAAAGGACATTTAGATGTTTGCTATTGAGGGCGCCATAGAAGCCCCAATTGAAACACCCTTGGTTTCTAAATACATGTCTTCTCCGAACTCAAAGAAATTTTCTTTTAAAACTAAAGTAAGACATTCCTTAATGAAGGGTTTTGAGCAGGGTATGCTATACAAATCAATAAACCACATGGTTGCATTAATAGCCTCCACTTGAGGGATATTGCTATATAGAGACTCGATGTCAAGTGTGACCAAGACATCTCTATTCTCATTAAAAGGAAGATTTTCCACTTTAGAAATCACATCCCCTTTTTCAGATTCATCTGATCCAGAATCAGAAGGAGAGGGAAGTATGGGCTATTCAGATGAGGGACCATACAATCCCCAAAATGGCCGAAGAAACATGCGCCAGCCTTTTTTAGGCCAGCGCGGTGCGAAACGAGGCAGGCAAAGGGTCAGATTCCAGAATCAATCGAGGGGCCAATACCAGAATCAAGCGAGAGGGCAATATCAGAACCATCAATATCCCCAGGAACCTCACCATTATCTGGAAACCCAGAACAAACAGTACTGGAGGCAAGGAATGTGATACCAATCTTTAATTTTTCCACACACAACTTAACAACTACTGATATATCTTTATTGTCAAAGGGGCTGTCATTCGTCCCCCATACATATGTCAATATTTTTTAATTATATCAAGACATCCATTCTTTCTTTCGGAAGATACGTTAAAAATTTTTTTTT
This sequence comes from Lissotriton helveticus, assembly GCF_964261635.1. Lineage (NCBI taxonomy): Eukaryota > Metazoa > Chordata > Amphibia > Caudata > Salamandridae > Lissotriton > Lissotriton helveticus. The sequence continues at coordinate 909,302,760 of NC_136071.1, read as the reverse complement.
GCTTTTGCTGACAATGATGAGATGGAAGGAGACAACAGGGTACACAATATAGTATCCCTCCCATCGACCTTCACCCCTAGCCTGGATCAAATAGGCCCAGAAACTGCAATTTTTGAGAAAGTAGTTATGAGTCGTCTGGAACAAGCCTTACGTTTTATCCCAAAAGCAAGATACAATCTAACCAAAGATGAGCATATTTCCCTCAATGAATTAAAGAACAATAAATCTGTTATTGTGAAAAGCAGTGACAAAGGGGGCAGAATTGTACTCTTGGATTCTAAGAAATATGAAGAAAACATGACAAGCATGCTAAATGATCCAGTCTTTTATAAAAAGATCAGATTAAATCCAACAGAGAGGATTGTTAAGACTATATACAAGATAACAACAAAAGGCAGGTGTTATTAATGAAAAGGAACATGCATTCTTGAATACATCAGAAAAGAAAATATCTTGCATTTATGGATTACCAAAAATCCATAAGAACGAATTAGATCCCCCTTATCGACCTATGGTTTCAACAATAGGAACCCCCCTTGAAGCTGTCTCAAAATATCTAGACAATGTTTTGCGTCCCTTTATACCTCTTGTACCGTTCTATGTGAAAGATACAGGGGATGTGATTTCTAAAGTGGAAAATCTTCCTTTTAATGAGAATAGAGATGTCTTGGTCACACTTGACATCGAGTCTCTATATAGCAATATCCCTCAAGTGGAGGCTATTAATGCAACCATGTGGTTTATTGATTTATATAGCATACCCTGCTCAAAACCCTTCATTAAGGAATGTCTTACTTTAGTTTTAAAAGAAAATTTCTTTGAGTTCGGAGAAGACATATATTTACAAACCAAGGGTGTTTCAATGGGGGCTTCTATGGCGCCCTCAATAGCAAACATCTATATGTCCTTTTTTGAGTCCAAATTTATCCATAATGAGATTGCCCCCTTTTACGAGTCTGTTTCCCATTGGTATCGATACATCGATGACATCTTTTTTGTGTGGACCGATGGGGAACAGACTCTGAAGGAGTTTTTGGAGTGGCTCAATCTTACTGATAAAAATCTCCGTTTTACTGCTCATATAAATTCATATCAAGTGGAATTCCTCGACATCTATATTAAACAAAATGATGGCCATTTGGAGGTTGATCTATACACAAAACCTTCAGCAAGAAATACCCTTTTGCATTTCAAGAGTTACCATGCTCGCTGTCAGAAAGATAGCATTCCTCTTTTGCAATTCCTAAGGGTCAGGAGGAATTGTACGAATCTCAAAGACTGATTCCCAATCCATGAAAATGAGACAAAAGTTTGAAGAGCGAGGCTACCCCCACCGCCTCATAAGAGAGGCATATAAAATAGCACGTTTCTACGATCGTGACTCTCTCCTCAATACGCACAAACAAAAACAGGACCCAAAACTTGTTTGCATAACCAAACATTCAACATTAGATGCCACGGTTAGGCAAATAATTAACTCTAATTGGCATCTTTTGAATGTGAATCAAACTCAGAATAAGTTAAGTAAACCAATGTTTGCACATCGCCGTAATAAAAACCTGAAAGACTTCATAGTGAGATCACGTTTTAACAGGCTGAATAATAGTCCATCTTACATACAGAAATCCATTGATGGAAGTAATGGAGTGAAAGGGACTTCGCGCTGCGGTTCATGCCAATCTTGTGACCAAATTATTCCTGGTGAAACCATGATATTTAACAGCTGCACCATACAAGCGAAAGAACTTTGGACCTGTAATACACGTAATGTGGTGTACCTTATTGTATGCCCTTGTAATTTGGGCTACGTAGGGGAAACCTCTCGTGCTATCAAAACAAGATTGACTGAACATAGGTCAGCAATCAAAACTCTGAAATATACAGCCCCACTTGTAAAACATTTCACAGAACATAAACACTGGAGAAGTGTGGCTCACTGGTTAGAGGAGGCAGACCTGGAAGCAGAGGTCAGCCCGGGACCAGGGTTCAATTCCCGGTTCGGCGGGGTCTTGAGTCCTAAAATGTCCATGGACTCGACAATTCTCGCTCCGGTGCCTACTCGATTCACGGGTTCACACTCTGCGACTCTGGGCAATAGCTTGCTTAATCTCCACAACGGCCCCTCGCGGCGGGATGCCTGGCTTTCACCTTGCGGATACCCTGCTGGGGTTATCTCACAGGGGAATACCAGGACGGGTTCCCTAAGCAAGCGCTTACAAACCGCTTGGTGATTTGTGCTATATAAATTCCTGTACATTTACATTTACATTTACTCCCCATCAGACGTGAAATGGAGAATTTTAGAAAAAATCCATATCTCAAATGATAAGGGAGGAGATAAAATCAGGAAGAAGAAAGGTGTTCTGGATTTTCTCTCTTAATACTTTTACACGAGGTTTGAATAATGAGCTACCGTGGGAAAATGCAATAATTTAATTTAGTTTTAATGATCTGCATAAATTAGAAACTAGCTACTTCCTGTTTTGACGCTGGAAATAATGAATAGATTAGTGAATAGATAGTCTTAATAACTAAAATAGCTAAACATGCTAGGCATTTTTTCGTTCTTTAACAAACTTTTACCCTGACTGTGCCAGGAAACAATAAATCCTTTCTTTATTATTATGTGCAATGGAGCGCTTTTACATATACAAAACCACTGTAGCGCCTCAGTAATGTATGGCTCTTGCGTGTTGCTGCCTTTGAGAGGAGAGAAGAGAGGGGAGCGTTGGGTTTCCCGTGAAACAATAAGTATTTCTTCCCTTTTCTCTTCGGCTTTATACATCGTTATGAAGGGAAAAATGTACTGAGCCCTTTAAGAAAGAGAGGTCACACACCTGTGAACACTCGGAGCGGCACACGCATAAAAGCGCCCTTGCACCTAACGCCCGAATCCTTTGGGTTGAATCAGGCTCCCATTACGTCGCGGCACAACTCAGTCACAAAAAGGTATGTTTCGGACGCATAATGACTACTTTTAGGTGCTAAATTTTAAACTTGCAGAAGCCGTTTGAGTCTAATCTGTGCCGCTCTATATTATTATTTTTTCTGTTAGGCTGCACAGATCGGCGCTCTAGACAACACCCGTACTTGATAATTCTATCGGAACCTGACGGCTGAAAAGGAAAGTTTGTCTCTATCGCCGTTCTGGTGTCTTTGAACAGGTATCCCTCACGCTGTGACTGTTGCTGATGTTTCGATTTATCGATATACTTCCGGACTTGAGCTAACAATAGCCATATGTATTTACATCTCTTTAAACAGGGCAAAGGAAAATGACTGTGTCTGTCTCAACCTGCATGTTTCGGGGCCGGTAGCCGTTTTTTTATCGATCGTTATAAACCAAACGGGTATGCACACGAGTGCAGGTAATGATTTGTTATATCCTGAAACAATGTATACGTCTTACATATTGTGCTTTAATAAGATCATGCCTCTGAAAAAGCACACTGAATAAGGTGCATTATTATTATTTTTTCCAGCATCGACTGAATGAAAATTGTTTTTAAATACTTAAGGAATACGCAGAACTCACGTTATTCTGGAATCTCTGGGTCTTTTCGAATGTCTGCAATTTAATAGGTATATTACTGAACATTTAATATTCCCTTATTTTTTGTGAACAAACAAGATAATCTAGGAAATATCCCATTCCTGAAATTTATCTAATGTTAGTGTATTTCCTTTCACGCTGCTTTTCTCCTAGTGCTAAAAACGAAGCCTACAGCCTCTTGGCTTTCTGTTTTTAAGACTTTCCCAGCTCCACTCAAGGTAAGAAACGTATGTTAAATAAGCAAAAGAGTAGCTTCTCTAGAATTAGGAAATAGATCGAGTGAACATTTACGAATCAAGAAATAACTCTATCTTAACATTCCGGTCAAATAGGTCTTTTTTGGATAAGCTTTTATAATATATAATTTCCCCCCCTTTTTATTAAAAAATTCTTTTTTAGGCTCTTTAGAAAGGTCATACTATGGGAAATGGATGGAAGGATACCTCCTCCTTACTAATAAGATGGACAGGCACAAAAAGCATGGTATAAATCGTAACCATCTTTCCTTTTCTTTTTCCCTTTTCTTTTTGCCCGGTCTTCCCCTACCCCCCCCCCCCCCCCCACTTTCTTTTTCTTCTTTGCTGTTTTTCTTTATCTTTCCTTCCCCTCTTTTTCCTCTCTCTAGCCTAAAAATGTAGTGGAAATAAGTTATCGTTTTGTTAACACAAATGTTTTTAGCTATTTTTTATGTAAATATATGTATATAGAAATATATTAATATAGGAACATATTTGTCTAAATGGTCTTCACAGCGATGTATCATGTTCTAAATATATTTTTGTAGATTTTCTTTTTATGTCTGACGACAGATGGTAAATCCACTGTATATATCAATAAGGCATTAATTGTGACTGACATAAGGAGATGTTGTGACTCTTTGTTTGCTTAAATCATAGATTTTTGCTGATATTGTCCTGAGGAAGACACAAAAGGGTGTGTCGAAACGCGTCGACAGAAATCAGCATCCTCAATAATTTCTTGGCACTATCATTATGTTGGCAATAATTTCGTGATCTATGTATATTTCTTGGTAGCAATAGCTTATTTTAGAAAACAATTTTTTATCTTTTTTGTTTAAATTATGTGTATCAAAGAATATGTTCATATCAATTTTTATTAATATAATAAAATTTTCTACTTTATCATATAATACTCTCTTTTGAGTCCCTTTTTTCCTTATGTTGTGTCTTTTTACCTGTTTTTAGTCAGACCGTATGTTTTTGGCCTGGGCTTCTACCCTTGTATATGTTTGCTTAACCCTGACCCAGGAAATCTATCCCTATCAGGGGGTCCTTGTTACCTCACCAGAATTGCAGTGGTTTAAGGACAGTAAGGCCACGGCGAAATCCTTGGGTTTGCAGTCTGTCAAGAGGCTATGGCTACAGAAGGTACCGTGGTTTTGGGAAATCTTCCTTTCGTTACCGTCAGCCACAGCAGTAGCAGCAACAGAACCCTTTGTATAAATCCTACAGAGGTAAAGGCAAAGGTCGCCTACGTGGAGCTGGACAGCATCCCTCTTTCTCCTCCTCCTCTTCCTCCTAAACCCGTCCCAGTAATGCAGGAAAGCAGCCCTAGATCTGCTATCCTGGATCATGTGGGTCCTGTGGGAGGCTAGCTTACTCATTTTGTACAAGACTGGAGATTAATCACTTTGGACCTTTGGGTTTTAGATTTTGTAGAAAATGTGTACGCTATTCCCTTTAGGGAATTTCCCCCTCCTTGTCAGGTGTTTTGCACGGAGGATCATTTGCTTCTCCTTCAGAAGGAGGTTCTTACTGTATTACAGAAAGGTGCGGGAGAGGTGGTTCCAGAGCAGGAAAGGGGTCAGGGGTGCTACTCCCGGTATTTCCTGATTCCCAAGAAGGATGGCCGGTTACGTCCTATCCTGGACCTCAGAATCTTGAACCGTTTCTCAAGCAGGAGAGGTTCAAGATGCTTACCCTAGCCCACCTAGTACAAAAGTCTTACCACTTTTTTTAGAGACCATAGTATCACTGAGTAAATTGTTTATTATTCAATATACTAAGCCTAGGGTAGGTTCCAAAAGCGATTCTAATGCTAGAGACAAATGGTATTCTCCTAAATTTCGTGTTGCTAAGGGGGAGCTTATTGCTGCGGTAAAAAGTAGGGACCAGGTTGCTATTAGTTCTGCAAGGAAATCCTACAAAAAAATAGTTGCTGAGGCAAAGGAGGCTTATGATTATCACTTCTGGTGTGACCTAACCGAAGCTAGTAGCATGAAGGATTCTAAAGGGTTCTGGGATCTCTTAAGAGCAAGGAACAAGCCCATTGATCAGCAAATAACCTGTAATATTTCGGGTGACGTTTGGTTTGCCCATTTTTCAAAGCTTTACTCTGCTGCACTGGACCGGTCTCCTCCATGTCCGGGATCCTTGTCCATTACAACTGCTAATTCTCTTGCTATAGACTACCCTTTCACTAGTCAGGAAGTTGAAAGGGCTATCAGGGGCATTGTCCCCAATAAGGCTCCAGGTCCTGACGGGATCCCAGGGGACCTACTGAAATCCTACCCAGCAGTATGGAGCAGACTAATTGCTTCACTTTTAAATGAGGCTCTGCTAGGAGAATCTTTTCCTGATTCTTGGAGGGGTGCAGAAGTTGTGCCTATCTTTAAGAAAGGCAGCAGGGACGACCCAGCCAACTATCGCCCTATAAGTTTGTTGGATTCAACCCAGAAGGTAGCGGGGAAAGTTGTCCTGGGTAGGATCCTGCAGTGGGCCGATGAGGGAAAGATCCTGTCTGATTTTCAGGCAGGTTTTAGAACAGGGACAGGCACCATCGAGCAAACATTCCGCCTTCTGATGATATACTGGAAGGTGGTGGTACTAGGCGGGGGTACGTTATATCTAGTCTTTATAGACTTGAGAACGGCCTTCGACCTGGTCCCATGGAAACTACTTTGGAATGTCCTCGATGGTTTAGGGTTACCCACCTACCTGTTGTCTTTGCTTAAAAAATTCCATGAAGGCAATTTCGCCCAGATCAGGTGGGGTGTCCAGGGAGAAAAAACATCTTGCATCCCAGTAGACAGGGGCGTCCGCCAGGGGTGTGTGCTTGCCCCCACTCTGTTTTCTCTATATGTCAACGGAGTGGTGGAGCATCTGCTGCAACACCCTGCGGATGCACCTACCCTGGCGGGCAGAAAAGTCCCAACGCTCCTGTTTGCGGATGACACCCTCCTGATCTCGAAATCCCCAGTGGGCATTCAGAAATTGCTTTCTAGCTTTAAATCCTTTTGTGATAGCAGGGGTTTAGCTATAAACATAAGCAAGACCAAATTCCTCGTCCTTAACCCCCCCAAGAAATCCGCCGCCCCACCCGTCCTAGACTCCATCCCTCTGGAGAGAGTCAAAGAATTTGATTACCTAGGAATACGTTCGTGTGACTCAATGAATTGGAAGGCACACCACCAAAAGGTGTTTCTGACTCATAAAAGGGTCACAGGTGCCTTGCTCAAGGAACAACGAGCTTCCTCGTTGAAACCAATTGGGGCAGTGCTAGATATCTACAGAGCAAGGGTTGTAAGCGCAGCTCTATATGGCGCTGAACTGTGGGGTATGCAGAGAGCCGATACCTTGGCCCATCTGGAAAACAATTTCCATAAACATCTGATGAAGCTACCCCACAGCACTCCTACAATCCCCCTCTTGTTGGATGCAGGTACTCGCCCAATTTGTGAGCAAGCAAAATTACGCCCCCTGCTACTTTGGTCCCGGGTATGGAATGTCCCAGAATTGTGTAGTTACGCTGACGCCCTGAAAGATCTGTTGTCTCTCCCAGGTTGCAATAAGATACCCTGGTTGAGGGAGGTAAAACGATTGCTTTATGAGCTGGGATTAGGAGATGCCTGGGTCAATAAAACAGCACCGCCCAAGCAGTTCCTAAAGAACGCCTACTGGTTATGGGTAAATAACAACAGAATGCGTAATTCCAACCATTGCAAATCTGTCGCCCAGTTCTTACTAGTTAAAGATCTCCCCTTCAGGGAACCTTATCTGGACCTAATCCACAGTTCTGGAGACAGATCACTTTACTTCAAATTTAGGGTGGGTGTTCTCCCCCTAGGAATGTTAACTTCCTCTTGGAATCCTCCTTATCAAACGGTCCCTTTTTGCCCGTTTTGCGACTCAAGGGTTGAGTCTGTCGCCCACCTTTTGTTCGAGTGCAGTGTCTATGCAGCTCCTAGATTGAAATGGCTAAAGCCCCTGTGTAGAAGTCTAGGAACAAGATCACACCTAGAAGCCCTACGTATATTGCGCTCTGATGCCCGCCCATTCTTTGCATGCTGCATGGCAAAATTTCTTGGCTGGGCATGGCGTATAAGATCTGCAAGAAGGTTATTGATCCAGTAATGCCCTTTTTCTGACCTGCTTTAGATACTAGTGTAAAAATCTGTAAGGATAGCTTAAATGTGTATTTTGTACTCTACTGTTTTTATTATGATTCCGCATGGTATTTTATATTATGCATCCTTGCAATGATTTTATTCTTTGTACTGCTTTTATGATATGTACTGTATCGAAATAAAGCTATACTACTACTGCTTACCCTAGCCCAGGTTCTTCAGGTGCTGCAACTAGAGGACTGGATGGTGTCCATAAACTTACAGGATGTGTTTTTTCATATTCCAATCCTGAAGTCGCACAGGAAGTATCTGTGTTTTACGGTTGGATCTCAACATTACCAGTTTGCGGTCCTTCCGTTTTGGTCTTACTACCGCACCTCGAGTCTTCACCAAGGTGATGGCAGTGGTGGCCGCCCATCTCAGGAGTTCGGGATTCCGGTTTTCCCTTACCTGGACGACTGGCTCTTGAAAGCAGAGTCCCCAGAGATGGTGCATCATCATCTGCAGGTTACAACCCAGCTGTTGTATAAACTGGGTTTTTCGATAAATGTACCCCAGTCTCACCTGGTGTCCTCTCAGCACAACCTGTTCATAGGGGCGGTACTGGATACCACTGTGTGTCGAGCTTTTCCACCTTCTCAAAGGATTCTTGACATACAGGAAATGCCCTTGTTTTATGATGGAGCGGTTGTTCCAGTTCTGAAGGTCCTTCGCCTGCTCGGTCTGTTCGCTTCCTGCTGGTCAACCATGCACGCTGGCACATAAGGCCGCTCCAGTGGTGCCTCTGCAGGCAGTGGTATCAGCACAGCGGAGATCTCAGGGAGTCAGTCAGGATCTCCAGAGAAGGTGCAGCGGATCTGTCTTGGTGGAGCGTGGAGGGCAATCTGTCCCAAGGAAAGCCCTTCCACCTTCCTCCAGTGGTGACCACAGTGATAACGGATGCCGCTACCCTAGGGTGGGGTGCACATCTGGGGGATCTGGAGATCAAGGGTCTTTGCTCTCCAGAGGAAAGGTTGTTTCACATCAACCTTTTAGAATTGCGGGCGATACGTCTGGCACTCACGGCCTTTCTCCCTTCCCTGCGCGGTCAGTCGGTTCAAGTCCTGACGGACAACACTAGAGTGACGTGGTAGGTCAACAAGCAGGGAGAAGTAGGGTCGTACCGTCTCTGCAGAGAGGCGTTCGGTTCTGGTCCTGGGCTCAGGATCATCGGATTTGCTTGATGGCAAATCTGGCCGGGGTGCTGAACATGCGTGCGGACAGTCTCAGTTGGCAGTTTTCCGCCGAGCACGAGTGGAGGCTTCATCCAGAGGTAGTTAGGCACATCTTCCAGACTTGGGAAACTCCTCGGGTGGACCGGTTTGCCACTCTCGAACGTGCACTGCCAGTGATTCTGCAGTCTCTAGTGTCTGAGCCAGGGAGTGTTGGGGGACACGTTTCAGTTGAGTTGGAGCTCACAACTCCTTTACGCGTTTCCTCCCATACCCATGATTCCTCTGGTTTTGAGGAAGATTCGCCAAGACCGGGCCCAAGTTATATTGATCACCCCAGATTGGCCAAGAAGGGTGTGGTACATGGACCTTCTTCACCTCTCGTCGAACCCTCCGCTCCGTCTACCTCTCAGGGCAGACCTCTCTCAGATGGAGGGGCAAGTTCTACACCCCCACCTCCAGAGCCTGCACCTTCATGCCTGGAGATTGAACGGGGCAACTTGAATTATTTTTCACTCCTGCGGTGGATGTTATACTATCGGCCAGGCGACACTCCACCAAGTCCCACAAAAAATCAAGGAGGGGGAGGTAGAGTACTGATCCGTTCAGTCTCCTGGGTATGATCAAATTATCAATGGGGAAGGATCACTAGTCCTGCATAACCAGGGTATGCAGGTAGGTTCGTTGTGTCTCACAAAGTTAAAAGACCCTCATGCACGTGTTTTTTTGGGTAGGAATTCGTAGCGGTATATGTTGTCTCCCTGCTTTGAAACACGTGTGTGCATAATCCTTGGGTCAGTTTTTATGCAACCTCCACCCGGAGGATTTACCCATGGTTAAAACAGTAGTGATCGTAAATGAGTGACGTGAGGGGAGTTAAAAATACCCGTACAGCCAGCGGTAGAAATTTTATTAGGTCTGGATTCGGGTACTAGTAAACAATCAAGAGGCGTGTTGCTCTGGAATATTAAGGAATTCGAGCACACTATGTGTGAGTCTTTAAAAAATGGTCAACATGGTTCAGCCTGGGTGCCTGTGTAGGTCGGTAGGCTTTCTTCAGGACCAATGTGAGGTGATATGGTGGGGTGAAAAAATATAAGTGAAATAAATAACCTGTTTTAGGCAGTCCACGGTAACATTGTACCTGTTGGAAAATGGTTCAGACATATACAATAGGGTAGAGTAAATAGAAAGGGTCAGGGACACATGAAGACATAGACAGAAATAGACAGTTATTCACTTCTGGGTTTTAAACAGCTTTAAAATGGCAATACTTTAGCACAGATACATGCTCCATCGCAGATCAGTACTTAAGACCACTAGTACAACAGACACCCACCTACCTGAAGGACACTAGAGATCTCCTGACAAAGTTACAACAATTTGAATACTCTCCAGATACTATGTTACTAGTCGGGTTAGACGTCGAGAGTCTTTACACAAGCCTTCCCCAACAAAAGACTTTGGACACTCTCGAGGCCATATTGTACAACACAGATTGGCCCCACAGAACACCCAGACACTTTGTCCTTGAGTGCTGTAGACTTGCCCTTACAGAGAACTATTTTCAATACAAAGATGCACTCTATCTCCAGTGCCATGGGACTTCAATGGGGAGTACATTTGCCCCTAGCGTGGCCGGGCTCTGTCAGCACTTTTGAGAGCAACCACATCCTCAATGAAAGTAACCCCAACCTTAGTTGTATCCTTTTTTGGAAAAGGTATATCGACGATATCCTACTGGTATGGAAAGGTGACAGCATCAACCTACAAGAGTTCCACGAGTGGATGAACACATTGGACAATTGCCTTAGATTCACCTATACGGCAAATGAGCACAGTTTGGATTTCCTTGACATCAACCTGTTCGCTGAGAATAACACCTTACAAACCCGTACCTTTTTCAAACCCACCGCAAAAAATAGTTTACTGTCCTTCAACAGTTTCCATCCGCGCCCTCTCCGCGAAAATCTTCCTTACAGTCAATTCCTAAGACTGAGGAGGAATTGTAGCAAAACTACAGAATACAAGAGGCAAGCAAATGATCTTTGCGAGAAACTGAAGGTACGAGACTATCCAACATCTGTGATCAATAAATGTAAAAGAAAGCACGAAATCAACCTAGAGAATCCCTTTTGGAGACAACACAAAAACAGCAAGATGATACCATCACCTGCGTAACTACCTACAGTCCAGTGAGTAACAAAATCAAGAAAATCCTAAAAAACTGGAGAATACTTACATCCAATTCCCTTACCTGGCAGAAACCCAGGTTTGCTAACAGAATGAGTCGCAACTTGAAGGACCCTTTGGTCCATACCAGACCTCCACCTAAGAGATCAAGGGAAAGAACTGGTCTATGGGATAACCCCCCAATCACAGGACATTACCCCTGCGGCACCTGTTCAGTCTGCAGTCTCACGAAACCCACTAAAGAAATCCAATTACTCCCTGACTTAAAGTGGACCATGAGGAGACACACCAATTGCCAAACTAGTCACGTGATCTATATGATCACTTGCCCGTGCGACATGCGGTACATCGGCATGACCTGCAGAAAGGCAAGACAAAGACTCTGCGAACACAGGAGTAATGTCCACTGTAAGAAAAGTACAACCAAAATGGCTACCCATTACCTGGAAGCAGGCCACACAGTAACCAACCTCCAGTGGATCATCCTGGAAACCCTTGACAATAGAGACAGGAACGCCGAGAAAATTCTTTTCGAAAAGGAGCAACGCTGGATACACAGATTGGGGACTGATTCCAGAGGCCTGAACGACAATATTCCTTGGCTGAGCCTGAATAGATAACCCTGTATCACAACTAACCCTCTGAATGGACAAGTGAATCCTCACGAGTAAAATACCAATTACCCACCACTACCGATGCCTCAAAACTAAAAATCCTATTTGATTGGATGAATTAACCTAGGATTTAAGCCAACACCATGAGCCCCCACATTCATTCATTATTGCTGCTTAATGAGTCAGAGCTTACATTCTTGCATATCGTAATACAATAAGTAATCGTCTACTGACTCAATAAATTAATTTAATAATATTTACTCCCTACGATTCAAACAAAGAACTACACCTCTGTAGCACCGCAACTCGAGGCAGTATTTTTTCTATGTTTACTATTACTGCGGCTTGCTATTTCTATCATGAGAAACACTAAATCCCGTTTCCGGGCAGAAGGTGGCAGCGACAGCACATGCTGATCAGGAAGAGAAACGCCACAGGTACAACCGCGTACAACGCGCTTTGCACTCTCCGCAAGGTAAACGAGTTTCTCTTACTTATGGGTATGATATATCTCCCCCCCAGAGAGGCACTCCTCCCCCGCACCTAAACCCGAAGAAGTGCACAACAGCAATCTACCAGGTACGTCCGCTTCAGAGTACTGGAGAAAAATCGATGCAGTTGCGAACCATGCAACATTTAGTAACAACCTTACCGCCCCGAGCTGTAATCCACTCACAAAATGGCCGGTTTCTAATTATTTCGCATTGAAACAGTAACTTTACAAGCGCGTACCTAAACATCACGGCGGCATACTCAGGCGGCTTCATTGCCGTCGCGAGTCTAACCATGCCCCTTTTCATTGCGCAACGAACTAAGCAAGCTCACTGATACTTGAAACGGCCACACGCAAAATTTTGTCACGGAGGGGCATTATTGACACAAGCATGTACCACGTTTCAAACACCACGACGTTATAACCATAGTGGCTCAATAAACCATCGTGAGCACTGCACCTCACCAATCCAATATATAACACTGCCAGCATGCCCACTCACAACAAACGCCTTTGTCAGCTCGTTACCGCTATGTACCAATCACTGTAAATGATATCCGAAATATGGCCCATTTGACTTAATCTACAAACCGCGCTTTTTGTCCAAAAATCACGATAACACCATTTAAATTCCATGCATGTCACTACCACCTCAAGGCATGAGACTGTATGAGTTGACACCTTTGATGGAGCATGTATCTGTGCTAAAGTATTGCCATATTAAAGCTGTTTAAAACCCAGAAGTGACTAACTATCTGTCTATTTCTGTCTGTCTTCATGTGTCCCTGACCCTTTCTATTTACCCTACCCTATTGTATATGTCTGAACCATTTTCCAACAGGTACAATGTTACCGTGGACTGCCTAAAACAGGTTATTTATTTCACTTATAATTTTTTCACCCCACCATATCACCTCACATTGGTCCTGAAGAAAGCCTACCGACCTACACAGGCACCCAGGCTGAAACATGTCGACCATTTTTTAAAGACTCACACATAGTGTGCTTGAATTCCTTAATATTCCAGAGCAACACGCCTCTTGATTGTTTACTAGTACCCGAATCCAGACCTAATAAAATTTCTACCGCTGGCTTTATGGGTATTTTTAACTCCCCTCACGTCACTCATTTACGATCACTACTGTTTTAACCATGGGTAAATCCTCCGGGTGGAGGTTGCATAAAAACTGACCCAAGGATTATGCACACACGTGTTTCAAAGCGGGGAGACAACATATACCGCTACGAATTCCTACCCAAAAAAACACGTGCATGAGGGTCTTTTAACTTTGTGAGACACAACAAACCTACCTGCATACCCTGGTTATGCAGGACTAGTGATCCTTCCCCATTGATAATTTACTCCACCAAGTCCGCCTATTTTTACAGGTGGTCTAAATTTAAGTGGTGCGGAGAAAAATCTATTGATACCTTGAAAGCTCATCTTTCTGATCTTTGTTTTTCTCTTCATTTGGCCCAGCAAGGTTGTGCTGTGGCCACTGTTAAAGGATATTTGTCGGCATTTTTGTGTTTACCTGATCAGCCTTCTTTATATAAGACTCCTATAGTCTTAAGATTCATTAAGGGGCTGACAAACATGTTTCCTCCCACTCATTTTATTGTGCCCCAATGGATTTGAATCTGGTAACTTTTTTAATGGGTTCTGCATTCGAACCTATGCATAGTTGTCCTTTGAGACTTTTCAAACGGTTTTCCTGGTAGCTATCACTTCGGCCAGGAGGGTGAGTGAACTCCAGGCTTTGAGTTCAAAGCCGCCCTTTCTGACCATACATGCTGAAAGGATGGTACTTAGGACCAGGGCTGCTTTTCTACCTAAGGTGGTGACTCCCTTCCACCTAGGTCAGTCCATTACCCTTCCTACTTTCTATCCTCCCCCCTCACCGATTCAAAGAGGAAGAGAGACTTCATTGTTTGGCTCCAAAGAGGGCGACTAGCTTATATTTGGACAGAACAAAGGACTTGCGTCAGGATGACCAGCTCTTTGTTGGATATGCTGGTCGTATGAGGGGCAAGGTGGTGCACAAGCGCACTTTATCCAGGTGGATCATCTTGTGCATCAATATATGCTACTCCCTGGCTGGTATGGAGCCTCCTGTAGGCATTAGAGCTCATTCCACCAGGGCTAAATCGTCCACTTCTGCATTGTCTAGAGAGTCCCTGTTTTGGACATATGTAAAGCTGCAACTTAGGCCTCCCTCCACACTTTCGCGAAGCATTACTGCTTAGATTCTGAAGTGAGGAGGGATGGCCATTTTGCTCGTTCTGTTTTGCAGGACTTTTTGGTATTGAAGGGGGGACACCTTCCTCCTGGTGAGGTACTGCTATGGGATTCTATTCATAAGGTGAGGAATCCACAGGCAGATGTATCCATCAGAAGAACAAGTTACTTACCTTCGGTAACTCTTTTTCTGGTGGATACAGTATCTGCCTGTGGATTCTTCACAGACCCACCTCCTCGTTGTCCACCCTTTTATACCATAAAAGCTCAGATATTAGTTATTTGATGTATTTCTGTGTACTCATGACTCAGTTACCTCTATTCATTTATTGTTGTCTTGTTTGAAGTGCAAGCTTTTTTCTTTCATTATACCCTGAGTGTATTTGGGTGAATTCTGTATACTATGCATGTATTCTATATAGTCGGTCTGCCCGTTTTGACTCGGTGGCACAGAAAAAATGGGTGGAACGGACGTCATCACGCCGACGTGGTCTTCTTATGGCTCAGGTTAACGTAATGCGGAGCTGCGTCCGGAGCCATGACGCTGTGACGACCTCATCGGCGCGGAGAGCTACGGAAAATTTCGGTGGAATGCTCGCGCATGGAATATTCATAAGGTGAGGAATCCACAGGCAGATACTGTATCCACCAGAAAAAGCGTTACCGAAGTTAAGTAACTTGTTCGTTACCAACATGTTGCAGAAAGGAGCAATAGAAAGAGTTCACCTCAACCAAAGAGGAAGTGGTTTCTACTCCCGTTTCTTCTTGGTCCGAAAGAAGTTAAAGTGGAGACCGATCATGGACTTTCGGAACTTAAATAAATTCCTCAAACAATCGTTCTGCATGATCTCTTTTCAAGATGTGCTTCACCTCAACGGAAATGATTACATGGCGTCTCTGGATCTCCAGGACGCATATTTTCATATACCCATACGCTGAAAGCACAAGATGTTTCTGAGATTCACAGTGGTCTACAGTCACTAACAATTCCGCGTCCTACCTTTCGGACTAAAATCCGCTCCCTGCATTTTCACAAAGAGTTTAGCACCACTCGCATCATGTCTAAGAAAACACCACATTTTTCCCTACCTAGACAGCTGGCTTCTCAAGGTCTTCACTTACGAAGCAGCAAAGCCACCCACCAAAGCCTTTCGGCAACTTTTCAAGAAATTAGGCCTCACTTTAAATGTAGAAAAATCTGTTCTGCAACCATCCAGTCTGGAAACTGGCGTTTCTAGGTGCTATCCTGGACACCTCTGAAAACAAGCCGCATCCCACTCTGGAGAAACAAAGGTTAATATCCTTGGCAAAAAGGATCCAAAAAAGAAAGTCTCTTTCAGTATGCCTTTTCCAATCTCTCGTAGGAATGTCTTGTATCCCCCTCATACTTCATTGTCGTCTCCACATGCGTCCTCTTTAGGAGGATTCAAACGAACAATGTGTGCTGATAAAGGGCTCATTCGACAACCTGATCTGGATCACTCCTCCTTCCATAATAGCGGCCTTGGACTGGTGGACCAACCTCCCCAATTATCTCGGGGTCTGCCGTTCCTGTCGTAGGCTGTTCCTCTCATGATTACAACGGATGCATCGTTAGAAGGCTGGGGAATTTTTCTTCTAGACTTGCAGGTCAGTGGAGGATGGCCGCCTTCCCACCGAGATCTTTATATCAATCTTCTCGAGCTAAGAGCAATTTTTACAGCGCTCCAATCAATTCTGCCAAGAATACAAAACGCATCGGTGCTGGTCAGAACAGACAACACCACGATAATGCACTACCTCAACAAACACAGAGGAACAAGATCTCTCCTGCTCTCTCGGGAAACCCAGCTTATCTGGCGCTGGGCGATTCATCACAAAGTGCATTTATCATGGGAGGACGTGCTAGGAAAACAGAACGTCTTGGGCGATACGTTAAGAAGACTAAAGACCACTTGCCACGAGTGGGATTTGGACCAGCGCACACTACAACATTTTCTCCCAATGGGGCAAGCCAAACAAAGATCTGTTCGCATCTCCAGAGAACGCGAAATGCCCGTTCTTCGCAAGTTGGCGTCAGTCAGGGTTCATGTGGGAATGCCTTTTCAATAGCTTGGTCCGGCATATTTGCTTAAGCCTTTCCCCCCCCATTCCTCTCCTTCCATGTGTACTAAAAAAGATAGATGGAACCCTGCAACATCATTCTGATAGCTGCAGCCCGGCCTCACCAGCACTGGTACACAGAACTTCACCTACTTTCAGTCAAGCCTCCGATCCATCTGACCATTTCCGTCCCTTTTGAAGATGAACCAGGGACAAGTGTGCCATCGGAGCCCCAGTTCTCTGAAATTGTCAGCCTGGCTCCTGAGTTAGAGAATTTCAACACTTAAAGATCCCACAGGCTTGTAGACAGGTGCTGGCTAAAGCAGGAGCATACAGCACTAACAGGACTCACTCGCTTAATTGGAAGAGACTTTGCATGTAGTGTTGTGAGAAAGTGGCTCTATATATACTGGACAATAATGGAGTACAGTGTGTATAGAGTCCACAAACCCCAAAGGTATAACAGCGGTTAAAGTCCGTCAGAACTGACCTTACTCTCCAAAGTGGTAGCTTGGTCAAGCAGTAAGGCTTGTGTGTGATGATATGTATGTGAATGCTTGTGTATGAATATGATTGCACAATAGGTTTGTTTGAGTGTATGAGTGAATGGATTTTGTGCCTTTTTTTGAATTATCTTTGCAGTCCCTAGTTTTTACATTGTATTTCTGTACATGATCAAAAAAGTTTTACAGATATTATCTTATTGTCTAAATGAAAGTAATTTTCTATGAAAACAATGTATACATAAAAAACCAAAAATAAAAAAAGCTTTCTTTGAATAAATAAATTTTCTTTGTGGTTGTGTGGGTTAACTGTATGTGCGATTAGAATTTTGTTTCTCTGATACTTAGGGAACACCCATTTCCATGTTTTTCTCCAGTATTCTCGCCCTGGCGGGTTGTTTCCCTCTTGTTATTAATTTTTAGATTCAGGGCCCCTCTCGTTTTTTTACTGGTTACCCGGCACTTTGCCGTGAGGGTTAGATAGTTTTTCCCCCCTTCCTTCCTCCCCCCCCCCCATTTCCCCCCCCCTTCCTGAGGCTTTGAGTTAAGCAAGAACCGTATGCAAGTGGGACCCGCCTGTTGGTCCTAGTATAATTGAGCACTTTTGTTGTTGTTCTTGTAAAATTCCTTCCTTTTCAGTTATTACTTCACTGTGTGGCTTCACTGTGGGGAGTTTTTTGGATCATCTTTTACATCTATCTGTTATCCTCTGAGTTATTCGATTTTCCACCCTTCTTACCCGTGACTATGGATGCCATTAAAACCTTTGGGTTTAGTGAGGAAGATTTCACCAGGTTGCTTGGACCTACCACCTCATCTGAACAACCTTTCTCACTTAACAAAGGTACAAATGATGAATGGCTTATTTATTTTTATTTTTGCGGGTTTGTAGAGCGCTAGAATAAACTCCCAAGGGAGTATCTCCGCGCTATCTGACTGCTGAACCTGCAGGAGATCGAATTCCCTGGCTCCAAACTAGTTCTTAGACTGTGTGGTTAGACCTGAAACAAGAACGTCTTCAGCTTTTTCCTGAAGGCCAGATGGTTTTCAAGCTGCCTAAGCTGGAGAGGGAGACCATTCCATATACTCGGTCCCCTCACAGACAGAGCCTTACCCCCTTGCCTTGCCCGCTTGATCCTAGGAATCGTGAGAAGCATTTGGTCACTGGACCGTAGAGCACGAGAAGGAACATACGGCACAAACTTGTCTGCCAGATAGGAGGGACCCAAACCATGAAGTCCTTTGTGGACCGTACAACAGATCTTAAAAACAACTCTGACGGATGGAAAGCCAATGAAGCCTGGCAAGTTGAGGTTTTGAAGGTGTTCTCGGAGGGGCATTTAGAACCAACCTGGCTGCGGTGTTCTGCACAACCTGTAACCTATCCAGGTCCTCCTCATTAGCTGACAGCAAGAGACCATTACAATAGTCAAGACGACTGATAACCAAGGCCTGGACCAGGGTCTTTCTGATGGTGTCTGGAAGCAATGGAAAAACTCTGCGCAGCAATCCAATGGTCCGAAAGCAAGATCCAACAATGTTGGTAACATGCTGCTTCAAGCTGAGTTCTTGTTCCAGACGTACCCCTAGGTTCTTGACTATTTGCTTAGGCTCGGGGACTGGGCCTAGATCTAAAGGCCACCAGTCAGGAGCCCAGCTGATCTTAGCCTCACCGAAAAGCATAACCTCTGTCTTTGAAACATTGCACTGCAACATATTCAAAGACATCCACTGGGAAACTGCTCTCATCCCCTCAGAGAAAGAATGTAATACCTCTGGAGTAAGATGGTCAAAGGGAAAGAGCAGCTGGGTATCGTCAGCATATGACACTGGACAAAAACCAAAGGCTCTCAGGATATTAGCCAGGGGGGCCACATAGATGTTGAATAAAGTAGGGCTCAAACAGGAGCCCTGTGGCACCCCCTTAGTAATCCTGGTCTCCTCGGATCGGAAATTGCCCATGGTGACACATTGGGTCCGATCCGAAAGAAAGCTCTTTAGCCAAGCCAATGCCATGCCCCCTAGTCCACTCCCAGTCAGACGCTCGACCAAAATCTCATGTGAGGTGGTATCAAAAGCTGCCAATAGATCTAGCAGCACCAGGACAGCTGATGTTCCTTTGTCCTGGAGCATGCGTAGATCATCGGTAATCGACAGCAACGCTGTTTCCGTGCTGTATTTTGGTCTAAAGCCCGACTGAGATGGATCGAGGGCACCAGTATGTTCCAGGTGATTGGACAAGTGCTTATTGACGTGCTTTTCTATGAGTTTTCCCATGAATGGTAAAAGGGAAATGGGTCTCAAATTGGTCATGTCAGCCCATGCAGTGGCGGTGTTCTTGCGAATGGGTCGCACTTGGGCTCTCTTCCACTCCAGTGGGACACAGCCTGTGTCCAAGGAGAGGTTGACCAAACTTTGTTTTTCTGGTGCTAATATGCTCCTCACTGAAACCATCACTCTCGGTGGAAGCTGGTCCATAGGACTCCCACTCTTTATAGTTGTAATGAGTCCCTCCACTTCAGCCAAGGTGATGTTAGAAAAGTTCGACAGAGTGGAAGCGATGATCTTTTTACTCGCTGGGACGACAGTGGGAAGAGTAACATGTCCAATGGAAGCAATGGAGGCATGAATCTTCTCATAGATGGTTTCAATCTTGTTCGTAAAGAAACAGGAAATATCATTGCAAAGTTGTTGAGATGAAGTGTCAACACTCTCACACGCTGCTGGCTTCAAGAAGGAGTTCAGTATTTGGTAAAGCATCCTCGGCGCATTTCCTACCGCCTCTAACTGTGAGGTAATATGCTGTTTACGAGCTGTTCGAATAGCTTTGTGATATGATTTTAATGCCCTCTGATACTCCAATTTATCTGACTTCAGATGAGATCTACGCCAGGTTTTCTCTCATTTTCTTGTTCTACGCTTCATAGATCTCAGGTCCTCTGAAAACCACACCTCCTGATTTTTCGTCGGGCGGGTCTTAAAGGTTTTCATAGGAACTATATGCTCAATGGCAATAGTTACTGCCTTTTCATATCTCTCTAGCGCCGCATCAATGTTATTGGTTGTGGCATAATCTTGGATAGAGAAGGCATCCCTAAAAGGTTCATTGGTTATCTTGTGCCATTGTCTCCGTTTCATGGGGATCTGAATAGATCTCTTGGGAGTTGGTCCTATCTCAGGGATATAAAATTCTATAGTAAAATGGTCCGTCCATAGATTTACAATAGGGGCAGAACACTCAACTCCAAGGAACCTGGACAAGATGAGGTCCAGAGTATGTCCGGCTCTATGAGTGGGTCCTTTATTACGTAGCAAAAATCCCAATGAAAAGAGATCATTTAGGAATTAAACTCCTTAACTTAAAAAAGAAGTCAAAAAGGACCGAGTCCCATGCAGACTTTATGATTAAATATCTTAAAGCCGGGGTCATACCTAATGGGCTTCGTATTAGAAATATACCAGGCCTTTTTGTTGAACTGCGTCTTTTTCTTGAACGATGGTCCCTCATTGCCAACTGCTGCTCGAGAGACCTCATGCTACTCATTATTGACACAGCAAGAGAGGTAGTAGCGGAGCTGCTTAAAGAAATTGCAGCATTGGAGGAATCTCTCCTTAAAAATGATGCACTTGGTGATGCTAAACGCAAACTAGAGGAAGTTAATTTAGAACTAGACTCCTTCAATGACTATATTGTCAAGAGGAAGACGGACAAACTTAAAAAAGACATTAAATATTTCTCAGAAGAGCGGGTATATCCCTATCTACATGCCCAATATTACACCACTCGAGATTCTTACCAACAAGGTGACCGTCAACATTGGTCAAATAGACAAATACGTACCTTCTCTAATACCTCTGAATCAGATGAAGGTGGTTCCACATCTAATGAAAATCCTCCAGATAGAAGGAACAACTTTGATGGCCCTCAAAGATCTAACCGTTTTTTAGGGAACCGTCGAGAGACGAACCGAGTTCGATTCAGATCATCAGAGAGGGGGCATTTTCAGAACTCCGGATATCATCAGACGGAGAACCAGCAACGTTTTCTGGAGACAAGACAAAACCGCTATTGGAGAGATTAGAGACATCTACTGATCTGTCTCTGATCCCCATCTTCAATCTGTCTAAAAAACCTCTGGAAAAAAGTAACATTGCTGTTCTATCTCGGGGACTATCTTTTGTCCCCAGTGCCCCTTTTAATGCCTTCGAACTCAATAAAGATATACAAACTTTCTTCCGTAAAGTTCGGCTCAAGAAGTTTTTCTTGGGAAGAGAATTTGAAGGAGAGAGGAATATCTCTGGCTTCAGACCTACTTCGGTTTTCACGCCCACCATTGAGCAAGTTGGCCCTGAAGTGGGAATATTCGAGAAAAGCGTCTGTTCTAAAATTGCTAAACTCACTAAGTTCATCCCTAAACCATCGTACAATCTCAATTATGATGAATACCAGGCCCTTAAACATCTGTCGGCTGATCGCTCCCTTACTATTAAACCGAGCGATAAAGGTGGTGGCATCACAGTTCTTGATAGTGAGAATTATAAAGAACAGATCCTTCTTATGTTAAGCAATCAAGAACAGTACCTGAAAGTTGCAAACTATCCATCTAAGAGAATAATGAATGAGATCTCTAATGTTACTTACAGTGCCATACAGCGTGGATGCATCTGCAAACAAGAATTTGATTTTTTGAATAAATCATTCTTCAAAATACCAGTCCTTTACGGACTACCTAAGATGCACAAAAGCCTTACCTGTCCACCTTTTAGGCCCATTGTCTCTACTATTGGGTCTCTCACAGAGCCCCTCTCCAAATTTGTGGACTCCTGTCTCTCTCCCATTGTGAGCGGCCTCCCTGCATTTGTTCGTGATACTGGACATCTCATCACTAAAATCGAAGGGCTAGAATTTAATATCGATCTTGACCTCCTTGTCTCAATTGATATTGAGGCACTTTACTCTAACATCCCACAGGAGGGCGCCCTCCAAGCCCTCAAGAAGATACGAGACTCTGATTGTCCTTCAGAGAAACTGTTTGTCTTAGAATGCCTCGCGATGGTGCTCAAAGAAAATTACTTTGAGTTCGATAAAACCATCTACAAACAAGTGCTTGGCATAAGCATGGGGGCGGCATGTGCACCAAATGTGGCTAACGCATATATGGGGGTATTTGAAGAGAAATTCATTTACAATGAGGTGGCCCCATTTTTTGAAAATGTTACAAACTATAATCGTTTTATAGACGATATTTTTTTCATTTGGCGAGGCCCACGAGACCAACTAAACGAGTTTATCCTATGGATAAACCTCTGTGACTCCCATCTTAAATTCACTGCTAATATCAGCTCCTCTAAAATTGAATTTCTAGACGTCTGGATCCAAGCTATCAATGGCCATATAGAGGTTTCCCTCTATACTAAGCCTACAGCCCGAAACACCCTTTTGATGTACGATAGTTACCATCCTCGTACACAAAGGAACAGCATACCTTTTAGCTAGTTCTTACGGCTGCGCCGGAACTGTACAGATCCTAGAGACTTTGAAGTCCATGCCACTGTTATGAAGAAAAAATTCCTTGAGAGGGGATACCCTAATAGACTTATTAGGGATTCCTATTAAAGAGCCAAATATTACAATCGGGAGGCGTTGTTACAACCCAAAACCAAGGAAGATGATGACAAGTTGGTGTTGGTCACGACCCACTCCAACTTTAATGACAAGCTTCGATATATCATCAACTCACAGTGGCACCTCCTTAACATGGATAAAACTATGGAGAAATTTGAAAAACCTATCTTTGCGTTTCGACGCAATAGGAACCTCAAATGTCCTGGTAAGAGCTTCCCTTCCTGATATGCCTACGGCCAGCCAGCGTAGCATCAAAGGGACAAATCCGATCACGGGGAGCCACAAATGTGGCGGATGCCACGCTTGTGATAATATCATGACCACGCCTGAATTCAGTTGGGGCAAGAAAAGAATTGTTTTGAAAGACATGACCAATTGTAGAACGAGCAATGTCATTTACCTTATCATATGTCCTTGCTCTAGGGGCTATGTAGGAGAAACAGGTAGGGAACTCAGGACTAGGTTGTCAGAGCACAAATCGTGCATCAGAAACCTACGCCCTGGAGCCCCCCTTGTTGCACATTGGAAAGCCCTCAACCACACTGTGGAAGACCTCAAATGGCTTATTCTCGAAAAGATAATTCATCCTAAAGATGGAAATACTGATGCCTTTAGAGCCAAAAGAGAAGTCTTTTGGATTTTTTATCTTGAGACGGCTGTCTCAGGATTGAACGATTCCATCCCTTGGGAAAATGCCATCCTCTGAAATTCTCTGGACACGCTATTTTTTGCGCCCATCCCTCGTGGGCCTTGATCTCATCTCTGTTATTCTCGGCACTATCCAGCTGGTGCCTGTTAGATTCTGGCTCTATTTTAAAAAAAAATATTTCTTTCGAGGTGTAATCCAGTTCCTGCTATCTATTTCTGACCACTGTTGAGTTGTTCAATAAATACTTGGTTGCTTTATTTTTCTTTTATTTTGTGTTTGTACCTCTTTCCTCGTGTTATTTATTTTTATCTTTTTCTATTTCGTTTTTTGTGTTTTCCTATCGGGTTAACCAGTCTTTTTTCTATTTTTCTCCTTTCTGGCGACCTATGTCCGACCTATGTCCGTGAGTCCATTTTTTATTTCTATTTTACTTGTTCTTCGGCTGTGGACTTGTTCTTCGGCTTTGGCCTACTTCTATCTCTATCATCCCCAGGTGCTTGTAATTACGGCACCCGCCCGTTCTATAAAATATTCGTGTTTTCGCTGACGTTCTTTACCGGCGAATTTTACCATCGCAGGGAGAAGGGATTTTCTGCCGCTGCCTCCATCGTGGTCCCCATCTAGTTCGGACCTTCGGTCGTTTTTTAGGTAAGTAGGGTACTCTGCTTGTTTTACCCTTTCCTTTTCTTTCATTTTTGTTTGGTTTCCTAACTCGTCATTATTCTCTTGCAGGCTCTCAGCCTTTTCGCCTTAAAAACCTTGTTTACAGCTTGTGCGCATCGATTTTGGCTTCGCGTTTATTAAAGATATGAGCTGACCATATCACTGAGGTACTCTTGGGCTTTGTGTATTACCTCGTATAACTCTGCATGCCTATTATTTTCTAGCCAGTGATTTTGTTGTACAAATTTAACAGGTCTTCTGAATATTGAATACTTTTACCCATATGGAGAGACGTTATCCGGCTCTGTGTGGAACCCCTTAAAAGGTAGATTTTTCTCGTCCCTCTACAGTTGTTGTCTATATTTTTTAAGCATTGCTGCTTTATTTTAGCCGCATGCACTGTTATTTTGTTGCAAGAAAACCACGTTCACCCTAGCTTTGGTCTATTTTTCATCGCGCACATTGCCCCTTTTGTAGACCCTTAGCCTGACTCTATGCTTACCCTGCTCACTTAATTCCCCTTTTGTCTTTTGTCAATTACCTAGTTTCTGGATGAACAGGCCTAGCATTTTGCCTGTAGCGGTATGCTATTTATTTGTTTTTATATGTCTTACTTAGACTTTTGGATGGTCTTTCTTGCCCTCCCGAATCGCAGTGGCAACTCAGCATCCTCCCTGAAATGTGTTTGATGCTTCAAATTTCGAACGTCTAGTGAGCACGTGCACCAACCGGATTCCTTCTATATTTGATGTAGACAATTACCTGCGAATTCTCTGAAATTTCCTAGTGATTCCGCTCTTGAGGGTCCGTAGGTAGGCTGCCATCCTTGTTTGTGGTTGGCTCTTCACATACTTTGTTTGAACTGGTAATTTCTGGTGGTGACTCTTCTATGCACCTTCTGATCTCCTGACACACTGTGCAAGTCTTGGCTATATTCCGTGCACAACTTTCTTTGGTTGTCTGTATTTTGGGATATAAGGATATTCTACCCTTGTAAAATGTGTGCACTTGGTTATTTGAACCTTGGTTCTTGCTGACTCATATCCAGGCCTCTTTTTCTGTTTTATAAATAACGTTTAGCAGTTTTTTCTCATTTTGCTCTTTTTGCCCACAGAATACCCACTTTCAGCCCTTGCTGCTACTAGGACCGCTCTTCAGAAACTTTGTGTCAGACGTTCTCTACTGCGTCTGCTTGGTTCTTCATTCTAAGTGTGCCCTGATGAAGGAAGCCTGTATTGGCACTTGTCCGAAACGCGCGTCGGCGCCTTCTTGTGTGTGATGATATGTATGTGAATGCTTGTGTATGAATCTGATTGCACAATAGGTTTGTTTGAGTGTATGAGTGAATGGATTTTGTGCCTTTTTTGAATTATCTTTGCGGTCCCTAGTTTTTACATTGTATTTCTGTACATGATCAAAAAAGTTTTACAGATATTATCTTATTGTCTAAATGAAAGTAATTTTCTATGAAAACAAAGTATACATAAAAAACCAAAAATAAAAAAAGCTTTCTTTGAATAAATACATTTTCTTTGTGGTTGTGTGGGTTAACTGTATGTGCGATTAGAATTTTTTTTCTCTGATACTTAGGGAACACCCATTTCCATGTTTTTCTCCAAGCAGTAAGGCAGTACCAGAGGACAGTGTAAAGCATTTGTTGTACACACTCAGTCAGCAAAAGGTTTCAAACACTCAAGAACTGAACTCCAGGCCAATTGTTATATCCTCAGAGTTTATTTTTAGAACCAACAGTTATAAAAATATACTTTTCAAGGTACAAGTACTCTAATGTAAATACTTTGCAGAGGAGCAATACGTTTGTACACACAATTACAGGATAGCTAATAAGCAATACAGTTCAGAAACCCACTCTAGCATTGAGCTCAATGGGTTTTTCATAGGAAAGTACAGTTAATTACTTTATGGATTACTTTAGTAGTTCCAGGACTAGATTTTAGATTCAGTCCTGGGGTGTAAGCTGAAACCAGATTAGCAAAAACGTTTTAGTTACTGTGGTGGATTTTTTTGAATATAAAGCAGTTTTAAAAGTTCACACTTAGAAACTTTTCAAGGTGATTCTGACAATGTTATTCAATGGGAGGAAATTCTGGTTACAGGTAAAGTACGATCACGTTACTTTTGTAACCCAGCACTAGTCTTCTAGGGCCAGCACTGGGGGCTTAACTCAAAACAGGTAGGTAATTGCGTTTCAGTATTTCGTACGATTTTTAAAGAATATTTGCAGTTTTCATAAGTAGACAGAAGAAATTTCATAGAAAACAGACAATGGGTTCCTATGGAGAAAATCAGGTAAACCAGCTAGGGATTACTTTTGCTGTTCAGTACTGGGCTGAAAGGTACAGTACTGGCTTCTCTCCTGATTACAGGTGAGTATTTTCGAATTCGGACTTTGGCTGATTTTATAGGAATATTTTCAGTTTTCAAAACTCCACACTTAGAAAATTTTCGAGTAAAAATGGTTCAATGATATCCAATGGCAGGTAAGTGAATTACCGGTTTCCAGGTGAGTACTTGGTTGGTGAAGGTAGGGTTCTGGGCGTGGACTCAGGGGTCCCCCAGGGTCAGGTGAGTACAGTTAGTTCAGTCCCAGCGGCGCAGGGGCGGCCGGGTGCATAGGTAGGTAGGCCCAATGTTATCCAATGAGGGGCAGGGGGCCTCCGGTTGTTGGCTGCTGGCTAGCAGGCCACGCGGCTGTGGGAGCTGAGCTCCTGGTCACTTGCTCAGGGCAAGGGGGGGAAGTAAGATAGGACAGAGAGGTCACAGCCAGCGTGTTGAAAAGTGAGTTCTCAGCACGAAATCATGAGAAGACCAGGTTTCTTCTTTTGGCAGAGTTTTTTCTTAAGTTGTAGAGATTAACAGCTCATCCACCCAACTGACAGCAAGCTCTTCAGAATGCCCAAAGACACCACAGTAGAGCCAACCTCAAACATTCTTACATGGAACAATGTCTGTCATTACTAGAATGACTGCAGCAGAAATAATTAAATAAAATCAGAAAGAGCATTATAACCTATCTCCCTCCTTCGTTCAAAACAAAATAAAACAACAATAAAAAACCCAATTGAAAATCAAGTGATATAATCACGCAGAGAAGGAGTAAGAGTAACCCGACTGGATTTACGTACCATCTGAAGAGCTTTGTCAGCAATTACTTTTGAATTTACATCCTGCAAATCTTTGCTGACAGCAACACGATTCAAATTCCAAACTCTGTGATCAGATGTTTAGACCGCATTTTTAAATACTTTGATAACTTGAATGGGTTTGGAAAATTTTGAACCAGACACAAAATCCCGGTCTCTTTATTTTTACAAAGTCACCAACCACGACATTTGTCATCTTCACAGCATGTCTTTTATCAAAATATTCTTTGCTCTTTTGACAGACACAATCCTCCTTTTCCTGCCAAGAAAAAGAGTCTAAACCATCCCCATTGAGTGCAATACATTTATTAACCCAAGGTGGTTCAAGAAATGTGTCTGGCTGTCGACCCCGAAATAACCGAAAAGGAGATTTACCAGTGACTGAATGAGGAACAAAGCGATACACACACACACCCTCCTCAAAACTTCATCCTTCCAATTGAGACCACACTGTTTAGCTAGAGACACTGTTTCTTTCAAAATCCTATTAAATCTCTCCACAGTTTCATTTGATTCCGGGTGATATAAAGCACACTTCTTATGAGATATGCCACAATTAACAAGAACATTTTCCATCTCTCCAGAGACTAACTGAACACCATTGTCAGTAATGTTTCAGGAATACCTTCCCTTGAAATAAGTGGCTTCAAGAAACCAATCACTGTTCCAGTATTTATATTCTTAGTGACTAAAATCTCAGGCCACCTAGAATAAAGATCCATAGCCACAATAATAAAAGTGTCTGAACCATCTCCATGTATGGGCCCTAGAATGTCAAGGGCGATATCCCTCCAAAGACCACTAGGACGAGATCTTTTTTCCATAGGCTGAGTTCTAATTTTCAAGTTCTTCTCGCTCAAGGAACACTAAACACACTGTCTCACCAAACGCTCAATCTTTAAATCTAAACCTGGCCACCAATAACTGGAGCGCACTCTTTCCTTGGTCTTAGAGATACCCTGATGAGCCTCATGTGGTAAATCAAGTAATTCTTGCCTTAAAGACAAAGGTGGCACTAATCTGTGACCTCTCAAAAGTAACCCATCACAACACGAAAGTTGTTCCTTCACACTCCAAAACTCATTGACTGCTGAATCACACTGATCCTTGTTGTTCCAACCATCACGGATAAGTTTAACAATCTCTTGAATCACCGGATCCTCCTTGCAAGCATCTAACCATTTATCATGTGAGATCACTTTGTAATCAATCTCACACACAAAATCCTGTGAAACTTGAACTCCAGAGTCTGGACAATCTTCTTAAGAAACAGGAACTAGCCTTGAAAGAGTATCGGCAACAAAGTTGTCAGAACCAGGTACATACTTTATCACAAAGTTGTAACCTTGTAATCCAACAAACCATTTAGAAATTCTAGGAGAGATAGCATCAATTCCTTTGTTATTAAGTACCTCACACAGTGGTTTATGATCCGTTCTAACTACAAAAGATGTTCCCCACAAAAATTTCTTCAATTTCTTTATTGCCCAATAAATTGCCAAAGCTTCACGCTCAATGACAGAGTACCTGGACTCAGCACCTTTAAGACTCCTTGAAATAAACATAATTGTATTCTCTGGAGAGATACCCCCTTGATAAAGAACAGCGCCAAGTCCCTTGAGACTGGCATCAGTGGAAATAATAGAATTCTTTGTTGGATCAAAATTTCGAAGATTCGGAGCCTTCTTCAATTTACTCTTAATCTCAATGAATTCCCTCTCACACAAGTCACTCCACTCAAACTTACAGCCTTTCTTTAACAAACCCCTCATATTAAAGGGGACATCAGAAAAATTCTTATTAAACTTAATATAGTGTTCAGCCATTCCCAAAAATCGCATAAGCTCTTCTTTAGAGACAGGCGAAGCCAAGTCAGAAATGGTGTTAACCAAGTCAACCTTTGTAACTACCCCTTCAGTTGTAATCGTGTGACCAAGGTAATCAATCCTATCAAGACCAAACTTACACTTCTCACGCTTAATGGTGAGATTGTGAGAACCAAGTCTGTCTAGTACTTTACGTACCCTTTCACCATGTTTCAACTCATCACATCCATACACTAAAATGTCGTCTTGATAAACGGAGGCACCTGGAATGTTGATTAATACCCTTTCCATGACACGCTGAAAGACTGCGGCCGCAGAGACCAAACCAAAAGGAAGCCTTACAAATCTAAATGTACCAAAAGGGGTCACAAATGCAGTTAAATCCTTAGATGACTCGTCAAGCAAGATCTGATGGTACGCGGACCCAAGGTCAATGGTACTAAAGAATTTAGCACCCTGCACCATACTCAAAATCTCTGAAATATTTGGAAGAGGATACTTATCCACCAACACACATTTGTTTAGTTGCCTACGGTCCACACACAATCTCAGTGAACCATCAGCCTTTCTGGCTGCTACAACTGGAGTGAACCAGGAAGTTCCTTCAACTTCTTCAATAATACCTTGCTCCTTAAGTTTTTGTATCTCCTTGAACATCTCATCTCTGACAGTAAAGGGAACGTTACAAACTTTACTAGAGACAGGTACGGAACCAGGATTCAATTTAATCTTATGGCAATACCCTGTAAGACATCCCAACCTTTCACCAAAAACTTTAGGATACTCTTCCATTAATTGTTTTTTCAAGCAAGATTCATTCATTGAAATGGTAGGTTGTTCTTGAGACTTATGGTTTTTCTTCAAAATATTGGGAGGATTGCTATGGGGATCAAGCATGACACCAAGGTCTTTTTGATGCCACCAACTGATTATACAATCCCCCTTCTTCGATACATAAACTTTGCCAGAGGTGAAACGATCCTCATACTCAATCAATCCTACAAAATACCCACTCAATTCAATAGGTTTCCCAGCATATGCAGTGGGACAAATGTCAGGTTTCAACAGTTTAACCTTGGACTGTAAGTTCTCAGAATAGAATTTATTAGAATTTATACTAATTTTGGCACCAGAATCGAAAAGAACCTTAGTTTTATGACCCCCCACTAGTATATAGTCTAGAGGTCCTTCACCACCAACCACAATTTGTCCACCCTCAAAATCATGTTGATCCTCATCAGCATCACAAGACTCAACATTGTGAGAAACTTCACTCACACTTGGCTTTTCACTCTTGAACCTACAAACACTAGCCATATGGCCTTTTCTTTTACAGTAAGTACAAACAATATTTATTGCTGGACACGTTTTATCATTTGGCCAATGTCCCATACTGTTACATCTGAAACATCGGCTTCTTTTTTTAAATTTGGTATTTGTTCTTTTCGTCTCAATTTTCTTTTGTCTTCACCTGAGCATCTTTCGTCTTACTAGACGCACCAGAATCAACAGAAACATCCTTGACAATATCCTTGTTCAGATTTCTTTTGAGCTCTTTCACACATTCTACAGAATGTTCTATCCTTTTAGCTATAACTAGAACTTCATCTAAAGATGGTTCATCTTTAAGCCACAGCTCATCGCGTATCTTCTCTGAAACACACCCAAGCATAAATTGATCTCGTATTCTTTCTTCAATAAGAGTATCAAACTTACAAGTGGAGGCCAACCGTCTTAAATCAGTAATATAATTTTCAATACTTTCACCCTCTTTCTGCATTTGTTTACCAAAGTGATAGCGTTCTAAAATAGTACTAACTTTAGGCAGGTAATGAGCATCAAGCTTATACATGCATAACTCAAACTCATTCAAAGTTGTTGCAACACTGTCAGGAACTTCAGCTAAATGTTCAAAAACATCCTGACCTTCAGAGCCTAGACAATGCATGAGTAATGCTGTTTTCCTCTCAATGCTCAGAGGTACCACACACACGCGCCTAGCGTTCAAAAACTTTTTTTCCACTTAGACCACTTAATTGGTGGATCCCCTGGAGACTGGAGAAAGAACGGTGCTGCTGTAACATTCTGCATCCTTACAAATATTAAAATTGAATGCACAAAAAGAACATATATCACAGTATTAAAATGAACATGCAGTTGACATCCCTCAATATCAAATAAAACCGCTGTGGCAATATAGATGTGAAATTAACCTATAAAATATTCACCAAATCAAATATTAAATAATGCATGTTAGCGATAGCAACATAGCCCAAAACTAGAAAGAGCATTATGCCACAAAATGAGGCATGCTTCAAATGACCACTAAAAGTGTGCTTTGAAATTTAAATTAAACAAAACACACCAAAAGCTGTGTCCGCTTCAATGAACATAGAAAGTCTGCGTTGTAACTTAAATTAAACAAGACTCCAAAAGCTGTGTGTGTCAGCGTTGCAGAGTCACATGTTTCAATTCACACAATGACAAACTGCGTGTCAGCGGCGTGCTATACGAACCTTCAAAAACATTATAGAAAGTATTTATTGCCGTGTGTATCAGCGATAATGACACACTCCAAAGCTGTGTCAGCGTCACAACATTAATGAAGAAGCAAAGCTATACTTAAAAGTTATGTGAGTGCTGTGTGTGTCAGCGGTGATGACACACTCCAAAGCTGTGTGTGCCAGCGTTGCAGAGACACACGTTTCAATATCATCAGCGGTGATGACACACTCCACAGCTGTGTGTCTCAGCGGTGCAGAGACACACGTTTCAATTCACGCAATATCAAACTGCGTGTCAGCCTTAAAAGTAGACAATAAAGTTGCTTCGAAAACAAAGTTAAAATGGCCGGCATCAGCGTAAGAAAAAGTGAAGACGTCACGCAGATCGTGAGGAAATCATCAAAATAATAGTAAATGGTTCTCCCAAGATGGCTGCCAACGACGTGGGAAGCGTGATGATGTCACACTGGTGCAGATAGAGTAGACGCTCTAGTTGCTCTCTTCGTTGAAATCATGCGCATAACAGCACAGTGTAAGAGCCCATGGAACGTTAAAGCCAGCTCGAAGGAGAGGAAGTAACGGTAAGTATTACTTCGCCTCAAAAGTCATTTACTTGAAAAGTAAAACACTTGAAAATGATGCGACACTGCTCATCCGTCTCCCCAAATAAAATATTTCCCAAACAACGTCGTACTGTAAGAGACAAGCCTTAAAGCCGAAGTCTTCTAATATTTAATTGATGTCAAAGTACAAAAAAACAAAATCGAACAATCTTACTTGAGGCCAATGTTCAATTTACGCCGTAGTTGAATCTTAATGTCTTGGAGTTGAGCTATTGTCCTCCTTTAAAAGCCCAATCTTCGCCAGTGTTGAAAAGTGAGTTCTCAGCACGAAATCATGAGAAGACAAGGTTTCTTCTTTTGGCAGAGTTTATTCTTAAGTTGTAGAGATTAACAGCTCATCCACCCATCTGACAGCAAGCTCTTCAGAAGCAGAAATAATTAAATAAAATCAGAAAGAGCATTACAACACAGCGGCACTCGGGTGGCTGGGTGCAGGGTGCTTTTGAGCCGTCGGGCGCTCAATGTTATCCAATGAGGATCTTGAAAAAGATACAAAGGCTGCAGGCTCGGGGACGGTGACTCTCCAGGGGCGACCAGCACTTCGAGGGGTAAGTTGGAATCTTGGAGCACAGGTAGGTACCCCAAAGGGAGGCACAGGGGGTAAAAGCTTACCCTCGGCTGGTCGCGGTTGGGGTGACCCTGGTTCTGAGTCTGCAGGCGTCGGCTGGTTCGTCGAGGAGGGTCTTTGGGCACTGGACTTCGGGTCCCAGTCGCCGGGGGGACGTCCTCGTGGGCTTGGTTCGGGTTGGACCGGCCCGGGCTCGGCTGGTGCAGAGTGGGCAGGTCCGGAGTTTCCTGGTGAGCACCAGGTGGGGTGATGCAGCAGAGCCTCTGCTGATGGGAGTCTCAATCTTCTAGAGGGTCAAGGTAGGCAGGTCCTGGGTGTCCCAAGGTTGCTGTCCACGGAGGTCGCCGGGATTTAGGCAGGAGAAGGTTCCAGGATCAACAGGCCGGTAGGGCTGGGGCCAAGTCAGTTGTTGTTGTCCTGCTGTTAGCATCTGCGCGGCTGGTCTTCTTCTTGATCTTCTTTCGATTCCGGGATCTGAGGAAGGAAGGTTCAGGGAGCCCCTAAATACTAAATTTAGGGGCGTTACAGTTAGGGCAAGGGCAGGGACCAATGGGTCCCTGTCCTGGGGTGAGGACACCCCCTAGCCTGCTCTCCTGTGGGAGGGGGGCAGGAGCCTAGCTGGGATTGGGCAGGGCTCCCCATCTACAAGATGGCCGGAGCCCGGGGTCGTGCTTCACCTCGCCTCCACCTGAGGGGTGGAGTTGGCAAAGGTTGGCACACCCTCCTTCCTAACATAGTTTTTCTCGCCAGTCTTCCCGCCAGAGTGGGGGTAGAACGGGTGGGGGGGCCAGTTGCTGGGTTCAGCAAATGGTCTGGAGAAGCTCTCAGAGGCGCTATGCCTTTGAAGCTTCCCCCTGTCCATCCTGGGGGAGGAGACATATCACCTCGACCAGGATGCGCATTGTTGCAAGCCCAGGAGAGCGGGGCTCTCCACCCAGGGGTCCAGCAACATGTCTGCTGTGTGGCAGCCACTCAGCCCAGACGTGGATTGTAGGTTCAGGTTTTGGAGGGCATCTCTAGGATGCCCTCTCGTGCATTCTACATTAAATCCCACACTGGCATCAGTGCTGGTTTAATGTGCAGAGAAGTTTGGTACCAAACTTGTCAGTCTTCAGTGTAGCATTTATGGTGCTGTGGAGTTCGTAATGATGACCTCCCAGCACCATATACTCATAAATGGCATCACTGCGCTTACAGTGCCCAGGAATGGCCCTGGGTACTGTAGGGGCACAGGGCTCATGCCCCTGTGCCCTCACCTCTGGCATAGGGCTCCCAGTTAGAGGGGTGACTGAAGTATGCCAGGGCAGTGGGTTCTGTGGGCAAGGCACACAGGGATGTGTGCCATGTTGACTCTTGTTTTAGTTCTGTACTTAGGCACTCAGCCTGCAAAGGCAGTGTGTGGGTGCCTGGGTACAGGGCCCCTGAGGGTGGCACAATAAGTGCTGCAGCCCTCAGGGATCTCCTCTGGTCACCATGCCCTGGGTACATAGGGTACCATTTACTAGGGGCTGACGGTGGCAAGAGGTGCCAATTGGGTATTTTGTTTCAGCATAGCTTTTCTTTTTAGGGAAGTAACACAGGCCCTGGGTACCTGATTGGCAGGGACCTAGGGCACACTCAATCAAGCACATCAGCAGTTCAGAAAAAAGTGGGGGCATACCAATGCAAGAAAGATGGCACTTTCTCACAAGTGTGCATCGTCTAAGGTCAATCCTCTACTCCCCTCCAGATAGTTTTACTTTATCTACTTCTCTTGGCTCGCTCTGGTTTGGCTCACGCATCAATTACAGTACATTTAGCTGCCATTTCCAGTTTCTGCAGATCAGCTAAGGTTCCATCTCTATGGTCCTGCAGGCTAGTCAAGCCGTTTAAGTCTCTTTAGGATGTTCCCTCCAGGAAGGGTACCTCCTTCTGCATGGCAGTAAAAAAGGGGGTGGTGATGGACGAAGCATCTGAACCAATCAAAACTCACACCCAGTCAACAGATCTGGGTTTAATCCATCACCATTTAGCCCACTCTGCCACCCCAGTTCAGACATGGCCATATGCAAATCAGTCTAACCCTGTGCCTCATGGGAACAGTCCAGCCCGAACTGCCAAGCCATGCCTTCCCTGGACCGGAAACAAGCTTCCTAGGACCGGTTTCTGGCCTTTCAGCCGTCTTCAGCCAGGCTTGCTTTAATCCCGTGGCAAAGTGAGCAAGGGACTCACGTCTGAGCATACCCTGCCAACTTATGGCGAACACGCCAGTCTTACGGAAGACTGATATGAAGTTCCTATCCTGGAAAGTGACTCTTCTCCTAGCTCTCACTTCAGCAAGAAGGTTTGGGGAACTTCAGGCTTTTACTCCTCAAGAACCTTTCTTACAATTCAAACAAGACCGTTATTCTACGAACAAACCCTAAGTTCATCCCTAAGGTTCCTCCAGATTTCCACCTTAATGAGTCAGTTGTTCCAAAATCCTTCTTTCCAAGCCCACAGACTGTAGCGGAGCATGCTCTGCACGCTCTAGATGTTAAAAGTTGCCCAACATTTTACTTGAACAGGACAAGGCCATTCAAGTCAAATCAGCTTCTTATTGCGTACAATGCACCTAGAAAAGGTTTCCCAATCACTAAGCAAAGCATTTCCGGATGGATGTCAAGTGCCATTGTATTCTATACTCTGAAGTCAGTAGTCGGTGCCCACTCTACAAGAGCGATATCCACAGCGCTGTTTGCAGGTATATCCCTGCCTGACATTTGTAGAGCAGCAACTTGTAGGACACCGCTCAAATTCACCAAGCATTACTGCTTGGATGCTGGTAATAAGCGAGATGCGGCGGGGGGACAAGCTGTTCTCATACATCTTTTTCAATAAGGTAAACCTTCTTTTCTTTGGGTCCTTCCCACCATCCTTTACTGTCTTTCATTTTCAATGATTTAAGGTATAGATGTGTTCTTTGAATAATTTTAGTTATGTATTTATATGTGTATATTAATGTATACAGGCAATGCTGTCTTGTATACCTTTTCTGCAGTTGTTACGACATGAAAATGTGTTAATCACTGCTCTCTACTCTGATTCAAGCATGTGAATCTATGAAAGTTCCAATACTGTAGTAAGAAATAAGTTACTTACTTGTACCTTTTGTTCTCCAGTATTGGAATCTTTCATAGATTCACATGCGACCCGCCCGCCTCCCCTGGAAAAGGCTCACTTATCTCAGTTTTTAGGTCTCGCCTACGCAGCGCGCATGTGCTGCATATGAGAGAACCTCATGTTATCGATGAGCTTTTTATCCCCAAAAACGTGAACGCGTTGCATTGCTTTCTATTGCAACGCGTGCACGTTTGGCGATCTCCTCGCGGGAGCGAGCGGCTGGCATATGGCAGCAATTATCGCGGCGCCAGCCGCTCCCTTCCGCGAGTGAATCGCGCAGGCCCCCTCATCTCTCCCCTCCCCCTGCCGCGAGGCACACGCGCTTGTTTTCCTTATCACAAATGAAGCAAACAGCTCTGCCACAAAGGTTGGTGCAGTTTCTAATTTAATTAATTAGTTGAGCAAACTAGCAAATGAGGCAGATTAGCGCGCCCATCCACCCGACTCGTAACTTTTTCTCGAGCTGGCCCTTTTCCCTGCAGGCCGGTCATGTGCGCACAGGACGCAGACTCTCTGATAATGCTGCTTTCATGTTCACGGGCAAGATGGGCATCCCGCACGTTGGTATGTGCACGTGGTCTCCGACGTGATGTGCAGGGGTGGCGGGTCGGTGGGTACTTCTAATCTTGCTGGGGTGTTGCAGGTTAGCCCACTCTGCAGAAGGCACGATGATGGTGTGGGGCCTGGCCGTGTGCGTTCTGCTGTGGGCTCTGCCCTGTTGGGCCCATTTCCCGTGGCCCTGCAACTCCACCGAGGCTCTGCTCAGCAAGGAGTTCTGCTTGGTGTGGGACGGTGATGGCTCTCCCTGCGGACAGCTCTCCGGGCACGGCAGCTGCCAAGCCGTGGAGGTGTCCCAGGCCCCCAACGGACCCCAGTGTCCGCTTTTGGGTGTGGACGACCAGGAGGCCGGACTGTGGGGGAGCGGCGCATGCAGGTGCGCAAGAGCATCAGCCAGCTGAGCGCCACCGAGAGCATACAACTCCTGCCCGACCTGAACCTGGCCAAACGCACCACCAGCCCCGACAACGTCATCTCCACTGGTACCTACGAGCAGATGGACAACGGGTCATGGCCGCTCTTCGCAGACATCAGCGTCTGCGACCTCTTTGTTTGGATTCACTACTATGCCTCCCGGGACTCGTTGGTGCTGGCGGAGGGCGAAGAGGAGACTGCGGTGTGGAGAAACATCGACTTCACCCACGAAGCACCCCCTTCCTGCTGTGACACCGGTTCTACCTGCTCTTTTGGAAACGCAAACTCCAGAATGTGACTGGGAATGAGAAGTTTACCATCCCCTACTGGGACTGGAGGACGCCCAGGACTGCAAGGTCTGCACCTACCAGCTGATGGGGGACCGGCACCCCACAGTAGCCGGCCTGCTAAGTCCGGCTTCCTTCTTTTTCCTCCTGGCAGGTAAGAACTGGAGTAAGACGTGTTGCTGCGAATTCCTGCTATGTAGCGATTCCCCATATCTTAGTGAGTTGTCTAAGCAGTAAGATGTGGAATTTTTGCAAACACCTTGCCTGCTCTGAATTTGCACTCCCCTTATAGCTGCTCCAACGAAACTACAAGTCCCAACATGCAAAGCTTTGTTCATGAAAAAGCCAGGTCTAGTGTCCAGTTATGACGTGGGGCTCTTACAGTTCCCTTTGATGATTCATTATAGCCACACTGTCTGTGCTCTGCAGTGTCCCTCACAGCTGCTTCTAGCATGGCCTTGCATCACTACTCTGTGCTGAATCCATGGCTACTGGCGTGAGCATATCCCTCGAACGCTATACTGCACCGTCTCCCTCACAACTACTTTACGCATGGTCTTCATCACCATACTGTCTACTCACATGAAACTTCTTTTTTTTTTCTGCACGGACTTCCATCTTACTTACAATTACCTTTGTTTCATTCTCACAAGTGAAGCACACAAACGGAGCGTTGGAGGTTTCTCATGTTGATGCAGTTCCTAATTTAATTAATTAGTTCAGCAAATTAGAAAACGAAGCAGATTAGCGCCCCTATCCACTTGGCACGTAACTTTTTCTCGAGCCTTTTCTGTTGCAGCTGCCTGTAGCATGGTTTACCTTTCTGTTCGATTGAGCTGTGTATAGAATGGTTCTCAATCGCCATACCATCTTATTCCATACAGCTATCTATAGAATGGTCCTCAATCACCGTACTGGTAGTCCATACAGCTGTCTCCTGTAGGTCCTTAATTGCTATTCTATTTTTATACCCTATATAGTTGTCTCCAACTGGGTCATCCATCGCTATAGTGGTTTGTGCTCCATACAGGTATCTATAGAATTTTCCTCAGTTGCCGTACCATTAGTCCATACAGCTGTCTACCGTATGGTCCTCAATTGCCATACAGATATATTTTGTGATCTATACCTTTGTCTTCATCATGGTCTCCATTGCTATAGTGTTTTGCAGCCCATACAGCTATCCGCAGTGCGCTTCTTAATAGCCGTATGTCTGTAGTGTTGTCTAGTGTAAAGAAAAGGACGGGCTCTAAGCCCACTGTAAGTTTTTGATATGGCCCTTGTTTTCATCTGTAAGACATTTGATTTGAAGACTCCTATGTTCCATGAAGATATCACTATGTGCCAACTCCTCAGAGGACCCAACTCCTTTAAAGAACACCAAATGCTGCCTATGCTTCCACCGTGAAGACATGTGAGAACTGTAAAGGTAGCAAACCTAGCAGTGCCCCCACCCATATGATCCCAAGCTTTTAAAAAAAAATGTTTTATTGACATTTGTAATCCTACACAGCAATATATTGAAGACATGAAATAATAATGCAATATAAGTGGAAGAAGATGGAGCTAGGTACTATCCAACCAGGCAGCAAACATGTCAGACGGCAATGTTACATCAAATGAATAATCGGGGGAACAAACAAAATATTCAGCTTTATAATCAATAATACCTCAGTCGTGCCCTTCCACTTCTCTGATGAGGGCAGCAGCTTAGTAGCATCCCCTGTTTCACATATCAAAGATGTATCTTATACACCATTTTACACATTCCTCAGGGCCTACTAATTACTAGTGTACACCGTAATAAATACTGGGTACTCCATGGATCTTACGTGCCATAGACATCTCTAGTTAATGACAAGTATAACGAGCATTGGCATAGCCAATGCGTCTCGACTTTGGAACTTTATAAGTGTTTAGCATATTGTGCTGCATAATTAAATACTTATAACATCCCAAAGGCGAGAGCTATTGGCTATTCCAATGCTTGTTCTATTTGTGCGCACTTGTGCTTGGAAAATCTGAGGGACTAGATCTTCTCTCAGGAAGGTTCTACAGGATGGCCTCTTCTGATTGGCTAGTTCTAAGTTTGGTCTTTTACTAAAGGGCAGGGATATGTTACAAAACATTTTAAGGTCTAAGACCTTATGTTCTATGTCTAATGGGACATTTATTTTAATAATACCGGGGACTCCCATCTCGATGACTGGGAATGATTCAAGCATGTGAATCTGTTCGATTCCAATACTGGAGAACTATAATTACAGGTAAATAACTTGTTTCACTCTGGGACAGGGTGATGCCCGCTCCCCACAGGAAGGGGTCATCTATAGGGTGTAGTGAATCCAGGGGTAGGTAGCCAATTGGCTACTAACCCTCACTCCCCTTATCGCCCCTAAATTGAGTATTTAGGTGGCCCCCTGACAACTGGAAATCAGATTAGACTGTTGAAAATCGAGTCCGCACGAATAAGGACCAACGAGCCGAGAACTGAAGACCTGCACCAAAGATTGATGCAAAACCCTGTCAGTCTGCTTGCACTTAGACTATCGCTGGGACCGACTTCACCAAAGAGCTGGACACCCTCCCCAAACCCTTGGAGGACTGCCCAGCACCTCCACAATAGTAAAAGAGCTCCCTTGGAGTAGAGGAGATGCTCCTCTGTGTCTGCAGGCACAGCAAAGGATCTGGCTGTCCACTGTGCTGCTAGGTGCCCGGCTCACTGAAGGAGCATTGTCACAGGAGAAAGGTCTTCGTACTCCAGAAGGTCAAATCTGTCTCCTTGCCATGTTTGGCCAGGACCCTGAGGTGCTGGAAAGCAACAATATCCTGAGTGCAGGAGCATGTGCAGCAACCTAGGCTTGTTGGTGTTCCAGACCTTACTCCGCCAGCACCAAGCACGACCTACCGTTGAGGGACATCAGGATCAATCAGGCCAGCCCCAAGAAGGACTCTACTGTCCTGTTTCGCTCTGCACCCAGTAACCAAGATCCAGAGTGAGCCTCTGACCAACTGCGACCCAACTCCTCTAAGCACCTGTACTCCCGTTCTCCACAGCCAGAGTCTGAGGGAGGCGACGGTGCTAACATGGCCCTGAGACCCTCAGGTGCTGAGCCCATCTTTGTGTTTAGCCGGACTGTTCCGCCAGTCGCCACCTGTAGCCTCTTTCTGCAGGGAATGAGAACCGCAAGAGTCTTCAGCAGCGCTACTCTACTGGACAAAGTACCACTGCACAGGAGCTCTTCCAGCCCGTGTTCGAGTGGACCAACAGAGTCCCTGGGTGTCCAAGACTGGAGAGCCCCTGTGGGTTCAACCCCACTGGCTCTCCCAGTCCCCGCTTGCAGCCTCTTTTCAACAAGACTATTTCCCACTCAACGCCAAAACTCACCTCTGCACCTGGACGCCCCATTGGCGACCTGCTGGTGCTCCCTAGAACCTTGCCCCATACGTACCTAAAATCCAGAAGAACTGTAAGTCTTTCACAATTGAGTGTATGCAGTATGTTTCTATATAGTAATTACATTACCGCTTTAAAGTTTGAAATACAGTGGATTTTCTATTTCTTGAAAAATCACTCTCTAAAAGAGAGTACTTACTTCATTTCGATGATCGTGCTGTTTAAATTCATATATAAAATCTTTTCTTTCTTTTTTTTTTTTTTGTAAGTTGGCGTCCGATTTCTTCATTGAATGTGTCTCTCAGGGATGCTGTGTGCAATAAATAACGCTATCCTCTGATCAACCGAAACTGTATAGTATGACAATAGAGAGCATTTGTGAATATTATTTTAACCTCCGTAAACCAGTAAGGGTCGCCTGGACTCTCTGCAGCGTACCTCATTTTGGTGCCCTATATAGAGAGCCAGCTTCCTACATACCTGTGTTTTCTAAGTGGCGGTTGAGATACCACATCTTGTAAACAAATGTTAAAGAATAATTGATGGACAGAATGCAGAACAATGTCCTACATTAACCCCAGTACAGAGATCTAGGCCTAAATCCACCGTTTGTTTGCTCCCCATGCCATTCCAGTTTGAATCCAGGATTAAAACAGGATGCTTGTTTCTGGTCCAGTGATGACCTTGTTTGGCACTTTGGGCTAGACTGTTCCCATGAGCACAGGGTCAAGACTGATTTGCATATAGCTGGGTCTGAATTGGGGTGGCGAAGTGAGCTAAAGAACGATGATGTATTCAACCCAAATCTGTGACTGGGAGTGAGTGTCTGAAATTTTTCAGTGCTGCATTCATCATCTCCTTGTGTTTGCTTTGTTCGCCCTTAGTTGGCAGGGTATGCCCAGACGTGGTTCCCTTGCTCACTTTGCCACTGGATTCAAGCTAGCTTGGCCGATGTAGGGGCTTACCCTGAAAACAGTCCCTGGGTGAGAGTCTGAAAAGTTTGTGCTTCGTCCATCATCTCCTTGGGTTTACATCTTGTAAAAAGGCAGGGTTCCCCACATCAGAGAGACCTAGGAGTCTAAATTACTTCACCATTGTTTTTATGACTGAGATAGGGAACAAGCATAGTCTCCTGGCCAGCCAGTTTGTGCTGGGGCACCTGCCGTCCACCCCACACTATCTTTAGGGTGTGCAGAAGTCAATAATGTGTGTGCTTCAATGTTCTACTTTGGTTGATATTAATCATCAAAAGAAGTGTGGCAATAATTCAGCCTTAACATTCGGATACCAGGAAATAAACGTGTGTGGTAAAATCTTTGGTCGGAATGTGCTAGGTACAGAACATGTTACTCTGTTTTCTCTTACGGCAACTTTTATTAGTATGTAAGGAAATCTGTTGTAATGCTCTGTTGATCTGTGTTTAGCTTCCAGAAAGTTCAAGTTAATACTCATGAGTTGTTTTGTTTCAGGCTCAAGGGAGGATCTTTGGTAAATTAAAAGAAGAAAATTTCTTTGGGCCTAAAGAAGAAGTTAAGCTTGAAACGCACATTAAGGTGCCATCATATGCTGCTGGAAGAGTTATTGGCAAAGGAGGCAAAACAGTAAGTGCATGAAGAAAATATGAATAGCAGTACATCGTTTTGCACTTATGTCCACCCTCTTCTGAACTGCACGGTTTCATTTTCCTGCTTTAAGGCGCAGCTGGAATCTCTCGCACCACATCTTTGCTTTCTCAAGTCTCCTTCTTATTGAAACCATTGGTGCATTTAATTAGCAGCACAGTTTTATTCCGATTTGTAGTTTGTGGAAGTGGAATTTGTGGACTGCACCCTTTCGAAGTGGTGACTTTCAAATTAACACTCTCAGCTTGTGTGAACGTTTATTTTCTTCAATTTATAATTTTAGAAATGTATGTCTATTATAGCACAGTGTACGTAGCAACTCTACAAAACATAGCGTGGATGTGTTTACACATCAACAGGCTAATGTTGGACAGGCAATGCTAAAAACACTTTCAAACAACTGCAACACCCACTGGTTGGCCACCGCTTTTGGAGGGTACTGCTATACAGTCTGTGCAAAGCATGTGTATCTACAGCACACATGCCTCAAACGGATTGTTACCTACCCTGTAAGCATCTGTTCTTGGCAGGTAGAGCTGTATATTTACATGTGCCCTCCCTGGACACCTATGGTGTTGCAGTTCTTATTATTCACATTGTATACGCGTGAACATCTATATACTACACTTACTTACTCCATTCTCACCCTTGTGCGGGAAAATAATCTAACAATGGAGTCGATGCCCATGCGCACTATCAATGTGTCACTTCGCCTCGTGACTGGAAAAGACTTCTTCAAAGAAAAACAACTTGCAAACATCCAGACCAAACCCTAGATGGCAGGAGTGTGCAAAGCATGTAAATCTACAGCTCTACATGCCAAGAGCAGATTCTTACAGGGTAAGTAACATAATCCTTATCATTTGAAGTGGCAGAAATCATCTTGGCTGCAATATAATCTGTTTACATAGGCCACTGT
Organism: Lissotriton helveticus; assembly: GCF_964261635.1. NCBI lineage: Eukaryota > Metazoa > Chordata > Amphibia > Caudata > Salamandridae > Lissotriton > Lissotriton helveticus. The sequence goes on along the minus strand of NC_136071.1, from coordinate 909,259,545 downwards.
CTAACTTTGTTGCCTTCCGTGAGTCAGATGATTTGAATCCTTTTCAAGCATGACTCTCAGATATTTTGTATTTTTTGGGGACTCTGCAGTGTCAGAACTATGCTTGAGATCATAGAACCTTAGTAGGCAGAGACTGAGTCATCCTACCACCTGAGTACCCATGAGCCCGGGACCGATTAGCTATAATCTCACGTGCCCTCCTACTCGTTCACCGAGGCACAAGTGATTAGACACCCCAGAACACAACACTCCAAAAACCTCTCAGGAATTGCGGTTGCAGGACATACCCTTTCGCTCTTACACTCGTACTAGTCCGCAATAAGTTCTGACACAGACACGAGGAAAATTTAAAATGTTTATTTTAACTATTGTGCTCTAGTATGCAGCATAAGTAAGAAAATGCCTAACACAAATGCTGTCAGCATAGTAAGTAGTCCATAAATCATAAAAGGAGCTGTCATTGTATAAGACAGGATAGCCTAACCTCCCTCCACTTCTACAGAAGCAAAATGATTATATATCAGAAGATCTTTGAGTGTTGGCAGCAGACCATATACTTTAGCATACACAGATGAAAGCTTTACATCTCAGGTGCTGTCACGATCTCGTCCCTTGAAAGATCCTTTTCAAAGTGTGTTGTTACCTATTCTTGCATGCCTATGACAAAAACTTTACCAAACAGCTGCATATTTGTTTTATATAGGTGCTAGGGCCTGACCAGAACAGAATAACAAGGAATATTGGTGTTTGATCTTGTCTACAGTGTTAAGACTAAATCCCAGGAGAGGACAGAAAGCAAAAACGCAAAAACCGTTGGGTCTGTGTGAAAGTATAGTGTATGTATAGTAACTTGCGCAAAGCAGAGGTCAGTCACATGCTAACAGAAGGAAAACAGAGGGCCCACACAGGCTATATGACACTTGCATCTGGTGCAGACCAACACGATTGGAGTCACCTAGTGGTGCTGGAGAGCTATTGCTGGTACCTTTTGGGGTGAGGGGAATTCCAGACCCAATTCAATGTCTGGAGGATGTTCACAAGGTGAGCAATCTGTGGGTAGATGGTGTGTATTCAACAGAAATCACAAGTTACTTTCCTTCGGTAACTATATATCTGTAAGAAACAGTAGTTAGTGTTAGATTCCTTACCTTAGAATATCCCCAGGCGTCAGACTGGATCCGGAAAGTTTTGCATAGCAGTACCCCTGGGTGTCGTCTGCGGCTCCGCGGCCAGAGTCGTGATCGCCTCGATGACGTCGTCTGAGTACTTAGATGCCGCCCTCGCGTGCGGACGTCAGTTCTTGTACATATCTTTCCGCGCCAGGAACGCAGAGCCATGCCAGATACCGACACTGGTGCCATGAAACTAGGTCCCTGAAAGGGAATGTCCTTAACCCCAGATAACGGTTTGCAGAACGGGGAGGATGGGTGGGGGGCGGTAAGGAATCTAACACTAACTACTGTTTCTTACAGATATATCGTTACCGAAGGTAAGTAACTTGTGCATCTGAAAGAAACAGGTTAGTGTTAGATTCCTTACCTTAGAATAGATACCCCAGCAATACCAACCCCGGAGGGTGGCCTGCAAACCAAGATCACACCAGAAAGTCCTGGAGAACGGAATGGCCGAAAAAGCCATCTCTCTGGACTTGGCTGTCCAGGCAATAGTGTCTAGCAATCGTGTGCAGCGACGCCCACGTAGCTGCCTGGCAGATGTCCTGCAAGGGGACTCCCCGACCCAGGGCAGTAGTAGCTGCCATGGCCGTAGTGGAATGGGCCCTCAGCCCAACAGGATCCTCCTTCTTCGCCAAGGAGTAACAGACCTTGATGCACAACACAACCTACAGAGAGATTGTCCGCTTGTGCACCACCCGTCCCTTCTTCGTGCCCATGTAACCAACAAAGAGCTGGTCGTCCACCCGGAACTGGCGTGTGCGGTCTAGATAAAAGGAGAGCGCACGTTTTGGGTCCAGACGGTGGAGCCTCTCTTCCTCCTTCGAGGGATGCGGAAGCGGAAAGAAAGTGGGCAAGGTGATGGACTGCCTGATGTGAAAGGCTGTAACCACTTTAGGCAGGAAAGGACGAGTTTTCAAGACAACATTGTCCGGATGGACAGAAAGGAAAGGAGGCTTAGAAGATAGAGCCTGGAGCTCACACACTCTCCTGGCAGAGGTGTTGGCAACCAGGAATGCAATCTTGAGAGTCAAAAGACGAACAGGGCAATTGTGAAGTGGCTCGAAAGGAGCGCACATCAAATAGGTAAGAACCAGGTTCAAGTCCCACTGACGCATCACGAAAGTAACAGGAGGAAACATGTGCGTGATGCCTTTCAAGAATCTATTTACAACAGGGGACCTGAAAAGAGAAGGCTGATCAGGAAGCCTCAAGAAGGCAGAAATGGCAGAGAGGTAGCCTTAGTGCCCAGAGCAGAGCCCTGCTGGGCAAGAGACAGAAGGAAGAGAAGAATCTCTGAAAGGGGGCAGAGAGTAGATCCGCAGCCTTTGCTGTGCACCATGCCACAAATTTGTTACACCTGCAGGCGTATACCGATTTTGCGGAGGGACGCCTGGCTGCCAGAATCACATCACAGACTTCAGGAGGCAGGTCAAATGGCCTCAACTGCCGCCGCTCAATCTCCACGCATGGAGGCTGGACAGGTTCGGGTGGAGGACCGTCTCCTGCTGCTGGGACAGAAGGTCCTCCTGAAGAGGCAGGCGTATCGGAGGATCTACTGACATGCTGAGTAGCTCGGGATACCAGTATCTTCGTGCCCAGTCCGGAGCCACGAGGATGACTTGGGCCCGGTCGCACCTGATCTTCTTCAGCACTCTGGGCAGAAGTGGTATAGGCAGAAAGGCGTTCAACAGACCGCAGCTCCACTCGCGACGAAAAGCGTCTGAGCGAGCGCCGCCTTGGAAATTCCAACGCGTAGAACTGGTGACATTGCGCGTTTGCTTTGGTGGCGAATAGATCTAACCAAGGCTCTCCCCACTGCTGAAAGAGGCCTTGCGCCACGTCTGAGTTCAGACGCCATTCGTGATCCATAATGCACCGGCGGCTGAGTTCGTCCGCCCTGGCGTTCAGGGAACCTGCCAGGTGTTGAACCACCAGGGTGACGCCCTGGTGTTCCAGCCATTGACAGAGGCGCAGAACCTTCTGACAAAGGGTCCACGACCCCACCACGCCCTGTTTGTTGCAGTCCCACATGACGGTGGTGTTGTCCGTGAACACCTGCACCACACTTCCCCGGACAGAGGGAAGGAATGCCTTCAGTGCAAGCCGTATCGCCTGCAGCTCCAGAAGGTTGATTTGGAGCCGGGACTCCGCCGGAGACCAGAGGCCTCTGATCTCCCTCTCTCCCATGTGGGACGCATCCGTTACCACTACGTGCTCCGGTTGGGGTAGGGAGGGAGATCTGCCACTGACCCAATCACCACTGCAACGGTCTTGCAGTGCCCTCCGAGATCCGGACGTGGTCGGACAGGTTGCCCTGATGCTGTGCCCACTGAAACTTCAGGTCCCACTGCAGAGCCCGCATCCGCCACCTGGCGTGATGCACCAGGAGGATGCAGGAGGCCATCTGCCCCAGGAGCCGCAGCGTCAACCTGACCGAAACTCTGGATAAAGGCTGAAAGATCGGAATCAGAGCCTGAATATCCCGAACCCGCTGTTCGGGAGGATACACCCGAAACTGGGCTGAGACCAGAACTGCTCCGATGAAAAGGAGCTTCTGAGAGGGGCACAGGTGTGACTTTGGCACGTTGATGGAGAACCCCAGCGAGTGCAGGAGGTCGGCCGTAGTCTGGAGGTGGGAGACGACTGTCTGGGGCGAGCCCGCCTTCAACAACCAATCGTCGAGATGGGAGAAGACAAACTCATCTGCGCAGATGAGCTGCGACCACCGCCATCACTTTCGTGAACACCTGTGGGGCACTGGTAACGCCGAAGGGGAGCACGGTAAAATGAGTGCTTGTGCCCTACCGTGAACCGCAGGTAACGCCGGTGGGCCAGCAGGACAGGGATGTGGAAATAGGCGTCCTGCAAGTCCAATGCTACCATCCATTCTTCTGGGTCCAGGGTAGCTAGGACCTGAGCCAAAGTCAGCAACTTCTCCTTCCAGAGGAAGCCGTTGATGCTCCGTAGGTCCAAGATAGTGCATAGGCCTCCTTTGCCCTTCTTGGGTACCTGAAAGTAGTGGGAATAGCAGCCACGTCCTACTTCTGGCCCAGGAACGCGCTCGACGGCCCCCTTGGCCAAGAGGGCCGTAACTTCCTCCTGCAGAAGTTGCAAGTGATCCCCCGACATGCGGTGGTATTGCGGTGGCATGGCTGGAGGGGTCGCCTCGAAGGGTAGGGAGTAGCCCCTTCGGATAATTTGCAGCACCCACCTGTCCGATGTGGTGGAGCACCAGTGGAGGAGGTGATGGTGAACCGTGCCCCCCACTGGTGTCGAATGGGCCTGAAAACTCTGACTAGGAGGATTTTGAGGCAGATGCTGTGGGGGGCGGGTGTGGAATAACCTTGCCGGTGTCCCCCTGGCACCGCCATGGCGGTTACCACATCCGCGACCACGTTGAGGTTGGTTCTGTGGCCTTTGGCTAGCTGGACGTGTGGGGGCGCCCCTTCCTTGGCCAACGAAAGGAGCAAAAGGCGGAAGTTTGCTGGTGTTGACCGAGGCCCAAGGACTTGGCCATAGCCATGGAGTCCTTGAAACGCTCCAGCGCACTGTCCGCCTTGTCGCCAAAGAGGCAACGGCCATCAAAGGGCATGTCCATAAGGGTGGCTTGGACATCCCCCAAAAAGTTGGCGGACCTCAGCCAGGCGTGGCGGCGAACCGCCACCGTCGAAATCGCCCTACCCAGTGAGTCCGTGGTATCAAGTCCACACTGTATTAAATAGCGTGCTGCATCCTGTCCCTCTGCTAGGGCTTGGGTAAACTTTGCCTGGACCTCCACCGGGCACTGCGGCAGCACTTGCGCAACCGTATCCCACAGAGAGTGGGTGTAACGGCCCAAAAGGCAGGCAGTGTTCACAGACCGCAACCCCAAACTCAGTGAGGAGAACAGTTTTTTCCCAAACTGATTGTACCTTTTGGATTCCCGATCCGGAGGAGCGGTCGTGAATGCGGTCTAATAGGTAGAGGCCTGGATCACCAGACTCTCGGGGTGGGGGTGAACGGACAGGAAGTTGGGGTCACCCGGAGCCGGGAGGTGGAGTCTGGCCACGTTCCGATCGACAGGGAGGCCTGTGGAGGGCTTGGACCAGGTGCCCCAGAGAACGTCGGTGAGGGCTTCGTTGAACTGCAGTAGAGGCTCCAAGGAGCTTGCCTGCGGTTTGAGCACCTCAGTGAGTAGGTTAGTCCTCACGGCCGCGACAGGGAGCTCAACAGCCAAGGCCTTGGCTGCATTAGTCAACACCAAGCTGTAAGCAGCCCCCTCCTCCGTAGCCACGGTAGGAGGGGAGACCAGTCCTGTGTCGGGCAAAGTGTCCAGACTACTGGCCTCCCCCAGCTTGTCTGCCCAGTCCTGGCACTGTAGTGCCAGAGATTCCTCAGACCCCTCTCAGTCCCTAGTCATCCATCTCCTGATAGTCAGGAATAAATGAAGGAGCCGGGTTGTCGGTGAAGGGTTCACCGCTCGGCATCGAAGACAGCGCTGGGCGGTGCTGGTCCGACGCCGGATCCTGACCGGGGCTGGGACCTGGGACGTCATCGTCCGGGGACGGCGTCGGGGGCGACATCCTTGGTGACAGCGTCAGCGGAAGGGGTCGTAAGGTCGACTGGCGACGTCACGGATCCAGGCCTGGATCCTGAGGAGCCCTGCAGCGTTGGGACCGGAGTCTTCGATGGCGCCGGGGCCGAAGCACCCGACTGAGCCAGAGCTGCCGGCCTGCTTGGGCTCCCGGACTAACCCGCGGGGCCCGAATGCGCCTCGGCGGGTTCCGACGGAGGGAAGCGTGACCTCGTGGCCGTGAGGAAGGCGCTAATCTCCTCTGGCGTTGCGTGCAACCCAGGGACCGGCGGGTGTGGAGCCGGATGCGGCGCTTGCGGCTCCAGCGGAGCCGCTTGGGCGGTGTCGCCTGAGCCCCCGGCTGCGTTTCGCGAGCATCGGGTAGTTTGAGTCGGAAGACCGATGCCGCTTCTTCGACTTCTTTTTAGAGTGCCTCGACTTACCTGAGGACTTGGAGCCCGACGAGTGGTGTTCCCGAGACAGTAAAGGCACCGATGGTGGGGGTCGGTCACCGACATCAAGCGGTGACAATCGTCGTAGGGTTTGAGCCCAGGCATCCCTACCAGCACCACGAGTCGAGGAATCAACTCAAGAAGGATCCAAAAGGGATCAAAAAGTTAGTCAAAAGTTGACTAGGAGTACTGGTCTTCCCGGATCTGCGCTTGCTGGCTCGGAAAAAAGAACTGACGTTAGCGCGCGAGGGCTGTGTCTAAGTACTCCGACGTCATCCCGCCGATCACGACGACGGACGCAGAGCCGCAGACGACGCCTACCGACGCGCAGGGGTACTGATACGCAAAACTTTAACTTGAGTTAAGATGGGCTCGCCCGGGTAGGAAACCTGGGGAGGAGAGGTTAAGAGGAGTCAGGGGATTCCAAGCGACTCCTAAGAGTTGCAAAAGAATGAGTGAGACAAAAGGAGAAACGAGTAGGAGAGAGGTCAATTTAAATGGCAGCATCTATGTGAGGGAAGACAAACGAGGTGCACAAACCCTTAATCACAGTGCAACTCAACAGTTTTTGATGGCGTACTGCTCTCACGTTAACCACCAATCTCAATGAGTAGATTAGATTTGCAAAACGTTCTCTAGAAGTATTACATCCGTTCCTTCATTCAGTAGCAAGTTGGTGAATAATTATCTTTAACAATTACTAAGTTAATGTGTTTTAAATTTTTATTTGAATCTTTGGGTCCCAGAGGTATTGCATTGACATAAGGCCTGTCCTTGCAACAAAAGCTAGATTTCACTTGTCTATAAGAACAGGTTTTCCATCTTACAATTGAGATGGGTAAAAAACAGGGTGTGCCTCATAAAACTCCAATGATTTTACTTTCCTAATTTGCATTAAAAATGTAACAGTCTGTGACAGATGTATTTAAATGGGTTCCTTTCCTCCCAAGAGCGTGCGCAGAAGAATTCTGAACTTGCGTTTTATCTGGTGTTAAAAACCGCTCAAGTGCAGAGCATATGGAGAAAAAAAACTACCTTTTAAAAGAAGTCTGACAGTTATGTTATGTTAGGTGGGATTTGTAGAGCGCTCTGACACCGTGGGTTTCCTGGTTTTACATGAACAAAGAGTAAACCTTATAAAAGCAGACATCCGATATTACTCCGTCCTGGCTACTATTAATTAGCAATAAAAGATCAGCCATTGTGAGAGGAACACCACATTTGTCGCATACCTGAAAGCTGAAGGCAGGCAATAAAAGCCCTTAATGACCGGATCGCTTTATGAGAATCCAATGTGTTCTCAGTCACCATCTTCAGTAAGGAGACGGCAAATTTCCTGACATTTTAAGAAGCTTCCATCTCCGCTGAAGGTGCTGTTTTTTTTTATTCTCACAGCCATTGTGAGAAACTGTCCCCATGGTTACTGAGTTAACACAAGACAAAATTCATGGAAAATTCTTAAATATTATAGCGTCAACTAGTTCTTTTTTTTAAAGCGTACTGTTGCTTAAATATAATAACTAAAGACACTATTAAAACGTAAAAAAATATGCAACCTATTTTCATACGATAGGAAAAATTATCATTTGCGAACAATAAACAGCATATTAGTCCCATGAGCCATTGAAGAATTATGTGCACGATATAGTGGGTACAACAAACAATGAAAAACCCGCGACAACCTTGCAATTACAGATTTTTTTTTGCTGTTTTAAAATTAGTTATTATAAAATTCCTTTATTTTAATCAACGTCAAATTTAAAAAAAATTGACTTGGGGGGGGGGGGGGGGGGTGCATCCACAAATAGTAATAAATATCGATTTGCTCTTAAAATATTTTTTTGTTGTTGCAAGGAATGTAGTGCACATAAGTAAAACCCTTGAACAGCACAGTTTGAGTTAACAGTATAGTTTGTGGACTGTTTGTGGTCAGCACTACTTTTATTTGGTAGGGAAAGTAAATTTCTTTTAGCATGGCTTACCTGAAGAAGTTTGAGGTCTGCTTTTTAGTGTCTGACTGAGCTCCTAATCCAGAGCAGTTTTCAAAGGTCTGCAATTGCTCAGTTCCTCTCTTTGGTTGAACCCCTGGTAAAGTTTGAAATGTGCGCATAAAATATATATTTTCTAAACCTGAGCGCTACATTTGCACAACCGTAACCCTCCTGCTCTCAGACATTGGCGGCAATTAAATTAAAAATATATCTTTCCTTACCCCACCTCATCTGTTCTACCTCTCCCTCTTTTTACCCCTCTTCCCTTGTTCCAGCATTTCCATGTACCTAAATTCTCATTCTCAATTTTCATCCCTACCTTGTTCTACCCCATCTCCATAAACACACCTCTCTGTAGCCCCCTTCCTCTCAATCTCTTACTGCCTCTCTCTGCCTCCTGTTTCCCTCATACCGCTATTCCCTCCTAGGTTTCTAACTGACCTTTATATCTCCTTTCCATCTACTTCATCTCTCTCAAACTCATCATTTTACATCACCTTAGCTCCTTCTCAATTTCTCTATACCCTTATTTTTCTCAGCTCTCCTTGCCCTCTTACCACACACTGCCTCATCTCTCTACTTCATTTGTCTCACTGCCTAAGCACTCTCTAGCCCCTCCGCTACCTATCCTCTCAATTAACCTCTGCATTGGTTCACTAGTTCACTCTTCCATCTCGAGTTTCACGTTTTTGTTTATGATCAGCTAATGAAAGCCATTGCAAATGGATAAAGCATATAAAACAAACACAGGTAAGTGTGGCACCAAATACTGTCGTAAAATATAATTTGGTGACAAGTTAAAAATTGATCTTATAAGTTTGTCACATGTAAAAATGCCTGCTTTACAGTAAACGTTTTGGACAGTGTCTTTGCACTAGTTATAAAATCATTTACAAAATTGTCAATTCATTTTTGTTTCAAAAAAGCCATTGAATCTTATGTGAGTTAATAGTAATACATGTTTGATTCAAACCAGTTACTGCTGTTGCACCCGTTATGGTGAAGCTTAGTTTCAAGGCTTAAATAAAAGTAAGCACATTCCGCAAGGGTACGATTTTGCTCATGTCCTTAATGAGATATTAGTATGCAGTGTTGGTGTCAGACTCCTGTCGGACAATCAAATGCGCATTTGGTGAGCAGTCTTGTTTAATTAACAATGGATCAGTGCTTCATGTATTTTTGCAAGATTAAAAGTGTAAATCAGTGGTGGTAGTTTGCGTGCAACGGTACTTTAAGCATAAAAGCACATATGGAAAAGATGGTGACTAAGTGTTCTCCAGTATTGGGGTGTCTTTCATAGATTCACATGCCTGAATCTTTCCCCGTCGTCTGAGTGGGAGTCCCACGGTACATAAAAAAGCAATAAATATGCCATAACAACCAAAAAACCTTGGTAACAAGGAAACCAGGAAGTAAAGTAGCTCAAGCTACCAAGAAAGTTCCACATGCATAACTATCATAGTCATTATATATAGTCTAAACTGCAGCTAATCAGGCGACAGCACCCACCAGAAAGTTCTCCTCAGAGGCTCAGGCTCTCAGATTTTCTACCGCATGTCGTGTGAAGGGAGTCTCCCTGAGCACTACTCAGTTCTTCTCAAGTTTCTTCACGATTTCTTGGTTTTAGGATGTCTTCCTCTAAGAAATCATTATTCAGGCCTTGTGAATCTTGTGGTAAGCTCCGGCTTTTCTCAGAAGATCCCCACAAGAAATGCATCTACTGCCTGTATCCGGACCATCAAGTTGAAGGACTGCAAGATGTGTAGGACCTTCCCTCAAAAGACCCTCAGGGACAGAGAGGGCCGCTTTCTTCTGTGGCTACAGAAGCTCAAGGACCAGGACAATCCAGTGTCTGAGGTAGGCAGCATTGCCTCTGGGTCATCTGTGGCCTCTAGGAAGAAAGCTACTGAGGAGGCGTTATCTTCTCCTGGGGCCAAGGTTGTGAAGAGACCCCAACCTTCTAAGGGGTCAGAAAGGCCTTCCTCTTCTAAGACTCCTCCAGTCAAGAGCAAACATTTGCCTTGAAGTCCCCCGAGAAGATCAGTCAAGATTTTGCCTCCTAAACCAACTTCTGAGAAGATTCTTCTTCAGAAGAAGAACCAGTCGTCGACGACCCCTTCGTCGACTAAGATTTCCGTTGACGCAACTTCTACATCTACTGTAACTTTTTGTTCACCTAAACCTGAGATAATCACGTCGTCGGCGTCATCCCCGTCGACACTGGTCTGTGTCAGTTAAACCTATATCGTCGACAAGAGAATCTACTTCTACTCCTACCATCTGCGCACCGTCGACGATCAAGAAGATTTCGTCGACGGCTACTCCATCGTCGACGACCTCCTCATCGTTGACTAGGTAGTCGACGAGAACTACATCGTCGACGGCCAAATCGTCGACGAAGACTTCATAGTCGACGAAGCCCTCCTCGTCGTCCACGCCCTCGTCGGCGTTTTCATCTCCAGAACGTATTCCTTCGTCGACGGGCCCATCGATGGCTCTTCCGTCGACGCAAAAATTGTCAACATGTCCAGAAATACACGTTTGGTCACCATCTACGGCTTTAACTTCTACGCCGTCTACGGCAAAGCCTTCTTTACTACAAAGACATGGTTCTGGGCTTGAACCTTTTTCTCCATTGCGCCTGTCTCCTCATAAGGTACCTCTACAGGTTCCTGACAAGTTGTTGGACAGTGAAGAAGATTCTGATGTGGATGGTCGATTTGGAGCAGCTACAAGTCCTTCAGAACTGCTCATTAAATACCAAGAGGAGGATCAGGATGATAAACCTTCGCCTCAACATGTGGCGTCACCCACTACTAGCATTCCGACAGCTCAAATGCCCATAGCATTGTTAACCAATCTTCAACATATGCTGGACGATTATTACTGTCGGTTTCTGCCATCTGAATCAGCGGACTCCATGCCTCCTACACCTGTGGCACAGGCTTCCACATCAGAATTCAGGTCTCCTAGACCTCTTTCGCCAGTGATTTCCCATCATCCTGCGGAAGCACACTCATCAGAAGATGAAGAGAGAGAGGAAGGTGAAGTAGATGACAGGTCGTTGTTGTCGGAGTAGGATAAATATCAAATCTGCACACTTTCTTCTTCGCCTCCAATTCCTGCCGATTCACCTCCAGTGGACATTGGAGGTTTTCACCTTCTTATGGAGAGAGCAACCCAACATTTCTTTATTCCTATGGAAACTAGGAAAGAGGAATGCTTCCTCTATGACTTTAAAGACCAGCCAAGGAAACCGGTGTGGACGATTCCAATTATAGAATTCGTATGGAAAGAGGGACTAAAGGTGATGTCGAATCTGGCTTCTATTCCTCCAGTCTTGCCATGTCTAGACAAAAAATATAAAGCTCCTGACAAATCTCCAGCATGCCTTATAGGACATCCAAAGGCAGATTCTGTGATCGTGCAAGCTGCCCAAAAACGGGCTAGAAATCCATCATCCCTGATCACAGCCCTACCTGATAGAGACGGCAGACGTCTGGACTCGATTGGGAAACGAGTCTCTACGATGGCAGCGACAACGGTCCGTGCAACAAATTCTTTAGCCATTTTGGGTCGGTACGACAGACAGATTTGGTTGGATATCTCACCGTATATCGACATGCTTCCAGAGCCTTCTAAATCTGAAGCTCTGAAGATACTGCAAGAGGGAGAACTGATCTCGGCAGAGATTATAGACTGCAGTGGATGTGGCTTCTACTGGGTTCAGACAACTGGTAGGGGCGGCTGTCCTACGCCGACATGGCTGGTTAAATGCTACTTCGTTTTGCCAGGAGGTGCAAGCTAAGATTCTGGACATGCCCTTCGATGGGGAGTTTTTGTTTGGCCCACATGTAGAAGAACCCTTGCCAACCATTAAAACGGACACTGAAACAGCCAGATCTCTTGGCACCTTGCAGTTTCGGAAGCCACCCTTTCGGGGTGTGAGAGGACGTGGATCGTCCTCTAATATAGGAAGCTATAGCCAACAATCTTCCTACAGATCTTATTAAGGGAATCAACGCTACCAGTCGCAACGTTACCAATCTTATGGCCAGCGTAACCCATCCTATACCCAGAATAAGAAAAAAACCTTCTTACCGCGGAAAGGATTTCAATAAAAGTCAATGTGTCATCACCTGCACCGCTACTGCCGCACTCCCATATAAAGGTTGGAGGAAGAATTTATTCAAACTGGTCCTCAATAACATCGGACAGATGGGTCCTAGACATGCCCTCGAATTCGAAAAGTTTCCTCCAAATATCCCTCCAGAAGGCCCTCCACCAGCTCATCTCAAGGAGTTGTTTTCCCAGATAAATTTGATGTTGAAAAAAGGAGCGATCTAAAAGTCCCTCAAGGGCAGAGAGGAACAGGATTCTATTCACTGTTCTTTCTAATAAGGAAAAAATCCGGAGAATAGCGTCCAATTCTAGACCTTAGTTCCCTCAACAAGTATTTCAAGAAACTATAATTTCGGATGTTATCGCTTCAAGAAATACTTCATCTTCTGCCAGCAGGGGATCACATGGCCACCCTGGACCTTCAAGATGCGTACTTCCACGTTCCCATTTTACCACGTCACTGGAAGTTCCTGCGTTTCAGAGTGGCTGGCAGGGATTTTCAGTTCAAAGTCCTTCCCTTTGGGCTGCGATCGGCACCCAGAGTGTTTACGAAGGTCTTGGCTCCAGTAACAGTGCACCTCCAGCTGGAGGGGATTCAAATTTTTCCTTACCTGGACGATTGCCTTATCAAGGCAAATTTTTTCTCAGACACAAACAATGTCTGTCTCTCTTCCAATCGCTGGGTCTATCCATCAATCTCAGCAAGCCACATCTTGTTCCTTCCCAAAGGCAAACGTTCTTAGGAGAAACCTTGGACAAACAACTAGTTCAAGCTTTCATATCGGACGAAAGGCAAGAGAGGATCCAAAACATGGCACAGATGTTGCTATCAAGAAAGTCCGTTTCAGTCCGACAGTTCAAGTGTTTTCTGGGAATGGTTTCTTCTTGTATCCTGTTGATACCAAATTGCCGCCTCAGAATGAGGCCCCTTCAAGAGGAACTCAACCTGCAATGGTTACAAGTCTCCGGTTCGAAGATCTCATTTGAATCACTCCGCGGATGCGAGAGGCTTTTCTCTGGTGGGTCCAGGAAAGAAATTTAAAGAAGGGGTGTGCGTTCTTTCAAGAAGCGCCAAATTACACCATCACCACAGACGCATCCCTAGAAGGTTGGGGAGCACACCTTCAAGGGCTGAAGGTCAGCGGGAAATGGAGCCCTCCACAAGACATGGCACATCAATCTGCTAGAGCTAAGAGCCATCTTCTTTGCCCTCAAGTCCTTTCGTACCATCATTCAAGGGGACACAGTATTGGTTCGCACGAACAATACTGCAAATATGCATTACTTAAACAGGGAGGAACGAGGTCGGTTCTTCTATCTCAGGAAGCCCAAGAGATCTGGGCTTGGGCGATCTGACACAGGATCAATCTCTTGGCAGTACATGTGCCGGGAGTTTCAAATGTTCTGGCGGACACCCTCAGCAGGTCAACACTGTCCCCCCACAAATGGGAACTGCATCAACCAACGGTGGATCGAATCTTCCAGCAGTGGGGTCATCCCGATCTGGACATCTCTGCGACCAAGAAGAACAGCAAATGCCTATTCTTTGCAAGCTGGCTTCCCAGAGGGACTCTCAGGGGGAATGCGTTTTATGTCAACTGGTCTGAAATATGTCTACGCCTTTCCTCCGATACCGTTGGTTCCCAGGGTTCTCCGGTAGATGAAGAAAGAACCGTGTCGCTTGATTGTTATCGCTCCCAGATGGCCTTGCCACTACTGGTTCACCGAACTTCTTTTCCTATCAGTGCGATCCAATACAGTTTCGACCAATACCGAATCTCCTCTCCATTCAGAACGGTCAAATTTGCCATCCGGATCCAGCTTCTCTAAGATTAGCAGCTTGGCGCCTGAGCACCTTGAATTCGCTCATCTAAATATCTCTGCGGATTGTAAGGAGGTACTGGCTAACGCGCGATCACCTGCTACGATAAAGACATACAGACTTAAATGGAAAAGATTCTGCATATGGTGTCAATCGGCTGGGGTTCACCCATTTCACGCAACGCCGGAACAGATATTACCTTTTTTTCTTGCACTTGCGAGATCAGGCCTATCTCATGCACCGTTAAAGGTCTTTTTGGCAGCTATCAAGGTACCGACAAGATGGATCCAAAAGGTACCGACAAGATGGATCCAACTCTTATTCTTCAAGAATAATTCAACAGTTTTTTTGAGGGACTATTCAGAATGTTTCCTCCTGTGCGACGTCCGCCTCCATCATGACATCTTAATGTAGTATTAGCGCAACTCATGCGCCACTCATTTGAGCAAATTCACAAGGTGGATTTTAAATTTCAAACCTGGAAGGTTTCTCTGTTGCTAGCATTGACTTCATCTAGAAGAGTCAGTGATCAAGCGTTTACCGTCGATTCACCTTTCTTACAACTCACGTCTAATGCTGTGGTGTTACGAACAAACCCAAAATGTATGCCTAAGGTACCTTCGGATTTTCACCTGAATGAACCAGTCATTTTAAAGAAAATTTTTATTTACAAAGGACCTCTGCGATTCACAAATCCGATCAACTGTTTGTTGCCTATGGGAAGATGCGGCAGGGTCAAGCAGTGTCCAAACAAACCATAGCTAGATGGATTTCTGCCGCTATTGACTTTTGCCATCTGCAAGCTGGAAGACCTTTGCAGTCTACTCCAAGAGCACACACTACGAGGGCGGTATCCTCATCGACTGCTCTCTTCGCTGGTGTCCCTCTTCAGCAGATCTGTAGAGAAGCAACTTGGTCCAGCAGACATACTTTCACCTAACATTACTGTTTGGAAGCAGCCAGCGATGCGGATTCTTCAGTGGGGCATACGGTTCTCCGTAATCTTTTCAGATAAGGTGAGCCTCTGTTTTCCCTCCTCCTCTTTACTGCTTTTCATACGCTTGTTATTTTGCCTATGCACAGTACATGTTCAGATGATTGTGAATTTTATATGTTTATGCATATAGCATTTCTATTATGTGATGGCAAATGCTTCCTATAAGCAGTTACTATTGCAAATAGCTTCTTCCATGCATTTTTGGGGTACTGCTATCTACTCTGATTCAGGCATGTAAATCTATGGAAGACACCCCAATACTGGAGAAGAACAAAAGTTACTTACCTGTAATCTGTGGTTCTCCAGTATTGGTGTCTTTCATAGATTCACATGCAACCCGCCCTCCTCCCCTCAGAGGCCACTCTACGTTGTGATCTCCTTATTACACTCCTGTGCGAGAAAATCTGAGAGCCTGAGCCTCTGAGGAGAACTTTCTGGTGGGTGCTGTCGCCTCATTGGCTGCAGTTTGGACTATATATAATGACTGATAGTCATGCATGTGGTGCTTTTTTCTTGGTAGCTTGGGCTACTTTACTTCCTGGTTTCTTGTTACCAAGGTTGTTTGGTTGTTATGGCATATTTATTGCTTTTTTATGTACCGTGGGACTCCCAGCCCGATGACGGGGAATGATTCAGGCACTTTGGTTGGAGGGAATTCTCGTAAGTTGGGTGCCCTCCCTTATCTAGGCAGCATCCAAGGTATTTGTATCTAGGAGCGGTGGATAGACCGTGTTTGCTGAAGTACCGTATTCCGGGTCCCATCTATGTATGTATCTCGGTTCTCTCTTCTCACCTCTCACTGCCTTACTGCTTTCTAGCTACCTCTTTTTCCACCTTTTTTTCAATCTATCTTTACCTTTTTTCTTCCATTTTTCTGCGCATATTCATTTCAAATACATCTCTCCACCTCACCTCTTCCTCTTTATTTATTGTTCTACCTCACCTGATTTACTCACTCTTCACCTCTGTATTATCTTCCTTCTCTTCCTCTCTTCTCCTTTCTACCTTTCAGCACTCTTGGTACCTTTCTCTGCTTCACTACTTCTTTAGCTGATTAGTAGTTGTACGCCTATGCCCATTTTGTCCCTCTCGTTTTCTAGCTAGCATTTCTCTATTCCTCACTATATATACCTATGTGCTTCTTCTCTATCTCACCCCTTTCTCATTTGCCTCTCCTCCTATCTCATTCCTCAGTGTGCCCAGTCCCTCTTTTTGCTTCTCCCAATCTGTTGTGGTATCTGACCCTACCATGCTCTTTCCCCATCTGCCTCTTCCCAGTGTAAAAAGAAATCAGTTTGTTCTTTTTGTTTGGTACTATTTTGCTGGGAGTTGTCAAGCAACTTGAATGTTCAGCTGCTGTCTGCCCCCATGTTTGAAAGTTTTACATACAATTCAATATTGCTTCCTTCATGAGGTTTTCAGTTAGCTTAACATGGGTAATAAATTCAAAATTCCTCTGAGAAGCCACCCCAAAATATCTTGCTCCATACATCCTTACGATGGCACTCTTCTAATCAATACTAAAGTTAACAAATAACAAAAGTGTGATTACATTGTTAGTTGTCTTGCATTCAAAGCATACAACTATGTTGACCAACAGGCACCAGCTGAGTTGAGAAATACTTCATAGATTGCTGTGTAGTGCATTACCTTAAAATATATGATCTTGTGTACATTGCCAGGTAAACGAGCTTCAGAATTTGACAAGTGCAGAAGTTGTAGTACCCCGGGACCAGACACCTGATGAAAATGATCAGGTGATTGTGAAAATAACTGGCCATTTCTATGCAAGCCAGGTATGTAAATTCTTGTTATGGAGCGTTCTACAAATGGTATTATTGGGCTGCCAACCTTATTTTGTTTGTTTTTCTGTATTTAAAATAGTGATTTTCTGTGAAATTTGTGCTGATCCAATGTGCTTGACTGCATGACAATTCGCTGTAGAAACAACTCACTTAAGAGTTTTAAAGCAAAAGTGTTTATATTTGAAGCAGTTGACCAGATACAATAAATTGCTTAGGATTTTTCACCTAATTTATGGTATACCCTGGAGTAAATCGACTCTAGAGCTCTGATGCAGGCTGATTCTTTCTATGCCACTTTTTATGCCTAACGTATAACAGGGTCATTTCAATAATCCCTCTGATCTCTTTGCAAAGATATTTGACAAATATTGGACATCTTGATTTGCACCAGTGTCTCATTTACTTAGTTTACCCATGTCAATGTTTTGGACTTTATCATTGTTCCAAGTGCCCTGCTGATTTGCAGAATCTTTGAAAGTAAGTAAGCCAGGAAACTCGATTTCTTTTACTTTTGATTTGATTTTAACATTTACAATATCTCTGGACTAAGCTTGATCTCTGCAAACATTCATTCAACCAAGATCCCAATATTCTAGTGTAACAATTTCACTTGGCTGCTCAGCTTTACCGATGTTGACCATCTTCCTTTAAATGTTTGTGGACTAAGTGCTACTCACAACTGCCATTCACTGCAAAACACTATGCGCAAAAAGGCTTTTCCAATGTGCTGATAAGTAGCAGCACCAAGCTTTTCAACCTACGCACCTCTATACACACCCTATTTAACTGTCCCTAAACACCCAAAGCTTTATATCAGCAAGTGTAAATATTTTCATACTTCATGGGTTTAAATCTATTTCTGTAACGAGTACTGCTTCAGTGAGATCTTATCTTGCAGTGCCTTTAACCAATTTCTGAGTGACACTTAATTCCAGATTCCCTACCTTTGAATACCACAGAGCTGTTAGACTGGAGATTTGTTTGTAGAAGTGCTTCTGTCTGCTGTTAAATGGTGCTGTGAGGCTTCTATGCTGGTCCCGTAGCACCCTGGAAGAGATGTTGAAGAGGTGCATAAATGACACCTTTGCATGCTGCTGCCAGGTCCTTCCTTGCATTACCTTCCGATGTTGATCCAGAGCTCTTCTTCGAATCTTTGTTTTTGAATACCTTTCAAACAATTTTTAGCCTAGGAAGTGCTGCAATGAGATTGGAGTCTTGCGAGATGGGAGCTGTGTTCCTGCATATAGGGGAAAAATAGTCATTTTCAAAGTCAGACAGGATATATTATGCCTCAGCGTAATCTCCCCTCTTCTGTGAGATGAGGCATCTCTGCCTCTTTAGGTGCCAACCAATATAAATGTTTACACTTGTTTCCCCATTTTTACACTTGTCTGGCAATTCATCCAAATAGAACTGGAAAGCTCTGTTTGGTGCCTGCAGTTTTCCAGTTCTAATACTAAGATATTAGTCTCTAGTTTAGTGATTACCTTTACTTCTCCCATTCACTGCTCCTCTAGTATGATCGCGCAGTTACCCCTATAGTGGCCTTTGCCACCACCCAAAATGTACGGGGAGATTCCACTGTCCCTTGGTTCAGTTTTAGAAAGGCTTGCAGTTCTTGCAGCAGGAAGAGCATATACTAAATATCTGCCAGGAACCAGGCGTTGAGATGCCAGACCGGTCTCCTTCTCTGTGGGCTCTGAAGTGTGCTATCACTGGGGCATGATCTGATACCAGTGACGTAGGATCTGAGAGGTGGTATGGGGAAGCCGAGGCGTGAGTGGATCCCACAAATCCTGGGATGCCGACTCTAAGCCGTGTCACAATCCCAGGCCATTCATCCAGTCTGCCAATCCCCTCCCCTCCTTCTGCGTCACCCCCGGGGAGGTAGTCAAGTCAGTGGTGTCCATAATCCTGTTGAATTCCCAATCCAGTGATCATGACACCATATGGGAGTCCTGAAATTAGTCCCCTAAGGGTCTTTAGAGTAGATCTGGTAAGTGGGCGGGGGTACGTAAACACTCAGCAAATTATAGTGGGTACCTTCCAGGGAGCCCTCAGGAGCCACATACCTCATCAGTGGGTCAAGATAGTTTGAGAAGCATGTAGGGGACGAGACCTTGGAGTAGAATCACCACCCCGTTGGAGCCTCGAGTGTACCCTGCAGGATATTCACCATTGTACCCATAGCAAGCCAAGAAAGAAATGAGATGGCCTCTTAGAGCTGCAGCACCTCCTGCACATAACTCCTCATGAAGTGGAAAACTGCGCCCAAAGAGCATTAATGTATTTGGCGAACATGTTGTTAGACCTGTCAGCCTTAAGGTGGTGTTACCCAAAAACGTTTTGCCTTCCTCCTCAATTTTTGCTGATCTCGTTTTTGCCGTCCTTAGGACTCTGCACATTTTACCACTGGCCACCAGTGCGAATGTGCATGTCCTCACGCCTTAAAACATGGTAAATTGGCTTCTACCCAATTAGCAAATTTAATGTACTTATAAGTCTCTAGTAAAGTGGCACCACGTATTCCCAGGGCCTGTAAATTAAATGCCTCTAGTGGGCCTGCATCACTTAAGTGCCATGCCTTAACATTCCTTTTTGAATGCATACAAGTCACCCATAGAGTAGGCCCTGGACAACCTAGAGGGCAGGATGCAGTGTATTTAAAAAGTTCGACATGTGCTTTTAAGTTTTACATGTCCTGGTAGTGAAAAACTCTTAAATTAGTTTTTTGTCTACTGCAAGGCCTCCCTCTCTCATAGACTACCTTTGGAGTTGCCTTACTACATTGAATGCTGCTGTGATTTCCAAATGGGAGCAGGTAACAAGTTCATGTTTTGTCTCTTTGGAATTGAAATGAAAAATCCTAAATATTTGGCATTTTCCTGACTTAGCCATTTTGTACTGGTAGCCTGTACCTGGGTCACATGACTGGATGTTGACAGATGAGCTTTGTGTATTCCTCCTAGACATTCACACACTAAGGAGCTTGGGTATGCTTGGATCTGCTGTTAATTGCAGAATGGGAGGGAGGAGCTGGGCACAGCCCCACTTACGCTTGAATAGGCTGTCTGTCTCCATTCAAAGGGCTGAATACACTCTGTAGTTGGTCTGGAACCAGGACACAACGGACAGGATGCCTGTGTACTTCAAAAGGAAACCTTTAGAAGCTTCCCCCCCCCACTTCAAAGGCACAACTGGATAAAACTACTCTACCTCAAACACCACCACTTGAGTACACTTCTAGACCTGTGGATACTCTGCCAGGAAACAGAACTGATGTGCTGCAGCATGACTGACAATTTGCTAAACTGCTGCCCTGCTGGACTACTGCTTTGCTGTGCTGACCTGCTCTCTTGCCTGCTGCCCTCTTGCCTGGGTGAGAAAGACTGGGCATGCAAATCTTGATCCCAGGATAACTCCAAAGGCTAGATGCTTGCCTTCTGGTCTGAAGCCTCTGGGATGTAACAGGCTTCCATCAAACTTGCACGTGAACTCTGACATCTGTGAGCCTCCATTGCCATGTGGTGTCAGTCCTGGACCCTTAGAAGTGGTCCTAAGGTGCTTTGCCAGCCTCTGTAGATCCAGCGGAACCGACACATCTCCTGTGCTGTGTGATGTAAACCCAAACAGAAGATATGCATTGCCTCTATCGCTGCAAACTCCCACTTTGCAATCTGTTGCCGCATCCAAACCGCTGCTGCATGATGAATCCTCTGCACAAACCCTCTCATTGATGGCAGCCTCAACAGCGACTGACTCTGCCTCGCAGCTCCTCACAACCAATGCAACTCCCCAAATGGGTGACTCCTACGCTTTGGATTTCCCATCGCAAGCAGTAGTCGACGGGATCTTTGAAATAGCAGAACCTCGCACTGTAACCTCGCCCCATCTCGAAACACTCATCGCTTGATTTTTTTTTTTGTGAACAAATTTTATTGAGTTTTAAGTCGGCAATCAAAAGACCATAGGTACATAAAGATGCATATCCCTTCCCCCCCACTCATAACAAGCAGTCCCTTAACTCCAATTCTGTCCCATAATCAATGACCCCAAAGCAGCATCTCCTATAATTGCAATAATAGTCATCTGTGTGTAACCAGTCCGCCCAGTAAAAATGTAAATGTAAATTGATACTTGTATAGCGCACTACTCACCCGCAAGGGTCTCAAGGCGCTTGTACGAATACCGCTGTGGAACCCATCCTGGCTTTCCCTGTGAGGTGTCCACTCCTGGGCACCCCCAAGGTGAAGCCAGGCATCCTTAGCGTTGTGGGGGCCGTTGTGGAGATTAAGCAAGCTATTGCCCAGAGTTGCAGAGTGGGACTCCATGATTGGAATAGGCACCAAGGCGAGAATTATCAGGTCCGTGGAATTTTGAGCCCAAGACCCGCCGAGGCGGGGAATTGAACCCTGGTCCCGGGCTAGACCTCTGCATCAGGGTCTGCCGCTCTAACCATTGAGCCACACTTCTCCACTCCTACAAATGCCTCAACCAAATCTGTTCACATTGTTATTAACAACTAAACAAATAGGAACCCCCCTCCCTACTCTCTCCCCCCCCTTCCCCGTCACCGGTGTGCCTTCCAATCAATACAAAGCTAGACATGAGGTCTTGAGTACAGAGAGTGAGGATATTCCACCTTGGGACTACAGCTACCCCTACTCTCCCCCATCCCCTTGTTCCATCTCCTGCTCAGTTGTTAGGGTAATCAGCGATTGAACCAGCTCTTCCCAAGCTCTCGCCACTTCTATTGCCTTGTTATTTTTCTGTCGAATCCCCATCTGGTAACCAACCGCTCCCTCACTACTAGCCCACTTAAGCAGCTCCCCTCTCCATCTCCTACCACTGGGACCCTCCTTTGATTTCCAGCGCATCGTAATTTCCCGTTTTGCTAATACTAGGCCCATATCTACAAACTTACTAGTCACCTTCGTCTTGGGGGTATGAGGAAACCAATGTAATCTGCAAGTAGCCATATCATAAACTAGCTGACGTTCTGTAATTGGGTCTAGGAGACCGCCCACCTCAGTCCAATAGGCCCCCAAGGACGGGCAACTCCACATCATGTGCTCCAAGTCCACCCCCTCTGCGGTGCATCGAGGACACACCACATTACTAGCATTATAGTATTCCATCATCTTACCCGGTGTCAAATAGGCTCTATGTAGAATAAAGAAATGCACCAGCTGGAATCGGGCGTTCCTAGTTCCCTTCCACGCCCTACGTTGTATGTGCCCCCATGTGGCCTCTGGTATGGGTTTTCTGATGTCCCCTTCCCATTTTAAGCGCAGCCCGTCCAATGGGGCCAGACCCTCATTCAGCATCCTCGAATACAAACAAACATGTGACTGCTTTGAAAGTGCCTGCCGCCATCTTCGCGTACTGACATGCCATTGTAGTTTTAGGTTCGGACAACCCCTCTTTCCAATGCTTCTGTATTGCACGCCTTATGGCCGCATGTAGCAAGAAATCTCCCCCAAGGAGACCAAACCTCTCCTGCAGTACCTGGTACAACAACAGCTCCCCGTCTTCATACAAGTCCCTCAAGACCTGAAGCCCTGCCTGCTCCCAGTCCCTCAACACGGACCAGTCCCCTCCATGTGGCAATGCCGTCCGCATCCCCAGAGGCATCTCCGGCGCGTAGGGATGCTGTACTCCCGCCCTCCTCTGGGATCTGTTCTAGCACAACCTCAGTGTCTTTTCTTCCAATGTAAAATCTCTAAGGTCCAACCTCTGCTGCAGTGCTATAAAAGACAGGACATGTCTCGGGATCCCTCCTCCTCTAGCAGAGTCAGGTCCCCTAAACTCTAAGGCCACCGCCTGTGTAAAGACCTGTAGCTGCGCTGCTATATAATACAATTCTAAATCAGGCACTGCTAGGCCACCTTCCGCTCTGGGCCTCATCAATGTTTTGAGGGCCACCTTCCGTCTCCCCGACCCCCAAATGAAACCCACCATCATGGACTTCAAGTTGGCAAACACCGAACTCTGCACCCATATAGGCAGTGTTCTAAAAAAGTATAACAGCCGTGGGAGAGCCACCATCTTCCACAACGCTATCCTCCCCATCTCGGAGATCGGAAGGGTACCCCAAAACGCCATACTCCCCTTTAGGGCCCGTATACATCTCCCTACATTCCCCTCCAGTAGATCACTAGCGCCATGATAACTATGGACTCCAAGGTACGCTAAACAAGATGGTTCCCATCGCACAGCCTGCAACATCTCAGGAATTCCCCTTCCCGGCTGCACTGGAAATAGGCATGTCTTTGTCCAGTTAACTTTCAATCCTGAAACCGTCCCAAAGTCAGATAAGTTGCGCTGCTCCCACCGGTGCGCCGTTCGTATTTGCCAAAAACAATAACAAATCATCTGCGTAAAGGGAGATGTGTTGCTGGTCCCCTCTAAAGGTTAGGCCCTCATACCACTGTCCCAACCGTGCCTGCGCCGCCAGCGGCTCTACCGACAAAGCAAAAAGTAATGGAGAAAGTGGACAACGCTGCCGTGCCTGCATATCTGCGGAAAATCTGCCCTACCTTAACACGCGTCACTGCTGTGGAATATAACACTGCCGCCCACTTCACAAATGCCTCACCCAGCCCAAAGCAGCACAACGTTTTATACAAATACGGCCATTCGAGGCTATCAAAGGCCTTCTCTATGTCTACCGAAAGGATTGCCGCCCCGGGCAAGCCCTCACCAGCTTCCCCTAAGACTCTCAGCAGTCTTCTCACGTTAGTGGCAGTATTCCTGGTAGGGATGAACCCAGCCTGGTCCTCATGCACCAGACTCGTCATATATTGCATCAGGCGTGACGCCAGAATCTTACTAAGTATCTTATAGTCAGTGGACATCATAAATAGAGGACGATACGCAGCCGTGTCTGTGCTATCCCTTTCAGGCTTCAATAATGGGACAATAAGGGCCTCCCGCATCGTCTCCGGTAGCTGTCCTATATCCCGCGCCTCCCTATATACCTGCAAGAGTCTTGGTGCCAGCACATCTATAAATTGCAAGTAAAATTCAACTGGTAGCCCTTCCACCCCCGGGGTCTTATTCCGTGCCATCTGCGTGATGGCAGTTTTTATCTCCTCAAGAGTAATGTCCCGACCCAAATGTTTCGCCTGTTCCTCATCTATTTGAGGAAGTGCCACTTCTCCCAAGAAAGACTCAAGTTCAGTTTCATCGGCCGTTACCGTACTCTCGTACAACCGCTCATAATACTTCCGGAACTCCTGCGTAATCTCCCTTTGGCTACAGACCATAGAGCCCTCTCCTGTTCCCAGGGCTAAGATCGGGGAGCCCCTTGGTATAGGATTTGCCAACCAGGCCAACAGCGTCCCCGCCTTATCGTGTTCTGCATGAGCCTTCTCCACATACTTCCTATAATCGAAGCAGCAGAGCCTTTCTACCTCCTGGGCCAGTTTCTCCTTAGCCTCTGTGACTTCGATCTGGCGTTCCGGATGCTCCGGCCTCGCCTATTCCGCTGATCTCAACCACTCCTCTGCTGTCTCCACATCCTGCAGTAGGGTTTTTCTGCACTCCAACATGTTTACTTATACACAACCCCTGCACCACTAAAGGCGTCCCACTCCACCGCCCTAGTAGTAGCAGTTCCTGCATTCTCGGAGAAGTAATGTGTTATCCCTACCTCCACCTCACTACGAAACACCGGGTCATCCAGCGTCTCCGGGCGCAGTCGCCATGTGGGTATTGCAGCTTTGTCCCTCGTCCAGTGTAACTTAACCAACAATGGGTTATGATCAGATAGAGTCCTCGTGAGGTATTCAGATTGGGTCACCGAGGACACCACCGATGGGGAGTACAGAATGGCGTCCAGCCGAACATGAAGTTCATGTAACGCTGAGAAATAGGAATAATCCCTCTCCTGCGGATGGTGCAATCTCCATACATCTACCAAATGCCACCAGGCCTGCCAATCAACCCTATATTTGGACAGCCTATGAACTGGGGAGTCTGCCAGGGGGGGATAAGACCTATCCATGAGTGTATCTACGATCGAGTTAAAATCTCTCGCCATTATCATTGGGCCTGCCAGGAACTGCGCATGGATGCCTGACATCCGGTCCAGAAACCAGGCCTGGTCCACATTAGGAGCATAGATACTACATAAGGTCACCTCTCTGCCACATAGGCGCCCCTCAACCGCAACAAACCTGCCCTCTCCATCTATCGTATGTCTAAGTGCCTAGAAGGGAACCCCCGCCCTGATCCAAATCAGCACTCCCCTCGCAAACGCCAAATAAGTCGTGTTGAAAACCTGGCCCCTCCATCTACGCTACAACACGAAGCCCTCTGTCTTCGTGAGGTGTGTTTCTTGGAGCAGCGCTATGTGCACCCCTCTCCTGACCAAATATGCATGAACCTTATGTCGTCGTGTCATCGTGTGTAGTCCCCGCACATTCCAAGTAATACATTTTAAATCAGGTAGTGCCCCCATTATCACATTGCAATTTCTCCCTCCTTCCATCGACATTGTCTATCACACCGGTGACCCCCAAAACCCAACCCAGTCCCCAACTCCCCCACCCTACCAAGAACAGGTCCTAAAACAAAACTGTTAGTCCCCATCCAAACCGTACCCACACATACCACACACCTAAGCCCAGCGGTAGCCACTGCAGGCGCGCCGTAAGGGCTGCAGGGGGAGGGTCTGGTGCCGACTGGCGACTGCTCTCTCGCACAAATTACCTCCGTCAGGACCCCCTTATAAATCCCTGCCTTTCACCCCACCTGCGCCCCAGTCCTCAATTAACAAAACACCACAATATGGAGACTTTACCCTGCCTCAGGGCTGCCATCCTGTTTGCTATTCAGCGCCGTCTCACCATCACAGCCTCTCCCCAGGACCAATTGCAACCCCCTCTGCCATTCCCCAGTCCCAGCTCCCATAAATACGAACAATCACTCATCTAGGAGTCCATCTGCTGTGGCCGGGGTGACCTGAGGCATCCGAACACTTCCAACCTCCGACACCTCTGTGTCTGACCGTAGAGTCTCTTCCGCTGTGTCCGTACCCTCCGGAGACTGCGCCACCTGACTGTTCGATAACGCCGACACTGCCTCCAGTGCATCCTGTTTCCCTAGGTTAGTTTGGGCTTGAGACGGTTTCTGTACCTTCTGGCGTTTACGGCAAAGGCTCTGCGATTTACTCTGGGGAAGCCCTTCCGGAAGTTCCTGCAGTTGTCGCTCCGTTCGATCCGCACCTGCTCTGTATGTTTCCAGCCACGCCCACGCATCCTCCGCTGTGTCATGAAAATAAGTGCTACCATCAAGCATGATTTTCATTTTCAAGGAAAACAGTGAGTACTGAATGCCTTCCGACCTCTGCTCCCTTTTCACTAATGGGAATGAAGTACAGCGGCGTTGGATCTCCAGAGTATAATCCGGGAATATAGTTACTCTACTATTTTCAACATCATACAGGCCGTCAGTCCGTGCCCTCTGGAGCACCAAGTCCCTGTCCTTGTAATGTAAGAGTCTAGCCACCACCGGGCGGGGGGGGAAGTCCTGTCTGCGGGGGCCTGGCAGGCACCCTATGCGCTCGCTCCAGCGTGAAAAAGGAAGACAAGCCCTTAGTTGCCACCACTGTTCGCAACCATGGTTCCAAATACTGCACCATGTCGGACCCCTCCACTTTCTTCGGCAGTCCCACCATGCAAATGTTTCACCTATTGTGGCTTTCGGCGTCCTCTGCTCGCTTCTCCAGGGCTTGAATTCGGTCTAGTGCGGCGACCATCTTGCTCTCCAGTACCTTTTGGGCCGGCGCTACCTCCTGCAATGTCACCTCCGTTTACTTCACCCTGTCCACCAGCTTGGAATGGTCCGCCCTCAATAGTCCTAGCCCCGATTCCGCTATCGCCGTTAGGATTCAATCAAATTGACGCTGCAATTGCGGATCCTGGGCTTCCTCCGCTCCCTCAGAGTCACCCTGTGCCTGCTGCTCTTCCTCTGGCTGTTGGGCTGCACCTCCCGGCTTCCCTCTTGGCTTCCCCATGGTCCGTGACGTGAGGCAACAGCGGATTGGGGGTACTTTTACTGCTGTCGCTTAGGCTCCCAGTTTCACACCTCCTCCTGCTGTGGCTCCACTAGAGCCCCGGTGCATTACCCGCCAAAAGGGCCTCTCCCAATCTTCCAGCGGCCCAACGTGAGGATCCCCCACTCCCTTCCACTTCTAGGTGGCATTAAAGTATGCGCACTTTCAGGCCCTCACCTCCACAATCCGGGACTACAACTCCCTTCCTCCGGCAACTGCAGCCACAGGACGGCACAGCCACGGCTCTGCTCTCTCTGGGACTCCTGGCTGTCCTGCCGTGGAATTCTCAGCTCCACGCAGTCCATACACTTCCCATGGTTACTGATGTAATCTACTGCCCGCCAGACTAGGTATCTTCTGCCAGTAAGTGCAGGCTAGGGTGCCCTCTCCCCTCCAGCACAGCAGCTGCATGTGCTCAATCCTCTGCACAGGACAGTAGCGCCGGCTCCCCACTGTGATGCCGTTTTCCGTTGTCCTGCGTGTCCTGGCTCACCGGGTCCCTCCTCCCACTGACACCCGTGTGGTATCTGGAGTCCCTCCTGTACCAGCCCTGAGATAGTCGGCCTCCCGTCTGGGCCCGCTCCCTCATCCACTGTGGGCCTCGCCCACGGGACACCACCGTCCCCCGGTCCCACGATGACGCCTTCGGACGACGGCCTCCAGAAAGGCCGCTCTCTCCTTACTAGGGCCTGCAGGTAGGTTGGGGGGGGCCCCGATAATTCCTATCTATCCGCAAGGGGTCCGGATTTAAGCCTCCAGGCCGCCGTGCACTCCTCTCCTAGAGACCGCTGTCCCCCGCCGAGCCGCTCACCTCGGGTCCATCGGGGCTCCAAGCTGGTGCCGCCGCTCTCGCTGGCCCAAGACCCGGGCGCCGGCCCTCCGCGGCGCCGGCCGGGCAGCAGCCGCACAACGTGATCTCCGGGGGTTCAGGCCCTCCTCCTTAGCACGCTGCCATTTTGTGCCGCTTCCCCGGACATCAATTCGGGTCGCTCCGCAGCCCAGGACCATCCAAAGCACGCCCTGAGGACCACCGGGCAGCTCCCCAGGCTAGCGGATCCCCATACGACGAGTCACGGAGCTGCAAGTGGGCAGCTAGGGCTTCTTTATATCCGGATTCTGTGGGCGCCAACACGGAGCTCGGCGCTCACACAGCCGGCTCCATCGGCCTCCAAGCCACGCCCCCCAAAACACTCATCGCTTGATCTGCACAACGCTTTTTCAATTCAGATCTTCCCAATGCTCAGTAAACCAGAAATTAAGGTGAGGCAAGCTGACCTGGGTCCATGTAACTGGCCCGTGCTCGATCGCCCTTGGCCTGAACTTGTAACTTTGTCCCAGTCTGACACGCCAAGGTATCCACAATTGGCACTTTGCACCTTTTGGTGTTATTTTCACCACCATCCTTAATTTCATATCTCTGGTCCTACTAATTAGATGTTTGTTTTGGTCTTGTTTTATTTATTAAAATTTACTTTATTGTTCTTACTCTGTGGGCTCCTTTTGTGATGTTTTCGCTGTGTTACTGTTTGAAGTGTTGCATAAATATTTTACACACTTTGCCTCAGAGTTAAGCCCGACTACTCTGTGCCAAGCTACCTGAGGGTTAAGCACAGGTTAATTTACGGGTTTCTTAGGACTTCACCATGAGTAGAATAATGGTTGCTGCTTGTAACACAACACAGTAACCCAATTTCTTACACTTGTTTTCTTCTGCCATTTTAGCAGTGCTATCTGTAAATGCAGTTTGTGGGCTGATACGCATATGCCCCTTGAGACATGCCCAACATCATCTTGCCAGTAGCCCTGGAGGTTTCTCAGGGCCAGATGATTTATGATAGGCAGGACATGGTCTAGTATGTTATTCATCCAAGTTTGAATCCTAAGGATTTCCTTAGCAGAGCAGTTGGTACCAGTGTCATCCTATGTAGACAAACCTGGATGAAATCTGGGTTCCCTGGCAGTGTACATACGGACATGCCTTTCGAGTCTCGCTTCTTTGGAGTGAATGTGAATAAAATTTCCAAGGACCATAGAGCCACAGTGAATTCTTTAGAGCTGTTGACCTCTTCCAAACAATTTCCGTTCCAGTTTAGCATAGTTGCCAAGGTTTCGGATTGCTATGTGTGACATCTTCTTAATTTCAGTGTAATTATGAGTTACATTTCAAGGACTATGAGTGACACTTTCTGGAGAGCAAACTCAAGCAGTGAAGACGAGGGAAACATAAATATCAGAAATTACACCCATGTGAGCAACAAGGAACTCTAAGACGAGTCGTATCCTAAGCCACAAGCTGTATTACTGACCGGTGCGCCCCGTTCCTGCGTGCCGCCCACTATCTGACAAGCCCTACTGGTGGCACCAGTCGCAGCCTGTCCCACCAAGCTACACGAGAGGCTCTTCTGACTCAGTGATACTTGGCACGGTGAGAACTTACGTTGGCAAGCACCACAGTGGCTCTGTCACCTGACCCAAAACGAGTTAGTGCGAGCGACTACTAACACAGCTTACTGTCAGTGAGAAGACAGACTGCTGTGTGATATACAGTTCGCATCGGTAGAAGAGCAGACAGCAGCTGAGAAGATCATGACTGTGGCACTAGAAAAAAAAACTATATGGGGTGTTGTCAAGCAGGCCTGCACAAATGAAATAAAACAAGAAAAATAAAGATGCACAGTGAAATTCGGCCCAAAGTTGAAACCTGCTCTCCATGCAAACTTATTTGGAAAGAGCGGCTCAACGTGGCCCTAGGAGGCCTCTGCAACACGTTATGAGAACTTGCATTTCTAACATAACGTGATGTGAATATAGAGCCCGCACACTTCCCAGATGAACAGAGAGGCCCCTGCACACATTTGTTTTCAGATGTATAATGGACTCTATCTCCTCTACAACCATCTGGTTCTCCTTTGTCTTCATGAAAGGCAGTTTGAACCCTTTATCAGTGTTGCAACCTCCCACATTAGTTATGTTTTATTTACACCTGTGCCTAGTTTCTTTTCTACGGATAACATGGCTGAAAGCGAAACAAATCTCTATTCCAGAAATGTCCACTATTCTGTGAACTTCAGGAAGTGTACCTTCCGTTTCGATCATCGGTATGTTCAATGCGGTCTCTGCTGTCTGACTTAAGCAACCCATGCTCAATTTAGACCTTCTTGCCCCCCAACTGCTGTATTCTGGAGGCAAAGGGCAAACAGTCACTCTTGCAGAGCCGCCCCATCACGTCAACTGATCATCTCTAACAGCCTAGTTTTACCTAGAACTGCTTTATTGCTGCATGCAGTTATCCACGCTTAATCATAGTAAAAAGCTGGTAGTCAGACGGATCAGCCGCACTGTGCTATTAACACATTTTGCAGCAGAGAGAGAATCATCATGAGGCACTACTTACTAACTTTGAGACACAATTCTTCATACGGGCCGCACCTTACTAGAATGACTCTACACGAAACAAACATCGGCCTGGGTATGATGGGGTGGCTCAGCAATTCCAACAGCTGCCACTGTCCGTTGGGGGGAGGGAGGCGGGTCAGCTGAGCTGCCTGATGGGTCAGTCGCCTTCTTGGTACAATAATTGTTGCACAACTTAGTCATGCTGCGAGCATCACTGCCATTGCCTGCTGCAGCTTGCCACTAGTTTATCTGAACTCTAGCTGCCTACTCAACCCTCGCGCTGCAGCGTCATGACTCATGAATGTATAGTCAAGAATCATGCTGCCTTGTGTGTCGGTAAATTCTGTTAGTTTAGAAGCTTATAGCTGCAGGCTCGCTGACGCCCCCAAGCCTGCCAGAAGCAGCGCGCATGGCATGAACGCCACTCCAGACAAGGCCATCTTTATTTTTTCGGTATTAGTGGTCCATGATTTACTTTGCGCTGAGGAGGCGCTATAATTATGCGTGACTTCGCATTTTAGTTCGGTGTTGCGAACCACCACACTGAAATGCGTTCGACTAACACCTGATGCCTGGTACTTGACAGGGCTGATTTAAGGGCTATTCCAAAAGGCTGCTTTATACGCAGATACATTTCCAGCCAGAGATGCAGCAAGCAGCCCAGTACTGGATGGTGCTCCATCACATCCTACAGATGGGTCTTGTTAATTGTTCAAAAAAGCGAAGTTTGACCTTTTCATTGCTCCCTGCCTAATAGCCCTCCCTCACTAGAATAAACTTCAGAAGAGTTGTCCATCCTGCTACACGAGGGACGATTGTACCTCTTCAGTCTTCAAAAGAGAGGGTACCTGACCTCTAGGAAGGCGCAGGTTCTTACTAATTCCTAATCCTGAAAAAGGACTGGGACTCTGTCTTATAGTAGATCTCTGTCCCCTGAACACCTTCCTGCAGAAGGACAAATAGAAAATGTTCGCATTGGCCCAGGTCCTAGCTGCTCTGGACCAATGTTATTTAATGGCATCCTTGAACTTGCATTATATGTATTTTTGTGTACGTGTCCTGTGGTCTTAAAGGCTTTATCTGAAAGCGACATGTTAGTGATAGATTCCTTACCTTAGAAGATGGGTACTTACAAACTTTCTCTCGGGGGCCAAATTTACAGTTTGTTTTGTGTCCGAGGGCCGCATCGGTGGGGGGCGGGGTCAGTGGGGGAGGGGGCGGGTCTAGAGCAACAACATAAAACTGACCATGAGGTTGATCACAGGTCCCTGCAGCGGACACCTTCGTCCACTGAGCCTTCCCAGCATCACACATCTCTCTTTCTCTCTCGGTCTCCCTCCCTCTCTCTAGCTCTCTCTCCCTCTCTCTAGCTCTCTCTCCCTCTCTCCCTCCCTCTCTCCTGTCTTCCTCTGTCTCACTCTGACTGTCTGACTCCCTCTCTCACTCCCTCCCTCTCCCTCACTCCCTCCCACTCCCTCACTCCCTCCCTCACTCCCTCCCTCCCTCCTCTCCCTCCCTCCCTCCCTCCCACTCCCTCCCTCCCACTCCCTCCCTCCCACTCCCTCCCTCCCACTCCCTCCCTCCCACTCCCTCCCTCCCTCCCTCCTTCTCTCCCTCCCTCTCCCTCCCTTTCCCTCCCTCCCTCTCACTCCCTTTCCCTCCCTCCCTCTCACTCCCTTTCCCTCCCTCCCTCTCCCTCCCTTTCCCTCCATCTCACTCCCCATCAGTCTCACTCCCTTTCCCTCCCTCTCCCTCCCTCTATGTCCCTCCCTTTCCCTCCCTCTCACTCCTTCTCCGTGTCCCTCCCTTCACTCCCTCTCCGTGTCCCTCCCTTCACTCCCTCTCCATCTCACTCCCTCTCCGTCTCCCTCCCTTTCCCTCCCCCTCCAGTTCGAGGCATGTGGGCTGCTAAATTCATATCTTAGCATTAGATCGCCGCCTAGTGTTGGGCTCGGATGATCGCACATTGTTGTCCTGGAAGAGTCTTCGAAGTATCCTGAGATAGGTGGCTCCTCCCCTGGACTACAGTGCGCATGGGCATCGGCTCCATCCCCAGATTGTTTTTTTCCGCCATTGGGTTCGGATGTGGTCTCGACGTCTTACTGTCGGAACCAAGAAAAACTAACTTTTAGCGGCCAAAAGGCCTCGATTTTCTTGCGTCGGTATTGTCTGCGCAAGGTCTCGAGTCTTCCGTCTCTTGGAGCCGGAATAAGCGGAGTTTTATTCGCTCTCGGAACTTTGAGGCCTTCTCATCGCGACACGACTGCAAACCTTTTCAGACATGGAGCGGAGCCCGTTTAAGTACTGCCCGCTCTGTGGGTCCAAGTACCCACACATCGATCTACACCCCGTGTGTAACAAATGCCTTTCGCCTGACCACGACGACGGCAAGTGCAAGTTGTGTGCACAGTTCCGCTCGAAGAAGACACTCAAGCTTCGGCGCGCGGTGCGCATGGAAGCTAAACAAGCGTCCCCGGATCCGGAAAACATCTTCGGCGACCAGGACGAAGAGGACCAGGGTCATCATCTCCAAATCTCCCCACCCGAGACGGAGGTCGAGGCGGATCCGGGAGACGACGACGGAGTCGCGGGTCAAGGCCTTGAATAAGTCGACGAGGTAGGAGACGACGATGAGATTTATGGGGCCGCAGCAGACAGCTCGGGGGACGAGCTCTGCCCCCAAGGTTACGAGGATACCGACCGGGACACGGGATCGCCTGTCGGCCTTACCCAAGACCCGTTGCCGCAAGCCACAGCCCCGCCTTCGGGCCCGGCCACGGACTTACTTGCTGAGCAGACTGTTCCGAAACCGAAACCATCGGGATCGACAACACCTAAAATGGCCGACCCGAAAACGAAACCGAAACTTAAGGACTCGAGTGTCCCTAAGATGGCTGCCGTGCCGGTGAAAACGACGGTGCCCGCTACCCCATCGACTCCGTCGACCTCCGGTCCGCAGAAGTCGAAGAAGTCCGTTGATTCCGATGCTGCAAAATCGAAACCGACGCCAGAGGAGGGGTCCTCCAAAAAAGATGGTCGGCACGGGTCTGCGGCTACGACGCCGTCCAAGCCCGCCAAAGTCGGCTCCAAGGAGGCTACGCAGGCACACGGAAAGAAGTCTGCGCCCCGAACACAGGAATCGGAGGCGGTTAAGACAGGATCCGCGCCCAAAGCGCACAAGGCCCACAAGGACGTCGGATCCGAGGGAAAGATCAGACCATCCTCGTCAGCGCCGAAACAAACTGTGAGTGAGCCGTCCCTCATAGCCGAATCACTGCAAAGAATCAGGGAGAAGGCCTTTGCCCCGTCGGCTCCGATGCCATCGCCGCAGCCGCAAAAGGACACTCCAGCGAAGCCTTCTGGGAAACTTCTCTTTATTTTGCCGCCGAAGGAGGCGCCGAAAGCTTTTTCAACAAAGTCGGCACCGAAACAGGTGATTTCTTCACCGGCTGGCCCGCTTCCACGTCGGGTGCTCGAATCAGAGGACGATTCAGAGCATTTCATCGACGCTGACACAGGCAAACTGACCCTCTATAAGAGGAAAATCACTTCGGAGCCAGTGGACTCCTATGTCATCCCACTAAAGAAGAAGAGGGTGCCCCTTGACGCCTCAGGCCTCACGGAACCAATCCAGCCTCCTCCGAGACGGAGCCCTACTCCCTCCCCAGAACACTCTGCGGGTGAGGGGTATGATGAAGACGAGCAGTACAATTTCCCTATCAATGAACCTGATGCACAACCGGATTCATATGATGACACTGGTGACCAGAACACCCAGGGTGTGGGGCAGGACCCGCAGCTTTTTAATGCACGTGCATCCCCGACTGAGGATTCAGCAGGTTTTCATGCACTACTCGAAAGGGCGGCAGCCAATCATGATGTGGACATGCATGCCGACCCGGTTGAGGAAGACTTCCTTTTCGACACTTTTTCAGTCTCTGAAAGGACAGTAAAGACACTGCCTATGCTTAAAGGAGTCCTCAAGCATGCTGGGGACATATTTAAGGAGCCTACAAGAGCGAGAGTGGTCAACCCTCGCATTGAAAAAAAGTACAGACCTGCACCTGCGGACCCCGCATACATCCGGGGACAATTGCCACTGGACTCTCTTGTGGTCGCCAATGCCAGGAAACGTGCCAACTCCCAGACAACGGGTGAAGCTCCTCCCCCGGATAAGGAGTCCAAAGTGCTAGAGGCAGGGGGCAAAAGGGTAGCTGCCCAGGCATCAAACTTTTGGCGCATCGCCAATACACAGGCACTCTTGGCGCGTTACGATAGGGCGCACTACGACACCCTAGAACAGATTGTACAACACCTGCCTCCACAGTTCCAAGAAGCCACCCAACTGCTCATTGAGGAAGGAAAGCTAATCTCAAACGCAGCCATCAAGTGTGCACTTGACGCTGCGGACACAGCTGCTAGAGCTATCAACACTAGCGTTATGCTGAGACGACAAGCGTGGCTCCGCATCTCAGGGTTTAAACCGGATATTCAGACAACAATCCTTAATCAGCCAGTCAATCCTGAAAGTCTGTTTGGTCCAGATGTTGACACCACCCTAGAGAAAATAAAGAAGGACACAGAAACTGCTAAGTCCATGGGGGCCCTGCAGTCACAACAGTTTCGTGGCAGCAATTTTCGTCGCTCAGGTGCACGTGGAGTCACCAGAGGACAGATGGGTCAACAATCCCAGTTCTCTAAAGGTGGGGCACAATCCTCGTTCACGAAACAGAACAAGGGAGGTTACAGAAATAACAGCAACAGAGGTCGCGGCAGAGGAAACAACAGCTCCCGCTCCTCTGCTCCAAGCAAACAGTGACTCTCTGTCACTGCCCCCCGACCACCTAACACCTGTCGGGGGGAGACTACAGCAGTTCCTGCCCGTCTGGAAAAACATCACCACAGACAGGTGGGTGCGACAACTAGTCCAGTATGGTTATTGCCTAGAGTTGAGGTCCACTCCACCCAACATCCCGCCAAGGCAAAGGCCTATGTCCGCAGAGCACTTGCTCTTATTGCAGCAGGAAGTAGTGGTGATGCTGCAAAAGGGAGCAATCGAGCTCGTGCCGGTGGGAGAGGAAGGCACGGGGGTTTATTCCCTGTACTTCCTTTTTCCAAAGAAGGACGGATCTCTCAGACCCATTCTAGATCTACGTCCCCTCAACCTGTACATACTGTCAGAACATTTCCACATGCTTACACTGCAACAGATTCTTCCATTGCTAAACCAGGGAGATTTCTTAGCAACCTTAGATCTCAAGGATGCTTATTTCCACATTCCACTACACCCGTCACACAGGAAATACCTCAGGTTCACTATTCAAGGCAGGCACTACCAGTTCAAGGTCCTACCCTTCGGAGTCACCACAGCCCCGAGGGTGTTCACCAAGTGTCTGGCGACAGTAGCGGCGCACCTCAGGAGGCAGAACATCCATGTCTACCCCTACCTAGACGACTGGCTCGTGCAAGCCAAGTCAGAGCAACAGTGCGCCGCAGACATGTCGTCTACAATTCACCTTCTTCACGATCTGGGTTTCTCCCTGAACTACCCAAAATCGCATCTTCAGCCGGCACATGTCCGGCAGTTCCTAGGTGCGACGATCAACACCCTGACGGCCATGGCTCAGCTAAACCAAGTCAGGATAGACAGCATGCAGGCTCTGATCCAAAGGTTCAGGCCACAACACTCACTTCCAGCGAGAGTGTTCATGCAGTTGATAGGCATGATGGCCTCCTGCATCTTCATAGTCCCTCACGCACGGCTACATATGCGCCCGCTCCAGGAGTGCTTAGCGAATCAGTGGACACAGGCTCGTGGGCAATTGACAGACCTAGTGTTGGTTACCAGTCGGGCATACGACTCTCTGCATTGGTGGACTCCACACAACCTTTGCAAGGGCCGACTGTTCCAAGAGCCTGTGCCGCAGATTGTCCTGACAACGGACGCATCTCTCCAGGGATGGGGAGCTCATGTGCTCACTTACACCGTGCAGGGACTATGGACGACGCAGCAACAGAAGATGCACATCAACTATCTGGAACTGATGGCAATCTTCATGGCGCTCAAGTCCTTCGTTGTACATCTGTGCAACAAAGTCGTGCTAGTCCGGACGGACAACATGACCGCGATGTACTACATTCAACAGCAGGGAGGCACCCACTCGCCACAGCTGTCTCATCTGGCTCAGAGCATGTGGAAGTGGGCCATTCAGAGGAACATTTTCCTCATGGCAGAACACCTCCCAGGAAAGGACAATCAGATGGCGGATCTGCTCAGCAGGTACAGCCATCAAATGCACGAGTGGGAGTTACACCCATCTGTCCTCCACCCGTACTTCCAGCAGTGGGGTCATCCGGAGATAGACCTGTTTGCCACAAAAGAGAACGCAAAATGCCAACACTTTGCCGCCAGGTTCCCTCACCCACAGTCGCAGGGGAATGCGATATGGATGAACTGGTCAGGCAAATTTGCGTACGCTTTTCCGCCAGCCCCTCTAATACCGCTGGTCGCAAGAAAGCTAAGGCAGCACGAGATGACTCTCATCCTAGTTGCTCCAACGTGGGCGCGCCAGGCCTGGTACACCACGTTCCTCGAACTCTCAGTGGTGCCGCATCAAAGACTGCGCCTCACGCCCAGTCTTTTGACGCAGAACCATGGAGAAATTCAGCATCCAGATCCGCAACAGCTCAACCTGGCGATCTGGCTCCTGAAGTCCTAGAGTTTGGATACCTTAACCTACCTCCGGAATGCATGAACATCATCAAGGAGGCGAGGAAACCAACTACTAGAGCATGCTATGCTGCAAAGTGGAAGCGTTTTGTCATTTACTGTACAGCCAATGACATCAACCCGCTAGATGCATCTATCCCCAACATCATCTGCTATCTGTTGCATCTTTACAAGTGCAATCTAGCGTACACTTCCATTCGGATACATCTATCCGCCATAGCGGCTTATCTCCAGAACAGGCAGCACCTCTCTGTCTTCAGAGTGCCCGCCATTAAAGCCTTCCTTGAAGGTCTGAAACGAGTCATTCCCCCAAGAACACCGCCAGCTCCGGTGTGGAACCTCAATGTCGTTCTCACCAGACTGATGGGACCACCATTTGAGCCACTGCACTCGTGTGAACTCCAGTTCCTTACGTGGAAAGTAGCTTTCCTTGTAGCTATTACGTCTCTGAGGCGTGTCAGTGAGCTGCAGGCGCTCACAATCCAAGAGCCATTCATTCAAATTCATCCAAATAGGGTAGTGCTACGCACTAACCCCAAATTCCTTCCGAAGGTGGTGTCACAGTTTCATCTAAACCAAACTATTGACTTACCAGCATTCTTTCAAAACCCGCAAACGGTGGCGGAAAGAATGCTCCATACCTTAGATGTACGGAGGGCGTTGATGTACTACATAGACAGAACACAACCCTTTAGAAAAACAAAACAACTCTTTGTTGCCTTCGCACCACAACACAAAGGCAACCCGATTTCCAAGGCAGGGATAGCCAGATGGATTGTTAAGTGCATCCAGATATGTTATCAAAAAGCCAAGCGCACTTTAACAATACCCCCCAGAGCGCACTCCACACGCAAACTGGGGGCATCCATGGCTTTCCTAGGGAACATTCCTTTAGAGGATATTTGCAGAGCAGCCACGTGGGTTACACCACATACCTTTACAAAACACTACTGTGTTGATGTGCATTCCAAGCAGCAAGCTGCTGTAGGACAGGCTGTTCTGATGACACTTTTTCAGGTTTCTGCAGCTGGCACGGGCAACCGCCGATGATGGAGGGACTGCTATGTATTCTATGCTAAGATATGAATTTAGCAGCCCACATGCCTCGAACTGAATATGCTACTTACCAGTATGCATCTGTTCTTGGCATGTAGGGCTGCTAACATTCATATCGCCCGCCCTCCTCCCCGGTGCCTGTCGCAGCTGCAGATATACTATTGTATTTATTCATTAGCATGGACATCCTTTACACTTTTCACTCCATCTTCTGCCACAATGGCGAAAAACAATCTGGGGATGGAGCCGATGCCCATGCGCACTGTAGTCCAGGGGAGGAGCCACCTATCTCAGGATACTTCGAAGACTCTTCCAGGACAACAATGTGCGATCATCCGAGCCCAACACTAGGCGGCGATCTAATGCTAAGATATGAATGTTAGCAGCCCTACATGCCAAGAACAGATGCATACTGGTAAGTAGCATATTCATTTCCCTCCCTTTCCCTCCATTTCCCTCCTTCCCTCTCCGTCTCCCTCCATTTCCCTCCCCATCAGTCTCCCTCCCTTTCCCCTCCATCTCACTCCCCATCAGTCTCCCTCCCTTTCCCTCCATCTCACTCCCCATCAGTCTCCCTCCCTTTCCCTCAGTCATTCCCCATCAGTCTCCCTCCCTTTCCCTCCATCTCACTCCCCATCAGTCTCCCTCCCTTTCCCTCCATCTCACTCCCCATCAGTCTCCCTCCCTTTCCCTCCATCTCACTCCCCATCAGTCTCCCTCCCTTTCCCTCCATCTCACTCCCCATCAGTCTCCCTCCCTTTCCCTCTGTCATTCCCCATCAGTCTCCCTCCCTTTCCCTCAATGTCATTCCCCATCAGTCTCCCTCCCTTTCCCTCGATCTCACTCCCCATCAGTCTCACTCCCTTTCCCTCCCTCTCCCTCCCTCTATGTCCCTTCCTTTCCCTCCCTCTCCCTCCCACTCCCTCCCACTCCCTATCAGTCTCTCTCCCTCCCTCTCCCTCCCTCTCCCTCCCTCTCCCTCCCTCTCCCTCCCTTTCCCTCCCTCTCCCTCCCTTTCCCTCCCTCTCCCTCCATTTCCCTCCCTTTCCCTCCCTTTCCCTCCCTCTCCCTCCATCTCACTCCCCATCAGTCTCCCTCCCTTTCCCTCCATCTCACTCCCCATCAGTCTCCCTCCCTTTCCCTCCATCTCACTCCCCATCAGTCTCCCTCCCTCTCACTCCCTCTCACTCCCTCTCACTCCCTGTCCGTCCCCCTCCCTTTCCGTCCCCCTCCCTTTCCGTCCCCCTCCCTTTCCCTCCCCCTCCCTTTCCCGCCCCCTCCCTTTCCCTCCCTCTCCTTCCCTTCCCCTCCCTCTCCGTCTCCCTCCCTATCCCTCCCTTCCCCCCCTCTCTGTCTCCGTCTCACTTCCTCTCCCTCCCTGTCCGTCTCACTCCCTCTCCGTCTCACTCCCTCTCTGTCTCACTCACTCCCTTTCCCTCCCTCTTCCACTCACTCCCTCTCCCTCAATCTCACTCCCTCACTCACTCACTCACTCCCTCTCGCTCCCTCCCTCTCGCTCCCTCCCGCTCCATCCCTCTCGCTCCCTCCCTCTCGCTCCCTCCCTCCCTCTCGCTCCCTCCCTCCCTCTCGCTCCCTCCCTCTCGCTCCCTCCCTCCCTCTCGCTCCCTCCCTCCCGCTCCCTCCCTCTCGCTCCCTCCCTCTCGCTCCCTCCCTCTCGCTCCCTCCCTCTCGCTCCCTCCCTCCCTCTCGCTCCCTCCCTCTCGCTCCCTCCCTCTCGCTCCCTCCCTCTCGCTCCCTCCCTCTCGCTCCCTCCCTCTCGCTCCCTCCCTCTCGCTCCCTCCCTCTCGCTCCCTCCCTCTCGCTCCCTCCCTCTCGCTCCCTCCCTCTCGCTCCCTCCCTCTCGCTCCCTCCCTCTCGCTCCCTCCCACTCGCTCCCTCCCACTCGCTCCCTCCCTCCCTCCCACTCGCTCCCTCCCTCTCGCTTCCGCTCACTCCCTCCCTCTCGCTCCCTCTTGCTCCCTCCCTCTTGCTCCCTCCCTCTCGCTCCCTCTTGCTCCCTCCCTATCCCTCACTCCCTATCCCTCGCTCCCTCTCACTCGCTCCCTCTCACTCGCTCCCTCCCTCTCACTCGCTCCCTCTCACTCGCTCCCTCCCTCTCACTCGCTCCCTCCCTCTCACTCGCTCCCTCCCTATCCCTCGCTCCCTCTCACTCGCTCCCTCTCACTCGCTCCCCCTCACTCGCTCCCCCTCACTCGCTCCCTCTCACGCGCTCCCTCTCACGCGCTCCCTCTCACGCGCTCCCTCTCACGCGCTCCCTCTCACGCGCTCCCTCTCACGCGCTCCCTCTCATGCGCTCCCTCTCATGCGCTCCCTCTCACGCGCTCCCTCTCATGCGCTCCCTCTCACGCGCTCCCTCTCACGCGCTCCCTCTCACCCGCTCCCTCTCACCCGCTCCCTCTCACTCGCTCCCTCATGCGCTCCCTCACGCGCTCCCTCTCAATCACTCCCTCTCACGCGCTCCCTCTCACTCACGCGCTCCCTCTCACTCACACTCTCACGCACTCCCTCTGACGCACTCACTCCCTCTCACTCACTCTCACTCACTTACTCCCTCTCACTCACTCTCACTTACTTACTCCCTCTCACTCCCTCTCACTCACTTACTCCCTCACTCCCTCTCACTCCCTCTCACTCCCTCTCACTCCCTCTCACCCGCTCCCTCTCACCCGCTCCCTCTCACCCGCTCCCTCTCACCCGCTCCCTCTCACCCGCTCCCTCTCACCCGCTCCCTCTCACCCGCTCCCTCTCACCCGCTCCCTCTCACCCGCTCCCTCTCACCCGCTCCCTCTCACCCGCTCCCTCTCACCCGCTCCCTCTCACCCGCTCCCTCTCACCCGCTCCCTCTCACCCGCTCCCTCTCACGCGCTCCCTCTCACGCGCTCCCTCTCACGCACTCCCTCTCACTCACGCGCTCCCTCTCACTCACACTCTCACGCGCTCCCTCTGACGCACTCCCTCTGACGCACTCACTTACTCCCTCTCACTCACTTACTCCCTCCCTCTCACTCACTTACTCCCTCTCACTCCCTCTCACTCCCTCTCACTCCCTCTCACTCCCTCTCACTCCCTCTCACTCCCTCTCACTCCCTCTCGCTCCCTCTCCCTCCCTCTCGCTCCCTCCCTCTCGCTCCCTCCCTCTCGCTCCCTCCCTCTCGCTCCCTCCCTCTCCCTCCCTCTCACTCCCTCTCACTCGCTCCCTCTCTCTCGCTCCCTCTCGCTCCCTCTCTCTCGCTCCCTCTCTCTCGCTCCCTCTCTCTCGCTCCCTCTCTCTCGCTCCCTCTCTCTCACTCCCTCTCTCTCGCTCCCTCTCGCTCGCTCCCTCCCACTCACTCGCTCCCTCCCACTCACTCGCTCC
Organism: Lissotriton helveticus; assembly: GCF_964261635.1. Taxonomy (NCBI): domain Eukaryota; kingdom Metazoa; phylum Chordata; class Amphibia; order Caudata; family Salamandridae; genus Lissotriton; species Lissotriton helveticus. Next base: position 909,218,011 of record NC_136071.1, on the reverse strand, counting down.
CTCCCACTCGCTCCCTCCCACTCACTCCCTCCCACTCGCTCCCTCCCACTCCCTCCCACTCACTCACTCCCTCCCTCCCACTCACTCCCTCCCACTCACTCCCTCCCACTCCCTCCCACTCACTCGCTCCCTCCCACTCACTCGCTCCCTCTCACTCCCTCCCTCCCACTCACTCCCTCCATCCCACTCACTCCCTCCCTCCCACTCGCTTCCTCCCACTCACTCCCTCCCACTCGCTCCCTCCCACTCGCTCCCTCCCACTCGCTCCCTCCCACTCGCTCCCTCCCACTCGCTCCCTCCCTCCCACTCACTCACTCCCACTCCCTCCCTCCCACTCCCTCCCACTCCCTCTCACTCCCTCTCCGTCCTCCTCCCCCTCCCCCTCCCTCTGTCACCCTCTGTCATCTCACCCTGCCTGTGTGCCAGCCGGGGCGCGCGCACACACAGCCGCACCCGAGCACTTCACAGGTCTTCAAAAGTCCATTTGCATGTCAATGAGGCCTTTGTAATTCACCTCTTCTTAGACCTCTGCAGCTTTACTCTTGCCATTGATAGGATCGCCGGCCGGCAGCCCCCACAGAGCAGCAGAGTCTCTCGCGCTGCTGCAGACACTTGAAAAAAAAAACGTAGAAAGTTTTGCTTGCAGTACCTCTGCGCATCAGTAGGTGGCGTCCTGAGGCTCTGTGTCCGTCGCTGGCATCGTAAGTGGCGAGATAACGTCACGGAGACTGCTTAGGCGCCACCCATGCGCGCTGACGGCAATCATTTCTTTTTCCGCGCCATCAAGCGCAGATTCGGATAGAGCATGTACCTTAGTCACTTTTTGACTACTCCTTTGAGACTTGTCTCCCCCTTTTTTTTCTCCTGGTGCATGTAGGGATGCCTGGCTTTAAGTCCTGTGGGGCCTGTCATCGCAATATGTTGGTGGTGGACCCCCATGATGTTTGCCTCTACTGCCTGGAGACCAACCACAACTCCCGAGACTGTCGAGCTATGGCCCGAAGGCCTTGAGGGAGCTGCGCAGGAAACTGCTGGAGGCCCGGCACTCGTTCCGACGACGCTCCGGGTCCAAGGACCGTTCCCAGGACCACTCGTGGTTCCGGTGCCATGAGATCCGGCGCTTCCGGCTCCAGCGCCGCCCTTAGCTCCGCCACCGCATTGGGTGCCGTTCGTTCAGCCCTTGACCCGGTTCCAGGACCATTTCGTTCCTGCCCGGGATCCACATTGGGACACGACACCGGCGCCATTCACGGCGCCGTTTGTCCCTTCTCCGGCTCTGCTGCCACGGCCGGCTCCTCCGGCAACGGAGGTGGAGGATGATTGGGAGCGGTCCGAGGACCGTCTCTTGCCCGTCAGTGTGACTCCGAGCAGGACTGGGTGGACGTTCTGGGAAACGCAGGCGACCTTGATGTCTTCTGACCCGGGGTTTGGCTCTCCTCCACCTACGACGGAGGAGGGCGCCTCCTACACTATGGTGCTCCGTCGGGGCTGCTGAGGTCCTCAACCTCGACCTTCCTACTGTGGCCCTCAAAACTAACCTCCTCACGAGGTGCTGCTTCCCTTCAATGACGCCCTCACCGACGTCCTGTTGGGCACTTGGTCGTGGCCGGCCATGGGGGCCCCTGTGGATAAGAATGTCGCCAGGCGGCACTGCCCGGCGCCTGGTGACTCTGCCTTTTTCACCATTCATCCGACGCCTGAGAGTCTGGTCATCCAAGCCTCACCGTCGCAGAGTGCCTTTCCCACGGCTCCGCCGGATAAGGACTCTAAGAAGCTGGAACAGTTCGGTAAGCAGTTTTTCTCTTTGGCCAGCTTGGGACTGCAGTCTGTGAACACCGCCTGCTTATTAGGCTGTTATTCCCACGCGGTATGGGATACCGTTGCTCAGGTGTTGCTTCAGTGTCCTGAGGAAGTTCAGGCTGTTCTTTCCCAAGCGGTTGCTGAGGGTAAGTATGTGACTAGGTTTGCCATTTGGTGTGGTTTGGAAACCGCTGACTCGTTGGGCGGGGCGATTTCTACGACTGTGGCACTGCGTCGCCAAGCCTGGCTGCGTTCTACTGGGTTCTCGCTAATGGACATGGCCTTCGCCTGTTTGACGATAAGGCCGACAGTGCACTGGAGCGTTTTAAGGACTCGCGGGCCACGGCCAAGTCCTTGGGTCTTTCTGGAAAGAGCCCGGCCACTCTTGGTTTTCGTTCCTTTCGGGGACACGGCAGGGTTGCCCAGGCACGTTCCTTCAGCAAGCCTCTGCAGAACCAGCCTCCACGCGGCCACGGGCGCAGCTTCCGTAGGGGCGGATCTGGAAATCAGCTTGGGGGTCAGTCCACCTCCGCCCCACTCATTCTACCTCCAAACCTTCCTAATCCGAGCTTTGTGGAGCACCCCACGCCGGTGGGTGGCAGGATCCGCTGCCACCTCCCCCACTGGCACAATATCACATCGGACAAGTGGGTGTTGCAGATCTGCGGGGGTTACTCCCTTCCCTTTCAGTCCTTCCCTCCAGCCATGCCACCTCGGTGCCACTGCATGTCGGGGGATCACTTGGTGCTTCTCCAATAGGAAGGCATGGCCCTCTTGGCCAAGGGGGCCATTGAGTGCGTTCCCGGGCCGGAAGTAGGGAGTGGTTGTTATTCCCACTACTTTCTGGTCCCCAAGAACAACAAGGGGAGCCTGCGCCTCATCTTGGACCTCGAACGTCAATCGCTTCCTCCGGAACGAGAAATTCAAAATGCTGACTCTGGCTCAGGTCCTGGCTGCCCTCGACCCTGGAGGCTGGATGATAGTGTTGGACTTGCAGAACGCATATTTTCACATCCCCGTCCTGCTGGCCCACCGGCGTTATCAGGTCCTGGCTGCCCTCGACCCTGGAGGCTGGATGATAGCGTTGGACTTGCAGGACGCATATTTTCACATCCCCGGCCCACCAGCGTTACCTGCGGTTCACGGTATGCCAGGAGCATTTTCAGTTTGCCGTGCTCCCCTTCGGCCTTTCCAGCGCCCCTCAGGTGTTCATGAAGGTGATGGCGGTGGTCGCACCTCACCTGCGCAGGTCGGGGAGGGGGGTCTCAGTCTTCCCTTACCTCGTCGTCCAACACCTTCAGACTACGGCCGAACTCCTGCATTTGCCTGGGCTCTCCATCAACATGCCGAAGTCACACCTGAGTCCCTCTCAGAAGTTCCCCTTCATCGGAGAGGTTCTGGATTAGACGATGTTTCGGGCTTATCCTCCCGAACAGCGGGGCCCGGAAATTCAGGCTATGAATCCAATCTTTCAGCCTCTGTCCCGGGTTTCGGTCAGGATGACCCTCCGGCTTCTGGGCCTGATGGCCTCCTGCATCCTGCTGGTGACACATGCCAGATGTCATATGCGGGCTCCGCAGTGGGACCTGAACTTCCAGTGGGTGCAGCATCAGGACCACCTCCGATCATGTCCAGATCTTGAAGGGCACTGCACGACAATTGCAGTGGTGGCTCACGAATCGCGATTGGGTCAATGGCAGATCCCTCTTGCTTCCCCAACCGGAGCACACAGTGGTGAAGGATGCGTCGCTCCGGGGATGGGGAGGCGGAGATCAGAGGCCTCTGGTCTCCGGCGGAGTCCCGGCTCCATATCAACCTTTTGGAGCTTCCGGCGATCCGACTTGTACTGAAGGCATTCGTTCCCTCTGTCCGGGGAAGTGTGGTGCAGGTGTTCCACCGCCATGTGGTATTGCAACAAACAGGGCGGGGTGGGGTAATGGACCCTATGTCAGGAGGCTCTGCGCCTCTGGATATGGCTCGAACATCAAGGCATTACCTTGATGGTTCAACACCTGGCAGGTTCTCTGAATGCCAGGGCGGACGAACTCAGCCGCCGGTGCATGTTGGATCACAAATGGCGTATGATCTCGGACATGGCACAAGGTCTCTTTCTGCATTGGGGAGAGAATCCTGGTTAGATCTATTCGCCATCGAAGAGAACCCGCAATGTCATTAGTTATGCACGTTGGAATTTCCAAGGCGGCACTCGCTCGGCCACGCTTTTCGTCGCGAGTGGAGCTGCGGTCTGTTGTACGTCTTTCCGCCTACACCACTCCTGTCCAAAGTGCTGAAGAAGATTCGACGCGACTGGGCCCAAGTCATTCTTGTGGCTCCAGATCGGGCACAAAGATACTGGTATCCCGAGCTACTCAGAATGGCGATCGATCCCCCGATCCGACTGCCTCTTCGGGAGGATCTTCTGTCGCAGCAGCAGGGGACAGTCCTCCACCCAAACCTGTCCAGCCTCCACCTCCATGCGTTGAGATTGAGCGGTGACAGTTGACCGCTTTCGATCTTCCTTCCGAAATCTGTGATGTCATATTGGCAGCCTGGCTTCCCTCCACAAAAACTGTAAACGCCTGCAGGTGGAACAAGTTTGTGGCATGGTATGCAGCTAAAGCTGTGGATCCCTTTTCTGCCCCTCGTTCAGAGGTTCTTCTGTTCCTCCTTTCCTTGGCCCAGCAGGGCTCTGCTCTGGGCACTGTCAAAGGTTATCTTTCTGCCATCTCCGCCTTTCTAAGGCTCCTTGATCAACCTTCTCTTTTTAAGTCTCCGGTGGTTAATTGTTTTCTGAAGGGCATTACGCACACATTTCCTCCCGTGCCGTTCATAATGCCTCAATGGGACTTGAATCTTGTCTTGACATATCTGATGTGCGCTCCCTTTGAGCCCCTTCATAACTGTCCTTTACGTCCTCTCACTCACAAGACTGCTTTCCAGGTAGCTATTACCTCTTCCAGAAGAGTGAGTGAGCTCCAGGCTCTTTCTTCTAAACCTCCTTTCCTTTCTGTTCATCCGGACAAGGTGGTTTTAAGGACCCGTCCTTATATCTTGTCAAAGGTTGTTACGCCCATTCACATCGGGCAGACCATCGCTTTGCCCACCTTCTTTCCACCTCCGCATCCTTCGAAAGAGGAAGAGAGGCTTCATCGTCTGGACCCAAAACGTGCGCTCTTGTTCTATCTGAAGCGCACACAACAGTTCCGGGTGGATGACCAGCTCTTTGTTGGCTACATGGGTGCCAAAAAAGGCCCAGTGGGTCGTTCTCTGCATCAAAGCCTGTTACTCGTTGGCTAAGAAGGAACCTCCTGTGGGCTGCGTGCCCATTCTACCAGGGCAACGGCAGCCACTACTGCCTTGGGACGCCGCGTTCCCTCCCAGGACATTTGTCAGGCAGCTACTTGGGCCTCGCTGCACATGTTTACCAAGCATTACTGCCTTGACAGTCAAGTGCGTAGAGACGGCTTCTCCGTGACTTTCTGGTGTAATCTTGTTCGCAGTCCCACCACCGGGGTTGGTATTGCTGGGGTATCTATTCTAAGGTAAGGAATCTACAACTAACGTGTCTCTTTCAGATGCACAAGTTACTACTTGTGTAACAATAAGTTCGAGGCATATGAGCTGCAGATTACACACTATGCATAGATGGCCACCTAGTGTTGGACCCGGATGTTTGCAATTTGTTTTGTTGTAGAAAAGTGTTTGGAAGTCACGGGATAGGTGACTTCTCCTTTGGATGATACTGCACATGGGCATCGGCTCCAACCCTAGATTGTTTTTTTCCGCCACGGGGCTCGGATGTGTTCCCAGCGCTCCGTGTTGGAACCGATTTCCGTCTGCGCGCAATCCTCACCATCTTGGAGAATTCAGTTTATAACTCGTTTCCAAACGACGCTACTCTATCAACATCCAGGACTTCTATTCCGGTCGCCGTCGAAGGCCTTCGGGCCCAACTAGGCCTCGACTCCAGCTCATGGAAAGGACGCCATTTAAAAAGTGTCCTCAATGTGGGTCGAAGTTTCCCCACACCGACCTTCATGAAGTGTGTAACCTTTGCCTGTCCCAGGAGCACGAGGCCAGAGACTGTTGTGCTTGTGCCTCCTTCCGCTCCAAGAAGACGATCCAGGACCGAAGAGCTTGGAGAGCAATGGCTCAAAGATCTTCAGCTCCGATTCCAGACGACATCTTCGAGGAAGGCGTTGACGTCCCAGAACAACATGACGTCGCCAGCAACTCAGAAGGCAAGAGGCAGAAGATTGCGATGTCGAGGACATCACTCCAGCGCAGCGGGTCGTAAGTAAGACCGTGAACCCCGACCCTTCCTCGACACACCACAAAAAGGCTCCGGTCACACACTCGCCCTCGGGTACACACCGAGACACTGCTTCTACTGCCCCACCTTCGGGCCCAGCTAAGAAGCTAACAAATTCTTCAGGCGACTCTGGCTCGAGTCGACCTCCACACGGTGCCGATGCACAACTACCGGCACCGAAACAGACACCCTCGGTTGCCACGCCCACATTGAAACCATCGGCACCGAAACAGGCAGTTACTACCTCTGCACCGAAACAAAGGTCGGAGCCAGGCAAAGCTTCGGCTCCGAAGAAACAACCCGATCCGAAACCTTCATCGGCATCGAAAAAATCGTCAGAGCCGAAAAAACATTCGGAGCCGAAAAAGATCCCAGCTTCTCCTGTAGAAGACATTACCAAAAGAAGCAACTTCGGTGCCAAAACCTTCCTCCACACCAAAAGATCATAGTTCTGCAGTGGACTTATTTCACCCGGACCCTGCACAAAAGACTTTGGTGAAAGATCCAACTACTGGTCGACTAACTTTAAGTTCAAAGAAACTACCACTAGAAACACCAGCACCCACTCCTCCAAAGAAGAAGGACATAGCTACTTCCCCGCTAAGAGTGCCTTCCCCTTCTCCTCCACCTATGCCATCACCACCTGTTCCCCTGCCACAGCATTCCCCTATGCACACTATCATACATGATGATAATGAGGATGATAGCTCTGATGACATAGGGGGTAACCCAGATGATCCATCTATTCCCCCAGGCTCACCTGACCCATGGGACGATTATAACACGCCAACGTTCCAAATGTGCCTAATGATGACATATACCCCTCTAGGCCTTCCCCACCAGAAGACACTATGGGCTTTAATCAGTTGGTACACAGAGCTGCGCAATATCATGGGTGGATATGCATACAGACACAATAGAGGAAGACGTCCTACTAGATACGTTTGACAATACACAAAGATCTTCATCCATTTTACCCATGCTCAAAAGAGTGATTAAACATGCCCCTGAGGTTTTCAAAGACCCAGTTAGAACTCAGGTCATTAACCCAAGAATAGAGAAAAAATATAAAGCTGCACCCTCAGATCCACCTTACATTAAAGGCCCAGTTCCCCTACACTCGCTTGTAGTTTCAAACGCATGCAAAAGGGCTAACTCACAAACGTCAGGTGAGGCTCCCCCACCTGACAAAGCTTCTAAACTCCTTGATGCGTCAGGGAAGAGAACCGCCCCACAAGCAGCAAACATGTGGCGTATCGCCAATACACAAGCATTATTGGCACGTTACGACAGAGCACACTATGATGAACTAGAGTCACTGATGCAGCACCTTCCGGATAGGTACAAAGATAGAGCTAATGAGCTTATCCAAGAAGGGAAAAATATAGTTGTGCACTTGACGCAGCAGGCACCGCCTCCAGGGCAGTTAACACAAGTGTTTTGCTGCGTAGACATGCGTGGCTACATATATCAGGTTTCAAACCCGAAGTCCAGAGTACTATACTCAATCAACCCTTTGAGCAACACTTATTCGGACCCAATGTGGACGTATCCCTCGAAAAAATGAAGGATACAGACACAGCAAAATCTATGGGAGCCTTGCAGTCGCAGGCTCCCAGACGTTCATTTTGATGCTCATCCTATAGAGGGAACAACAGAGGATATGGTTCAGTCACAGCTTCCACCTCCTACAAAGCCCCCACACAATCTACATATCGTAAGTGCTACCAAAGGGGTGGTTACAGAGGTAACAAGGGCAGAGGCAAGACCAACAATTCCCGCTCTGCCTCCTCCCCTACCCAATGACTCCCCTCCCCTCCCACCCATTCCACTCTGGTCGGGGGAAGACTACAGCAATATCTACCAGCCTGGGAAAACATCGCATCAGACAGGTGGGTGCTTCAAATAATCCAGTCAAGTTACAGTTTAGAACTAACTTCCACCCCCCCAAACATACCACACAGACAGCGTCCAATGTCACAAGAACATTTGACACTCCTCAGACAGGAAGTGGTATCTCTCCTGCAAAAAAATGCAATAGAAATAGTTCCAAAGCATCAGCACAACAAGGGAGAGTACTCCCTATATTTATTAATTCCAAAGAAGGACGGATCTCTGAGACCTATTCTAGACCTCAGACCTCTAAACATTTACATACAGTCAGACCATTTTCATATGGTCACACTTCAAGTCCTTCCGCTCCTGTTACAAAATAACTTCCTTGTAACTCTAGATCTCAAGGACGCTACTTCCACATTCTTATCCACACAGCGCACAGAAAATATCTCAGATTTGTGCTAGACGGGCAGCACTACCAGTTCAAAGTGCTCCCATTCGGAGTCACAACAGCACTCCAAGAGTGTTTACCAAATGCCTAGCAGTCGTAGCAACACACTTAAGAAGACCGCAGATTCACGTCTTCCCATATCTGGACGACTGGCTCATAAAAGCAAGGTCATACGGCTGGTGTGTACAATACACTCACGCCACAGTTCTACTACTCCACAACTTGGGATTCACAGTAAACCACACCAAGTCACATATGCTACCCTCGCACACACAACAATACCTCGGTGCTACAATAAACACCCAATTAACACTAGCTTATCCCTCTCCAGCCAGGATAACCAGTGTACAAACCCTACTAACAAAATTCAAACCACAACACTCGCTTCCACCTCGAGTGTTCATGCAACTCATAGGAATGATGGCATCTTGCATATTTATAGTACCTCACGCAAGACTGCAAATGCGTCCACTTCAAGAGTGCCTAGCACGACAGTGAAACCAGACTCACGGTCAATTAACAAACCTAATGTTGGTTGACAGTTTGACTTATCGCTTTCTGAAACGGTGGAGCACAAAAAACCTTTCAAAAGGCCGACCGTTCCTAGAGCCAGTTCCCCAAATAATCATGACAGCGGACGCGTCGCTCTCCGGCTGGGGAGCTCACCTACTGCATCACACCATGCAAGGCAGGTGGACACCGCAACAAAAGCTACTCTACATCAACCACTTCGAGTTGCTAGCTGTCTTTCTAGCCCTAAAAGCATTTTAAACTCCAGTGTCAGGCAAAGCTGTCTTAGTCCGCACAGACAATTGACAGTGATGACTACATAAACAAACAAGGCGGGACACACTCTCTGCAGCTCTGTTAGCACAGCAGATATGGAGATGGGCTATACCTCTAAAGATCTTCCTCTTAACCCAACATGTCCCAGGGGTACAAAACACCATGGCAGATCTGCTAAGTCGACAGACAAAGCAGATCCACAAATGGGAACTTCATCTGCAAGTTCTTCAACCGTTTTTCCAAACGTTGGGGACAACCTCAGATAGGCCTCTTCGCTACCCACGAAAATGCAAAATGCCCAAACTTCGCCGCCAGATACCCACACCCATTGTCCAAAGGCTGAAGAACCGGGTTTTAGAACCCAGCGGTGCCAGGGACACGCCCAAAGTCTTCGGGTTCTCCTGTCTTGGCAAACAGAGACACGGAATACTTCTAGGTGGCGTCAGAGATCAAATTTATTAGCTGAAGCTAGTAACAGTAATCTTTGCAATACAACACTGTGTACAACTCAAACTGCTCAATTTTCATAGTATCACATTAACAAAAACCCAATTTACAGTAACCCAACCCAAAAGTTAATTATTAGGACTGTCCCAAATTCAATTTCCACAATCCGGACAAACCCATAATTGAAAGCACTACCCATGTAATAAAGTCGTAAGGAAAGAAACAATTCAGATGCTGATTAGGATAAGATATGTGCAAGGAAACTAAAAGTTAACGATATCCTGAACATTGATTGGCAATTTTAGACAACGATCAGCCAGAGAAATTGGCTTTGTGAAAGAGTCAGTTTCAGGTGAAGAGGTCAGCGTCTTTGCAATTCACTCACAAGTCAGAAAAGGGCCTGTTAATGCATACATGAACAATGAGGCCCATGGAACTTTGTTCGTTCGGTTACCTCCACGGCCTACGTGAGGGCAACACAAAAATGGCATCACGAACAACTCAAACAAAATGGAGTCTTGTTCGAAATCACGGAACCTCAGACCCTCGTTTTGCCATTACGTAGGCAATAACCTAAACTCACGTCAATCTGAATCCAGGTCTATATCTATTCTCATCAGGTCATCAAAGTGTTGCTGTAACATCATCTTATTATTCTTCACTTCTCTCGGGACTGGTCTTCTCACACAGATCGTAGCACAAAGACTACAAATGGCGGGACCACACTGGATGCATAAGCAACACGAGAAAAGGATTGCTAAAGCCATACCAAGAAACATCAGAATCTTCCATCCCCATTTGGACAGCAGTTCCCAAAACCATTTTATCAATGACCAGTTCACTTCGTCTACATGTATAGACTCAGCGGACTTATGTAACCTCAAGATGGCTTGGTACACTGTCGGGGCGTTATCTGGTATGAAAACACAGCAACTAGACCCGATCAATTTACATACCCCACCTCTATCTGCAAGTATAATATCTAAAACAAAGCGGTTCTGTAATGTCATAAGGCGATCCGCTTGAAGCTCAGATGTAATATTGCTAAGGGCACCTGCAGTCTCATTTATAGTGGCCTCGACCACTCTCTTAAGCTGACGAACATTCCTACTATTAGCCATAGGACCCCAAAAGGGCAGAAAACCCTTAAAGAAGTCTCCAACTTCTTGTGCGACAGTATCGTCTCGCTTCGATAACACCTCTACCATATCTTGTCTTATGGTAATTGAAAGCAGCTATATACGTAGGGGGAAGCAAAAATGCCACATAACATGTGCCTGAAAAATCAGAAGGCAACCATGTATATGCTCTGTCGTGACAAACAAAATACGTGCCTTTAGCTGGCACGAATGGTGGAGATTTCTGGGATGTATAGACATAGGTGTGCATTCACACACTCTTACCAAACTGAGCTCTCGGATTCTGACCATTACCTTGCAGACAAAAATGACCTCGGTGGGGTACAATCCAAATAGGAGGAAACCTTTTTCGTCTCTCCTTCTGTCAGACTAATACTATATCCAGTCTTGTTCCAACCAACATATGCTCGTATCTCATCTTTAGGGATAGCATTATATGCATCAATATCTCTGATCATATCTACTATTCCCTGTATCAAGGCATTATTACTCGCATTATCTTTGACGGAACGTACAGGAGATGCTTCATTCGCATAGATAAACATTGCTTGGAGTGCCCATACTGACCCATTAGGCGAAAAAGGCAAAACCAAATATGGCATTCCCTTATCCGTCGTATGTGGCATAAGACCACACACCCAACAATTCGTGGTATTTACAACTTGCTGATGCAACATCTGTATAAACAAATTGTTCACAAATTCTAATCTTCGTGTCTGTTCCTGTTCAGGCAACGTATGAAACTCATGTGGAGAAACAGTAGGAAAAGAAAGAGTAGGTTGGGAGGTAGATGTAATCGGCTGTTGTGTGACATAGAAAATCCAACCCACACAAGCTAACGTAATATTCAAAAGCATTAGAAAACACAGTATTAAAAAACATTTGTTACGAATCAATGTACACATTTTTGCTCTAAAATCTACTTTCTTATCACTCTTATCAGACTCAAAAGACTCCATCCTCTAACGTGCTGCTCACGGCTATTCCCTTATTCACTTAAGTGTGCGTCAAGATCGTACTAACGACCCTGAACCACAGACCTTGTGTCAATACGCGGCTCACCCCTTAAGGCTGTACCGCGACCCTGCAGCTGAGTCCGGATGGTGACTCGAAAAAGTAAAAAAGTCTCTGGATCTGACAAGGTGTAATTCACTACATAAAAAAAATTTCAATTTTATTTGTCCCTTTTAGACGTCTTTTTTCGATCTCAGATTGTAGCGCTCTTTGCCAGGCACAGTGTGATCCTTAAAAAGGACTTCCGGATTCGTCGTGTCGAGTCTCAAAGGCAAAGGCACAGCAGCTTGCAAAACATCATCTTCGCGTTCTGACTGAGTCCATGTCAAATGTGTATCACTAAAAGGTACAAATCTAGGAATTCTCTCATTCGGAGTCAGCTATTCCATCCCTCACCCACTTGTCATACGGTAAGGGCAACGGAACTTTTTCCGTATGGGTGGCATGCACCCAATTCTTTTTACCAGCTACTCTTAACAGGAGTTCGAGTCGCTAGCAAGACTAAATGCGGTCCAGTCCATCTTGGTTCCAAATTTTTGGCTTGCTGAAAGTTCTTGATTAGAATGTAATTTCCAGGTTGAATCGTATGGCCTGGATCTGCAGTAGCTGTCGGCAAACTGTCATAGACCTGTTGGTGGAGAACACGTAATTTAGCAGTCAAGTCATGTAAGTAATCCACCAACATAGGGTACTCAATGTCGCTGTATTTCTTAGGACGAGGCACACCCCAAACATTCGCTGTACGAACAAAAACTATTTCGTATGGGCTAAGTCCCACACGAGAATGCACTGTCGTCCTTGTTGACAAGAGCCAACGGCAAGGCATCCGGCCATGTAAGACCAGTGCTCGCTTGTATCTTAGCTAATTTCAGTTTTAAAGTGCCGTTATAGCACTCAACCAGACCTGCTGACTGGGGGTGATTCGCAGCATGAAATTTCTGATTTATTCCCAATCCAACACATACTTTCTTCATGACTTGACCCACAAATTCACTCCCATTGTCCGACCATACAATTCTCGGCAAACCATACCTAGTGAAATACTCCTTGAGCAAAACCTTGGCTGTAGACAAGGCAGTATTATCCTTTAGGGGGTAGGCCTCAATCCATCTGGAAAAGGCGCAAACAACCACAAGGACATACTTCAAATTATTGCATCTCTCCATGTGTATGTAATCTAGCTGTATCACTTCAAACGGATAAGTTGGAGGAGCAAAATGACCAGCTGGAGTTGGGGTTCCCTTGCCAGGATTATGCATCAGGCAAATCATACAATGCTTCACCAAATTCTCAGCACATTTCGGAATTCCAGCATTCTGCCATACTGGGGCCAACAACTTGCATATTCCCTTCGAACTAATGTGAGCCATTCCATGAGCCATAGTAACCACTGGGAGCACATATGCATCAGGCAACAACCATCGCTGGTGTTCTGACAATTCAACCCAACAACATGTCGAATCCAACATACCCGTAGTTTCTCTCCACGTACTCACTTCTTTTTCCGTAGATTCAGCCTGAATTGACTTCACACTTTCTATTGTGTCTTCACACATTCCACCAGCCATAACCCATCTTGCAGGGCCTGCAACATACATACGGCTCATCATGTCTTTCGCCGTTTCCTTCGCAACTTCATCCGCAAACGCATTTCCTCGACCTACATCATCCACAACCTTCTTATGGGCACTACACTTCACAATTGCAATCTGCTTTGGGAGAGTAAGTGATTCCAAAAGTTAATTCACTAACTGCCCATGCTGAATTTTCGTGCCATGGGAAGTAAGGAATCTTCTTTCTCTCCACAAACGTCCAAAACTATGGGCAACACCAAACGCATACTGGCTATCGGTATAAACATTCACTCGCTTTTCCTCTGACAATACACATGCTCATGTCAATGCAATCAACTCTGCTGCTTGCGCAGAATTCTGTGCTCTGCGTGCTGTTTCAACAACTGTATGTAAAGTCATAACGGCATACGCTGCAGTCTCACCATGCGGAAGCTTGAAACACGAACCATCTACCCATAAGGTACCATCAACATTCTCAAGAGGAGTATCCTTTAGGTCAACTCTAGCCTTCGTTTCTTCCTCTGTTCGAAGAAAGCAATCATGCTGTTCTTGAACTTCTGTCTCTACAGAAATCGGCAACAACGTAGCTGGATTCAACACATTACATCTCTTAATGTGAACATGGCTAGCCAAAAGTATCAACTCATAACCTGACAGACGTGCACTAGTAAGGTGCGGAGTCTTGGTCCTGTTCAATAAAGTATCCACTGCATGTGGGACCATCACAATCAACGTATTATCCAATACCAAACCAGCAGACTGTCGGATAGAAACAGCCGCTGTAGCGCTCAAACAGCTCGGCAACGCTTTAGCTACCGGATCTAATGTAGCTGAAAAATACGCACATGGGCGTTGCTTGTCTCCAAACTGTTGAGTCAACACTGACAATGCTCAACCTTCTCTCTCGTGAACATACAACGTGAAAGGTTTACTGTAGTCGGGAGTACCCAATACTGGAGCCGAACACAATCCATCACGTAATTCAGAAAAACTTTTCTGACAATCATCAGACCAAGGGAGAGGGTACGGAGTATCTTTAAGAGTCTGCGCCAACAGAGGTTTCGCTAGCAAGGAAAAGTTAGGGATCCATTGCCTACAATACGAGGTGATACCTAAGAAAGCACGTACTTCTCTCTGTGTGGATGGTACAGTCATTTGGGCAATCGCTTGAATTCGTTCTGGGGTCAATCTTCTTCCCTCCTTCGACAAGAGATGACCTAAGTAGGTTACTTCTTTTTGGCAATACTGTAACTTGGAAGGTGACACTTTATGATGAAGGTCAGCCAAATGTCGTAACAAAGAAAGAGTAGCCTCTTTACAAATCTCTTCGTCATCAGCAGTAATCAACAGATCATCAACGTACTGAATAAGAGTAGCACCAGTAGGCAACACAAAATCATCAAGCTGAGTTTTCAACGCCTGACTATAGATGAGGGACTTTTACAATAACCTTGAGGAGCTCTCTTAAACCGATACTTCGGCCTACTAAAGAGAAGCCAAAAATATCTCTACTTTCCTCAGCAATTGGAATACTGAAGACAGCATTCTTTAGGTCGATAACTGAAAACCAGGCTGCTGAAGCAGGAATCGGAGTCAACAAAGCAGTGATATCAGGGACAACAGGAAACTGTGGCACCACAATCTTATTCACTTCTCGAAGATCGATCACAAACCGGTACACAGGTGGCTGAGAAGCATCAGTACGCTTAAGGACAGGCAGAACAGGACTGTTACACACATCTGAAAGAAACAGGTTAGTATTAGATTCCTTACCTTAGAATATCCCCAGGCGTCAGTCTGGATCCGGAAACTTTTGCGTAGCAGTACCCCTGCGCGTCGGTAGGCGTCGTCTGCAGGCGTCCCCTGCGGCTCCGCGTCGTCGGCGTCGTGCGCCGTGATGACGTCGCTGGAGTATATAGACGCCGCCTCCGCACGCTGACGTCAGTTCTTCTTTTTTCCGCGCCAGTTAGCGCAGATCCGAAGAGCAGTACTCCGGTCTTTTGACCAAGTGTTTGTAAAACTTAATCTTTCTACGGTGCCGGTAGGATGCCTGGGTTTAAGAGCTGCGACGAGTGCGACCGCATGATGTCGGTCACCGACCACCATCGACTCTGCCTCCGGTGTCTGGGCGCGGACCACGACGTGGAGTCCTGCGTCGACTGTCGGGCCTTGACTGGAAAAGCTAGGCGGGAGCGGTCCCGCAAGCTTCTCGAGCTCTGGGTGTCGGCCCCGCGTCGAGAGCGGTCCCGGTCCGGTCGGAGGTCGAGGGAGCGGTCGAGGGAACGATCGCGGAGCCGCCATGGGCGCTCCGGGAGTCGCCACCATTCCTCCGGCTCGTCAGGTAAGCACAAGAAGTCGGGGCGTCGCCATCGCACCCCCGACTCCCCCCGACGCCCGCGTAATGCGGCCGGGGGCTCGGGTGACCCCACCCCCGCGGCCCCGCGTGGGTCGCCGACGCCGTCTACCCCATACCCGTCGGTCCCTGGGGAAGGCACGTCGCGTGAGGAGATCGAGGCCTTCCTCATTGCTATGAGGGCGAGGTCTTCTCCGGCGGGGCCTTCGGCGCCTGCGGGCCCGTCGGTCCCGTCTGGGGGCACGAGCGGTTCGGGTGCTCCTGCCCCGGCGCCGCCGGCGGCTCCGGCCCCGGCGCCGCTGGTTCCCTCTGGTTCGTCGCCGGCTGGTCTCCCGGCCTCTCCGGCGTCGGTTCCTGTGGGCCAACCCGTGGTACCGCCCCCGCGTGGTGCAGCGACTCCGCCGTCGGCTCCGGCCGGCGTCGGGTCCCCGGCACCGACGCCGCGCGGCGCCACCCCCCTTTCCTCCCCGACTCCGGGCGTGGAGTCGGACCGGCGTCGGCCGACGCCGGATTCGACGCCGATGGGGCCCGTTGACCCCGACGTCTATATCGTCGACCCAGAATATGGGTATGATGACGATGAGTATGGAGAGGGTTGGGAGGGGTCTGAGGACCCTCTATCCCGTGCCTGCCAGTATGATGTGGACTGGGTAGGTGATCTGGGTGATGCCAGTGGCCTGGACGAGTCGCCCAACCCTGGGTTTGTCTCTCCGTCCCCTGTGGCGTCTGAGGCAGGGGCTGCCTATTCGGTGGTCCTGATGAGGGCTGCCAAGGCCTTGCACCTTGAGCTCCCTGTCGCGAAGGTCAAGCCGAACATTCTGACCGAAGTGTTTAAACCGCAGTCATGCCCCCAGGAGCCTCTGCTGCCGTTTAATGAGGCCCTGTCGGATGTCCTTTTGGGCACCTGGTCCAGGCCCGCTTCTGGTGCGCCGGTTGACCGGAATGTCGCGCGGCGTCACCGTCCATGCTCGGACGACCCTGCCTTTTTATCCACCCATCCCTCCCCGGAGAGTCTGGTGATCCAGGCCTCCACTTCGCAGTCCGCATTTCCGTCGGCTCCGCCCGATAGGGAATCAAAGCGGTATGACCAGTTTGGTAAAAAGGTCTTTTCCTCTTTGAGCGCTGGACTGCGGTCTTGTAATACCGCGTGCCTCTTGGGCCGCTACACCCACTCCCTGTGGGATACGGTCGAGGAGTGTCTGCCGCAATGTCCCCAGGAGGTGCGGGACAAGCTCACACGGGCCTTAGTTGAAGGCCGGGATGCGGCGCGGTACTCGATCCGTTGTGGTCTCGACACGACCGACTCACTGGGACGGGCGATGTCCACAACGGTGGCGATTCGTCGCCATGCTTGGCTGAGATCTGCCAACTTCTCGCCAGACGTCCAAAATTCACTCATGGACATGCCATTTGATGGCAGTCGCCTGTTTGGTGACAAAGCGGACCACGCGCTGGAGCGCTTCAAGGACTCCAGGGTCACGGCCAAGTCCTTGGGTCTTTCGACCCAGCGCCAGCAGACGGGTTCGTTTCGGCCCTTTCGTGGCCAAGGGAGGGGAGGTCCCACACGTGCTGCCAGCCACGCGACGCAGAACGCTCCCCAGCGCGGTGGCGGCCGTGGTTTCCGCCGTGGTGGCGGTAGAGGCCAGCGGCGTGGTCAGTCCACGCCTCCCTCCGCTGCTGCATCCAAGCCTTCCTAGTCCGAGCTTTCGGGCTCACGTGACGCCAGTGGGTGGCAGGGTTCGCCATCACCACTCCCGCTGGCGCGCGATAACATCGGACAGGTGGGTGCTGCAGCTTGTCCGAAGGGGCTATGCCCTCCCCTTCGAGTCCACTCCTCCAGCCATGCCACCGCAGAACCACCGTGTGTCGGGGGACCACTTGACGCTTCTGCAGGAGGAAGTTACGGCCCTCTTGGCCAAGGGGGCCATCGAGCGCGTTCCTGGGCCAGAAGTAGGGTGTGGTTGCTACTCCCACTACTTTCTGGTACCCAAGAAGGACAAGGGAGGCCTGCGTCCTATCTTGGATCTACGGAACGTCAACGGCTTCCTCCGGAAGGAGAAGTTCAAGATGTTGACTTTGGCTCAGGTCTTGGCTGCTCTAGACCCACAAGACTGGATGGTAGCGTTGGACTTGCAGGATGCGTATTTTCACATCCCCGTCCTGCCGGCCCACCGGCGTTACCTGCGGTTCACGGTAGGCCACGAGCACTTTCAGTTTATCGTGCTCCCTTTCGGCCTTACCAGCGCCCCACGGGTGTTCACGAAAGTGATGGCGGTGGTCGCAGCTCATCTGCGCCGGTTAGGGGTTTCAGTCTTCCCCTACCTCGACGACTGGCTGTTGAAGGCGGGCTCGCCCCAGACAGTCGTCCACCACCTTCAGATGACGGCAGACCTCCTGCACGAGCTGGGGTTTTCCATCAATGTGCCGAAATCACACCTGTGTCCCTCTCAAAAGCTCCTTTTCATCGGAGCGGTTCTCGACTCGGCGCAGTTTCGGGTTTATCCTCCGGAACGGCGGGTCCGGGATATTCAGGCTCTGATTCCCATCTTTCAGCCGTTATCCCGGGTTTCGGTCAGGTTGACGCTGCGGCTTCTGGGGCTGATGGCCTCCTGCATCCTTCTGGTGCATCACGCCAGGTGGCGGATGCGGGCTCTGCAGTGGGACCTGAAGTTTCAGTGGGCCCAGCATCAGGGCAACCTATCCGACCATGTCCTGATCTCGGAGGGCACTGCGAGACAGTTGCAGTGGTGGCTTACGGACCGCGATTGGGTCAGGGGCAGATCCCTCTCCCTTCCCCAACCGGAGCACGTGGTTGTGACGGACGCGTCCCTCCAAGGCTGGGGTGGCCACTTGGGAGAGGCGGAGATCAGAGGCCTCTGGTCTCCGGCGGAATCCCAGCTCCATATCAACATGTTGGAGCTGCGGGCGATTCGCCTGGCACTGAAGGCATTCCTCCCCTTTGTCAACGGGAGTGTGGTGCAGGTGTTCACGGACAACACCACCGCCATGTGGTACTGCAACAAACAGGGCGGTGTGGGGTCGTGGACCCTTTGCCAGGAGGCTCTGCGCCTCTGGCAATGGCTGGAACGTCAGGGCGTGACTCTGACGGTTCAACACCTGGCAGGTTCTCTGAACGCCAGGGCGGACGAACTCAGCCGTCGGTGCACGGTGGATCACGAATGGCGTCTGAACTCGGATGTGGCGAGAGGCCTCTTTCAGCAATGGGGAGAGCCTTGGTTAGATCTATTCGCCACAGAAGAGAACGCGCAATGTCATCAGTTCTGCGCGTTGGAGTTTCCAAGACGGCACTCGCTCGGCGACGCCTTTCGGCGCGAGTGGAGTTGCGGTCTGTTGTACGCCTTTCCGCCTATACCACTTCTGCCCAGAGTGCTGAAGAAAATCAGGCGCGACCGGGCCCAAGTTATCCTTGTGGCTCCGGACTGGGCTCGAAGGTACTGGTATCCCGAGCTACTCAGCATGACAGTCGGTCCCTCGATCCGCCTGCCCCTTCAGGAGGACCTTCTGTCGCAGCAGCAGGGGACGGTCCTCCACCCGAACCTGTCCAGTCTCCACCTCCATGCGTGGAGATTGAGCGGCGACAGTTGAGGCCATTTGACTTGCCTCCTGAAGTCTGTGATGTCATTCTGGCAGCCAGGCGTCCCTCCACAAAGTCGGTATACGCCTGCCGGTGGAACAGATTTGTGGCATGGTGCACAGCAAAGGCTGTGGATCCCCTTTCTGCCCCTCTGTCTGAGGTTCTCCTCTTCCTCCTTTCCCTTGCCCAGCAGGGCTCTGCTCTGGGCACTATCAAGGGCTTTCTTTCTGCCCTTTCCGCCTTCTTGAGGCTACCTGATCAGCCATCTTTGTTCAAGTCCCCTATTGTGTTAAGATTCTTGAAGGGCATCACGCACATGTATCCTCCAACTCCGTTCGTGATGCCTCAGTGGGACTTGAACCTGGTTTTGACTTTCCTGATGTGCGCTCCCTTTGAGCCCCTTCATTCCTGTCCTCTCCGTCTTCTCACCTTAAAGACGGCCTTCCTGGTAGCCATCACCTCTGCCAGGAGAGTGAGTGAGCTCCAGGCTCTTTCTATTCAACCTCCTTTCTTGTCTGTTCATCCTGATAAGGTGGTTCTTCGGACTAGACCTTCTTTCCTGCCCAAGGTAGTCTCTGCTTTTCACATTGGGCAGTCCATCACCTTGCCCTCCTTCTTCCCGCCTCCGCATCCTTCAAAGGATGAAGAGCGGCTCCATCGTCTGGACCCAAAACGTGCGCTTTCATTCTATATGGATCGCACACGCCAGTTCCGGGTGGATGACCAACTGTTTGTTGGCTACGTGGGTGAGAAGAAGGGAAGGGCGGTACAGAAACGGACCATCTCTCGGTGGGTCGTCCTGTGCATCAAAGCATGCTACTCTTTGGCTCGGAAGGAGCCTCCTGTTGGGCTGAGGGCCCATTCCACTCGGGCCACGGCGGCTACTACTGCCCTGGGCCGGGGAGTCCCTTTGCAGGACATTTGCCAGGCGGCCACGTGGGCCTCGCTGCACACCTTTGCGAGGCACTACTGCCTGGACAGTCAAGTCCGGAGGGATGGCTTCTTTGGCCGTTCGGTCCTCCAGGACTTTCTGGTGTAGGTTGTATTGGTTCGCAGACCCACCACCGGGGTTGGTATTGCTGGGGTATCTATTCTAAGGTAAGGAATCTAATACTAACCTGTTTCTTTATTTATTTATTTATTTATTTATATGCTTCTATAGCGCCTGAATAGACCCCCGAAGGGGTATCTCCGCGCTGCGCCATCCAAAAGAGACCAGCTACTCTACCCATATACATCTTAGTGGGTGGTAGGAGAGGAGTGAAATAGATGCTGGAAAAAAGGTACGTTTTCAGGGTTTTTCGGAAAGACAGGTGATCAGTACTGAGTTTTAGTGCAAGGGGGAGGGTGTTCCATAGAACAGGCCCTGTGTATGCTAAGGCTCTGCCTCCTTGCCGAGTTTTTTTAATTTTTGGAACTTTAAGGAGCTGGAGGCTGCTTGATCGTAATGAACGTCCAGGGACATAGGGAAGGAAGGCTGAGGTGAGATATTTCGGTCCTTTCCCCATCAAGCACTTGTGAATAGTACACAGGATTTTGAATTTGGTCCGGAGTCGCACTGGCAGCCAGTGAAGTTCTGTCAGTAGAGGCCGGGAGGGAGTCCTAGGTGGAGCATTCATGACTAACCTCGCGGCCGTATTCTGGACCACCTGTAGTTTGTTAAATTGGCCTTCATTAGCTGACAAAAGAAGGCCATTACAGTAGTCCAGTCTACTGACGACCAGAGCCTGGACCAAGGTCTTTCTATGGTGGTCTGGGAGAAAAGGAAACACCCTTCTCAGCAGAGAGATGACCCCGAAGCAGGTACCAGCAACCTGGTTGACGTGTTCTTTAAAAGTCAGTGACTGATCAAACAGCACTCCCAGATTTCTTATGGTCTGTTTAGGAATAGGGGCAGGTCCTAGTTCAGGCGGCCACCACTCATTGGACCATAGTGTTACTGCTTCCCCATAGAGTACAACCTCTGTTTTAGTCACGTTGCACTGTAAGCAGTTGTTAGTCATCCATCTGGAAACTGCCCTCATGCCTTCTGCGAAAGATCTCTGTAAGGCAGGAGAGAAGGTCTTAAAAGGGAACAGAAGCTGGGTGTCGTCGGCGTAGGACACCGGTATAAACCCAAAGGATCTCACCAAGTCGGCCAGGGGGGCCACGTACACATTAAACAATGTGGGGCTTAGGCATGAGCCCTGTGGCACACCCCTGGTGAGCTCCCTAGCGATGGATTTATGGGAGCCCAATCGGACTTCCTGAGAGCGACCCGAAAGAAAGCTCGCCATCCAGGACAGGGCTGTACCTCCCAATCCTATCTCTCTCAGCCGACAGAGAAGCAGATCGTGAGACACCGTATCGAAGGCAGCGGATAGGTCCAATAGCACCAGAATCATCGACCCTCCACTATCAAGCGTCATCCTGATGTTATTGGTGACGGCCAGTAGGGCGGATTCGGTGCTATGGTTGGGCCTAAACCCGGATTGTGAAGGGTCTAGGCCACCCGCTGTCTCGATATAGTTAGAAAGGTGGGTGTTCACATGCTTCTCTGTTAGTTTGCCGATGTAAGGCAAGAGAGAGATAGGTCGGAGGTTGGATAAGTCCGTCCAGGGTAGGGTCGCCTTCTTCCGGATTGGGCTTACTACCGCAGTCTTCCATTCCATGGGGACTTGGCCTTTGGCCAAGGAGGTGTTTATAACTGCCTGGATCGAGGGGCCTAAGATGGAAATCAGAGGGGCCACCATTTTGGCAGGAAGGAGGTCGCTGGGGGAGCCAGTTTTCATATGGCCAATAAGTGTTGCCAGATTGAGATCTGTGACGGGAGGAATGACAAACAAGGAATTTGTAGCCTGAATGCTAAGTTGAGCTTCGGGAATGGGTGTAGTAGCCCCACCCTTAGAGGTTAAAATTTTGTCATAGATCAAATTTATTTTTTCCTCGAAAAACTCAGAGATTTCGTCACAGAGTGGCTGAGAAGCATCATCAGTACTTTCAGTGGCTGTGGGTTTAATAAAATCTTTTAAAATTTTGAATAATTCGCGCGGACAGTTCCCTGCCTCCTCCAGTTGCGCGGAAAGGTGGACTTTCCTGGCTAGTTTTATATTTTTGTAATATACTGACTGAGCCTCGTGAAAGGCTTCCCTGGCCTCTTCACTTTTTGATGTTCTCCAAAGTTTTTCTAAGCGTCTGCATTTTTGCTTTTCTTTCCTAAGATCAGCTGTATACCATTTCTCCTGTTTGGTATGGGGAAATTGTTTGTGTAGTTTGAGGGGGGCAATGGTGTCAATAGCAGTTTTTAGGGATTGATTAAATTTCTCCAATGCAGACTCAGCAGTATCTGTCTCCGTGATAGTCGGTTGCACCCAATATTTGTGCAAGTTGGTGACTGAGATTTTATGCCATTCTCGACGAAGAATAGGCGGAGGCAAGGCTTTCTGAGGTCGATTGATTGGTCCAGCCAGGTGGAACTCAATCAGAAAATGATCTGACCAAAGGATGTTTTTAGCAGGAAAACAGCGTATTTTGGGACAGTTTGAGAATATAAGGTCGAGGGTGTGCCCACCTATGTTTCAGATGAACAAGTTACTTACCTTCGGTAACGATATATCTGTAAGAAACAGTAGTTGGTATTAGATTCCTTACCGCCCCTCCCATCCTCCCCGTTCTGCGAACTGATACCTAGGGTTAAGGACATCCCTTTCAGGGCCCTAGTTTTCAAATGGCACCAGTGTTGGTTCTCACATGGCTCTGCGTGTTCTGGCGCGGAAAAGCTGTGTGCAAAGAACTGACGTCAGCGCGCGGAGGCGGCGTCTATATACTCCAGCGACGTCATCACGGCGCACGACGCCGACGACGCGGAGCCGCAGGGGACGCCTGCAGACGACGCCTACCGACGCGCAGGGGTACTGCTACGCAAAAGTTTCCGGATCCAGACTGACGCCTGGGGATATTCTAAGGTAAGGAATCTAATACTAACTACTGTTTCTTACAGATATATCGTTACCGAAGGTAAGTAACTTGTTCATTACCTCTCGTTTCCTCAATTACACCCTTCTCAACCCAATCATAAATGATCGCCAAAAGAGCTCTCTCGCCATCGCTCGATATTTTATATTGGGGAATACGAGGTAGCCTAGCATTTGACTTAAGTGTAACAACATAGGGTGGAAGCTGCAAAAGACCAACATCATTCGGACCTGTAGCCCAAAGTGTATCAGGAAGAGAACGCAATTCCAGTGGAAGACAATCTTTAGACAAATACATCGGGGAAATCACTTTCTTACCCAAGGTAAGATGTACTCCCGAAGGAGAACAATGTAATGTCGCATATAATCTTTTCAGCAAGTCCAAACCCAACAGATTCTCATTACAACCAGTCGTCAGAATAAGAGGAGCTTCCAATTCACAAGGACCAATAGAAAGAGGCAAAGGGCTAGAAACCGGGTTACAAACTGGGGCGCCTGAAAATCCTACGGAAACATTGGTCAAGCCACACAAAGGTGCGCCAGGAAGTTTAGAGTGCATAATAGAACTCTTCGTCGCACCAGTATCCAAAAGAAAAGGTTCTGCCACACCTGATGTAATCACTTCAACATAAGGTCCTCTCTGGTCTACTGGAACGGACACTACTCCCTCTCTTTGCCCATGGCTGTCCTAACTATCATTATAACCAGCACTCTCACTCTCGACATAATAATCATCAACATAGTACTGTGCAGACTGAACACTCGGAACATTCTGTCTGTCAAAATAATTAGCAGAATACTGAAGGGAAGTGGAACACTCATTCTGGGGTAACACACCACGTCCCCTACCCCTAGGAGCTTGCTGGAAACCACCACGACCTCTCTGACCAGATACGCCATTCGCACGCTGTAACAAAGCCGGGCAACTATTCTTAAAATGACCTTCCTCTCTACAGTAAGCACACTGATTAGGACCAGGAAAGAATCACGGAGCATAAGGCTCAGGCTTCTGTAACACTCTCTGAAACTGTGGAGGTTGCTGAAACTGAGGCTGATTCTGACGAGTCGGATAAGCTTGCTGCAAAAGAACCTTCGTCTTTAAATCTTTAGTTTTCTTCTCTGCTTTATCCTTCTCATCTTTATCCCTATTCTCATAATATTGTGCAGTAGCCAATATCTGGGCCGACGAAGAAACAGCCCATGAACTCTCAGTCCTTTAACTTATTAGAAAGTTCGGGAAGCAAATTAAAGAAAATTTTGTCCTCAAACAACCTTTGACCACCTTCAGTGCTCATATCCTGACCACTATGATCAATAAACGTTTCTTCAAACCTCGTGAAGAAATCAGACACACTCTCGTCTTTCTTTTGTTTGCATGCTGCTAACTTGTCCCAATTCACTCGTAAAGGAGGCATCATAGATTTCCTCAAATTAATATTCCTACCAGGTAATTCTGCAACTAAGGGCTCAGGTTTGGCACCTCCTACTTGCCGACCATCTGCAGCAACAATATTAGCCCACGTATCTCCTAATTCTGCCGCATGATTCTCATGACGAATCTTCACCCACAAAGGTTGAGGAACTACATTACCCATTAACATGTCTGTCAGCTAAATTCATAATACACGCTTCAACTGTCTAAGACAACTCCTTGTAATAACCAGCAGGATTCTTACGGGGGTCAGGTAAGGTCTGCTTAAGAGCCAAGACCTCTGCTCTTTTCCAAGGGACATGTACCCATACTCGCTGAAAATGTGCCGGTACACCCTGAATATCCTGATTAACATTAGCAACAACTTCCTCTCTCCATACAGGGGGAACCTCTCTCATAGGATACTGCTTCACTTTCCTCCTAACAGAGGAATCCGGTTCGTACAATGTCTGAGGCTGTAATCTAGACCTAAAAACAAGTATAGTCTCCACGGCATCTGTAACATCAGATTCCACTATCGTCCCTTTAGCAAATTCTGACTGAACATCAAGCACTTCCTGCGGAATCGGACCCAACTCATTATCTTCCCATTCCTGACGAAGAAAAGTACACATTACATCAAAAAGGTACCTTTGCTTAGGCGGCTCCCACTGAAAGAAAACATCCATCACCGCTGGCAAATTATACCTAGAAGCATTTAAAATCCATCTACGAGCCAACAAATCCAACACTGTCCGCTCTTCGGAACTAGGAAGCTGACTACGACTCTGCTTACGTTCCGAAACAGGGGTCATATTCAGTGACCCAAACAATGGAGACAACCGATGAACAACAGTCTCGGTCATTCGTTTTCGAGCAGAAGAAGAAGCAGACATAAGAACAGGAGAATAAGTATTTTGAGGCAAAAGAAGTGTAGGAACAAGAGCAGTAGGAGTCGAAGACGCAGAAGTAGAAGGCAAAGGAGTTTGAGGCAGAGCTGGTAGCAAAGCTTGCGACCCTAGAGTGGGTTGCGCAGTAGGAGGCAAAACCATCTGTGGAGCACCGGGTGGCTGAACAACAAAGGGTGGAACAACCGGGGGTAATGGAGGCGCAGTAGCACCCTGCACATAAGGGGGTGGCAATCTCAGTAGATGAGAGATCAAAGGATCTTTTTCAGGATCTTCAATCACTTTTGGAGGAGAAGGTGGCAAGGCCGATGAACATTTATCGATGGCCATGTAACGGTGTCTATCTGAGACTTCACTCGCAGGCTCTTCTCCATCTTCCCTAAACTGCCTAGCAGCTTGTAGTACTGACATATTCTTATCTTTCCGATCTCTTTTTGCTTGCTTAATTTCTCGCTGTTTGGCTTCCTTACGCCAGAGGCGGAAAGAGTCAAACATTGCCGGCCGGGCTTTCTTCCTAAATAGCGCAACTTCCAGATTATCTAAAATATTTAATTCGAAACTACCATGTTGGGGCCATCGTAAAACACCATCTTTTTTTGTACAGCGGACCCACACTTCATTATAAGTAATAGGAACCACTCCGTGTTTTGAATAGAGCTCATAAGTCAGAGTTCCAACCGGAGGTATCGGACACAAATCCTCCAATCGGGAATCCCTGTTGCAACCACAACTAAACCATTTCCTAATTTTGCTAAGACCAGGCATCTTATAGCTCACTAATCTAGCTTCAAACTTGAAGGGGTTATCAACTATCGATATACTCGCAAATATACAAGCCCCTCGGCTTCGATTGTTGCAGCAACCGAATCAAACAAAACCAAGAACCAAAACAAAATCGTGGGAGCGACCCACTTATACTTAACAAAATATCTGTCACGCCACCAGAAGACCGTCTATCGTCTCGTTTTACAAAGGATCAATCAAGGGTCCAAGACAGGGCAACAGTCAGGGCAGCAGTCCTTCGTAGCCGTTGGAAAGCGGGAAGCCTCGCAGAAAAGACCTTCGGTCCACGTGGACATGCAGGGGTCAATGAAGTGGCAGTTTCCTCCAGAATTTCCTCACGTGGCTCCTCACGATCCTCAGGCTTGGACCGGTACCGCTGAAGTCGCCCCACCGTTGGGCGCCAACTGAAGAACCGAGTTTTAGAACCCAGCGGCACCTGGGACACGCCCAAAGTCTTCGGGTTCTCCTGCCTTGGCAAACAGAGACACGGAATACTTCTAGGTGGCGTCAGAGATCAAATTTATTAGCTGCAGCTAGTAACAGTAATCTCAGCAATACAATACGGTGTACAACTCAAGAAACTGCTCAATTTTCATAGAGCAAGACATCTCTATTTATACACCATATTCTCATTACAAATGTACACCCACTGCGCAAAATTCTGACCAATAGGACACATTTTCTAACTGAGTATCACATTAACGAAAACCCAATTTACAGTAACCCAACCCAAAAGTTAATTATTAGGACTGTCCCAAATTCAATTTCCACAAGCCGGACAAACCCATAATTGAAAGCACTACCCATGTAATGAAAAGTCGTAAGGAAAGAAACAATTCAGATGCTGATTAGGATAAGATATGTGCAAGGAAACTAAAAGTTAACGATATCCTGAACAATGATTGGCAATTTTAGACAACAATCAGCCAGAGAAATTGGCTCAGTGAAAGGGTCAGTTTCAGGTGAAGAGGTCAGCGTCTTTGCAATTCACTCACAAGTCAGAAAAGGGCCTGTTAATGCATACATGAACAATGAGGCACCTGCAACTTTGTTCGTTCTGTTACCTCCACGGCCTACGTGAGGGCAACACAAAAATGGCGTCACGAACAACTCAAACAAAATGGAGTCTGGTTCAAAATCACGGAACCTCAAGGCAATGCGATATGGATGAACTGGTCAGGACGATTTGCGTACGCTTTTCCTCCTCACCCACTACTTCCATTAGTGGTACGCAAACTACAGCAACATTCCCTAACTCTCATTCTAGTTGCTCCAACTTGGGCCAGACAAACGTGATACACCACACTGCTGCAACTATCTGTGGTGCCACACCATAAACTAAGCCTATCTCCACACCTATTAACGCAGAACCATGGAGGGATCAGACAACCGGACCCTGCTCAGCTCAACCTAGCGATCTGGCTCCTAAAGTCATAGAGTTTGGTTACCTTAACCTTCCTCAGAAATGTATGAACGTCCTCAAAGAAGCTAGACGTCCCACTACCAGAGCATGTTATGCTGCTAAGTGGAAAAGGTTTGTGATATACTGTCAAAACAATCACATAAACCCCATGGATGTGTCTATTCAACACATCATAGGATACCTCCTACACCTTCAAAAGTGTAACTTAGCATACGCATCTATCAGGTTACACCTTGCTGCTATAGCAGCATACTTACAAAATAGACAACATCTGTCTCTTTTTAGAGTACCAGCTATAAAAGCTTTCATGGAAGGGCTGAAAAGAATAATCCCTCCCAGAACACCACCTTCACCAGTTTGGAACTTAATCGTCGTTCTCACACGTCTCATGGGACAGCCCTTTGAACCTTTACACAAATGTGAATTGCAATTCCTAACTTGGAAAGTAGCTTTCCTAGTAGCCATTACTTGTCTTAGAAGAGTAAGCGAACTGCAAGCATTTACCATTCAAGAATCTTTCCTGCAAATACATCACAACAAAGTGGTTCTTCGTACAAATCCTAAATTCCTTCCAAAAGTAATTTCACCATTCAATCTAAATCAATCTGTGGAGCTGCCCGTATTCTTCTCGCAGCCACAAACAGTCGCTGAAAGAGCTCTACACACTTTAGATGTTAAAAGAGCGCTACTTTATTACATAGAAAGAACACAATGTTTTCGCAAAACAAAACAGCTTTTTGTGTCCTTTTCACCGCCACATAAAGGCAATCCCATATCAAAATCTGGAATTGCAAGGTGGATTGTCAAATGCATACAAATCTGTTGCCAGAAAGCCAAGCGTACGTTAACAATTCCCCCAAAAGCCCATTCTACAAGAAAGTTAGGGGCTTCTATGGCATTCTTAGGGAACATTCCCTTAGATGACGTATGCAAAGCAGCTACATGGTCTACACCGCACACATTCACAAAACACTATTATGTAGATGTGCAAACTAAGCAACAAGCCACTGTGGGCAAGGCTGTACTAAAAACTATTTCAAACAAATGTAACAGATAGGGGTGGATACTGCTATACAATCTATGCATAGTGTGTAATCTGCAGCTCATATGCCTCGAACGGAAAATGCTACTTACCAGTATGCATCTGTTCTTGGCATGTAGAGCTGCAGAGTTACACATGCCCACCGGCCTCCCCGGCTACCTTTATCTGTTCCAGTATTATCTTAATTCGATACAAACTACATGGACATCACTACTTCTTATACAGCTCCATCACTTCCCTAATGGCAAAAACAATCTGGGGATGGAGCCGATGCCCATGCGCAGTATCATCCAAAGGAGGAGTCACCTATCCCGTGACTTCCAAAGACTTTTCTTCAACAAAACAAACTGCAAACATCCGGGTCCAACACTCAGTGGTCATCTATGCATAGTGTGTTACTCTGCAGCTCTACATGCCAAGAACAGATGCATACTGGTAAGTAGCATTTTCCATTTGTAAGAGACAGTTATTGATAGATTCCTTACTGCCCCACCCATCCTCCCCATTCTGCTAACTAATTACTAGGATTAAGGGCATCCCTTTCAGGGCCCTAGTTTTCAATACACCAGTGGTCCGTATCTTGCATGGCTCTGTTTCTGGCGCAGTAAGTCGTGTACAAAACTGACGTCAGCTCGCATGGGTGGCACCCAAGTAGTCTCCGTGATGTCATCTTGGCGCTTACGACGCCAGCGACGGACGCGGAGCCGCAGGATGCCGCCTACTGACGCACAGGGGTACTGCTAGCAAAACTTTTTGGATCCAGTCTGACGCCTGTGGATATTCGAAGTTAAGGAATCTATCACAAACTAATGTCTCTTACAGATATATCGTTACACAAGTAGTAACTTGTGCATCTGTGCTTCAAGGTGGGTCATACCAGCGCCCATTGGGTGTTCACAAAAGTGATGAATGTGTCTCTAACCATCTTTGGAGTTCTGAGTGGCTGTATTCCTGTACCTTGATGCATGGCTGCTGAATGTGGGTTAGCTGCAGAAGGAGCCCCAACACTTCTACGCACAGCACTTACATATGGGGAAAAGGCAACGCAGTACACATACCAGTGTCCCCTATATGCTAATAACACTCCCTTGTTGGGTATCCCCAAACCCACTGGCCTGATCACTAAACTGAATCCCTTCAGCTGGTCTGGTGAGAGGGTGGCACCACTGTAGGGGCCCTATTTAACAACGGCGTCCTAATGGACCATGAGAACCTTACTCAGGAGAACGGTGTCCCAGGCTACTTGTACATGATGCATGCTGCTGTACTTCGCTATGTAAAGAAACATTGGGCTCCAACTAGGAAAGAACCTCTGTCACATGAACTCGTGCAGGCAATGTACCTAATGTGTGAAGGGTGCCACCTCATAACATGGCTATACAAGGGAACCCGGGCAGATGCAGGAATCCTCCTCACTGAGCTACGCAACAAATGGTCTAGAGACTTGGAGAAGGAATTTTCCAATAAGGAGTGGGCCGCCATCTTGTATTACCCCAAAAAAGGTATCAAGCAATGCCAAATTTAAATTCATACGGTATATTATCTTACATAGGGCCTACCTCACTCCATACCGCCTACACTGCATGTATCCGACCACAAAGCACCACTGTCCTAGATGCAAGGCAGAAGAGGCAGACATTCCGCACACGTTATGGTCCTGCCCAGGAATCTGAGTTTTGGACGGAAATCATACACATTGTAGGAAATACAACAGGCATAACTGTAGGAGATACTGTCGAAAGCTGTATACTAGAAATGGGCAACTGTAACTGAGAACTAAATCTATAAATTGTGTATAGCAAGGTGGTGCAACTTGCTTTTCCCTTACTGCCTATTTCTCTGCTATTGTATACTAGAAATGCATTGACGTCCAAAATTTCAAAGTGCAGCTTCGTTTCACTGACCTAGCCTTACTCGTAGCTAAACGCACCATAACGATGAGATGGAAATCGGCCCGGCCTCCAGCGGTCCACATTTGGCATGGGGAAGTGGCTCGCTGAGGGGAGCAGAGAGTACAGTCTTCAGGCGGGAGGGCCGAGGACTGCATAAGAATCTGATCTCAAGGGACTGGGACCTCCTACTGGAGGCATTCAAAGCCCTTGAACTTGCACCCTTTCCCACAACACACGACACGTAGGAGAGGCCTCTCAACCTGACACCGCACAGTAGGGCCCTGTCCAAGAACAGGACAGACGCACACTACCAAGTCATACTCAACATATGCCCATACATGATGCACCAAGGTAACTATGGGTAGAACCATAAGACAGTAACATAAACTGGGATGGAGCCAGATCAGAGGGCGGGGGGAGTGAGGGATTGTTTTCCGTCAACGCTTTTGGAATTCTAGCTAGCTATATTAATGCCTACTCTAAAGGAATGACTCCTGAAATATGAATACATCGTTCAAACTATGCAAGTTAATAATTGTATATCTGAAAGAGACACGTTAGTGATAGATTCCTTACCTTAGAATTTTCCCCAGGCGTCAGACTGGAACTGGAAAGTTTTCGTCAGCAGTACCCCTGCGTGTCGGAAGGTGGCGTTGTGTGGCTCTGTGTCCTTCGTAGGCATTGTGATCGGTGGGATGACGTCGCGCTGCTACTTACATGCCGCCCCCAACGCGCTGACGTCAGTTCTTTTGTTTTAAAGCGCCAGCAAGCTCAGATCTGGAAAGAGTAGTACCCACAGTCAATTTTTGACTGAGTTTTTTTAGGACTTTTGTCTGTCTTTGAGTCTTTGACCCCTGGTGTTATAGGGATGCCCAGTTTCAAGTCTTGCGATTTTTGTCCCCGCATGATGTCGGTGACGGACCCGCATCACGAGTGTCTGTATTGCCTGGGGCGCGACCACGGCCCCCGTCGTGCCCCGTCTGCCGGGCCATGGCTCTGAAATCTTTCGGGGAGCGGTCCCAAAAGTTGCTTGAGGCCCGGGAGACTGCTCAGAGCCTATAAAGGTCCCGGTCCCGTGCGAGGTTGAGGGACTGGTCGCGGAGTCGCCACCATCGTTCGAAGTCTTTGCACTCGGGTCAGGTAAGACAAAGCACAAGAAGTCAAAGAAGCACTGTCGGTCTTCGCCTTCCCCTAGCTTGTCACACGACAAGGCTGAGGGTGCGGGTGGTGCCACCCGTGCAGCACCGGCTGATCCTATGCAGTTGCCGACGGCCTACCCGCCTTTCCTGGGTCCATCGGCGACTCCGACCCAGCTGTGTGAATTCCTGTCAGCCATGGCCCGCCTCTTTGGCTCGTCAGAACCTGCCGGCGTGCCTTTAGACGCCGCCGGTCCGACTGGGGCTCCTTGCCCTTTTTTGTCGACGGCTCTGTCCCTTGTCTCGGCGCTGCTAGGTCCCCATGGATCCATGCATGGTACTTAGCTAATGTCGGTTGACCTCGTACGACCTCCACTGACTTAGTCTACGACCCCATCGCTGGCGTCGGCCGGCTCCCCGGCCAATGTCACCCCCAGTTTCCACCCCAACATGGAGACGATGCGGAACCGGTGTCAATCGACGCCGATTCTGACACTGATGGGGAATTTTTATCCCTTTCCCCATCCTCCTCCTTCTTTCTCACCTGCCCAGCAGGTTACGGAGGACTGGGAGGGGTCTGAAGTCCCTCTCGCGGACCAATGCGAATTAGAACCGGACTGGGCCGAGGATTTGGAGGACGTAGGTGACCTGGATTTCACTCCTGAACCTGGCGCACAGTCTCCTTCTACCATGGCTACGGAGGAGGGTGGTACTTATTCAGTGGTGTTGCGTAGGGCAGCAGAGGCTCTCCGACTCGAGCTCCCTACAGTAGCCGTCAGGGCTAAACCTCGTGTCAGAAGTGCTTCGGCCAGCAGCTTCCTCTGCGGATCCACTGCTGCCCTTTAATGATACACTTTCGGGTGTTCTTTTGGGCACCTGGTTCAAGCCCGACCCCATTTTCCTCTCCCAAAACCCTACCCCTGAGAGCTTGGTTGTCCAAGCCTCTGCGTCTCCGAGCGTATTCCCTTTGCACCTCCGGACAGAGAATCCAATAAACTGGAGCAGTTTTAGAAGATATTTTATTCCGCCAGTACAGATTTGCAGTCTGTGAACACTGCATGCCTCTTGGGCCATTATTTCCACTCTGTGTGGGATACGGTGGCGCAGGTGCTGCCTAAGTTTCCGGAGGAGGCCCGGACGGTGCTCTCCCAAGCTATTGCTGAGGGAGAGATGCAGCCAAGTTCACTGTTCGCGGTGGCCTTGACACCACCGACTCGCTGGGCAGAGTGATTTCCACGACAGTGGTGCTACGCCGTCACGCCTTGCTGAGGACGACTGGCTTTTCAGGGGATGTCCAGAACACTTGGATGGACATGCCTTTTGATGTCACTCGCCTTTTTGGTGACAAGGCAGATAGTGCCTTGGAGCGCTTTAAGGACTCGCGGGCTACGGCCAAGTTCTTGGGCCTTTCAGCCATGCGCATTCCTAAGGCTTCTGCTTTTCGCTCCTTTCGTGGCCAAAGAAGGTGCGCCCATACGCATTTGTTTCAGAGCCACAGGCCTGCGCAGCAACAGTCTCAGCGCGGACGTGGGTCCCGCCGGGGTGGGTCACGGGGCCAGCGGGCGGGTCAGTCCACCACCTCCCCTGCCACCACAGCTTCCAAACCTTCCTAGTCCGGTGTTTCAGGCCCATCAAACGCCAGTGGGCGGCAGGATTCGCCATCACCTCCCCCACTGGTGCACCATCACTTCGGACAGGTGAGTTTTACAAATAGTTAGAAGGGGCTACTCCCTCCCCTTCGAGACTACCCCTCCAGCCATGCCACCACAGTACCACCGCATGTCGGGGGATCACTTTGCACTTGTCTTGGCCAAGGGAACCATCGAGCACGTTCTGATGCCAGAAGTAGGTCGTGGTTGTTACTCCCACTACTTCCTGGTTCCAAAGACCTGAAAGAAACATGTTAGTGTTAGATTCCTTACCTTAGAATATCCCGGGGTGTCAGACTGGATCCGGAAAGTTTTCGTCAGCAATACCCCTGCCCGTCGTTGGGCGTTATCCTGTGGCTCCGGCGTCGTGGTCGCCGGAGTGACGTGGCTGGAGCACTTAGACACCGCCTTTGCACGCTGACGTCAATTCTTCTTTTTTCTGTGCCAGCAAGCGCAGATCTGAGAAGAGTGTACCCATAGTCATTTTTTTACTAACTTTTTGGACATTTTTGTCTGTTTTTCAAGGTTACTTGACTCCTGGTGCCAGTAGGGGTGCCCGGTTTCAAGCCGTGTGACGCCTGTCACCGATTGATGTCGGTTACCAACCCCCACCGCCGGTGTGTCTACTGTTTGGGGGCCGACCACGATGACAAGTCGTGCCCCGGCTGCTGGGCCTTAACGTCGAAGCCTAGGCGGGAGCATTCCTGCAAGCTCCTTGAGCTCCGGCAGTCGGCTCCGCGTCGCTCGAGGAGGAAGTAAAGGGACTGGTCGCGGAGCCGCAGTCCTCATCGATCGTCTGGATCCAAGTCCTCGCACTCGGATAAGTCGAGGCATGGCAAAAAGAAGTCGAAGAAGCATCATCGTTCTTCGACCTCCCCTCACGGGTTGCGTTACTTGGCCGAGGGTTCAGGTGGCGCCGTCCATGCGGCTCCTGCGGAGCCCGCGCAGTCGCATCCATCCCCACACCCTCCGGTCCCTGGGCTCAATGCGACTCCGGAGCAGATTAGAAACTTCCTCGTGGCCATGAGGACTCTCTTCCCGCCGTCGAGACCCGCCGGCACTCCTTCGGGCTCTGCGGGTCCAACTGAGGGTCCTAGCCCTGTGTTGCAGGCTTCGGTCCCGGTGCCGCAGGACCCCGTGGGATCCAGGCCTGGATCCTGGTCGACGACAGTTGACATTACGACTCCTCCCCTGGCGCCGACCCCCCCTTAGTGCCACCTCCTGTACTGTCCTCCGTCGACTGCGCCCCTAGTTTCAGCTCGGCGCCATCTCCGACTGGTGAGCTTTTCACCTATGCCCCGGCTCCGTCATTTTTGCCTGTTTATCAGGACACAGATGAAGGGGAGGAGTGGGAGGGGTCTGAGGACCCTCTGGCAAAGCACTGCCAGTTAAGTCCGGACTGGGCAGATGAGCTGGGGGAGGCCAGTGGTCTAGACACTTCGCCTGACACTGGTTTTCTCTCTCCTCCTTCCGTGGCTACAGAGGAGGGAGCAACTTATGCTGTGGTGATGCGAGCAACTTATGCTGTGGTGCTGCACAAAGCGGCCAAGGCCTTGGGCCTTGACCTCCCTGCAGCGGCCGTGAGGACTAACCTCCTCACGAGGTGCTTCAACCGCCAATAAGCTCTTCGGAGCCTTTGCTGCAGTTTAATGAGGCCTTCACTGAGGTTCTGATGGGCACTTGGTCGAAGCCCACCACAGTCCCTCCTGTGGATAGGAACGTGGCCCGGCGCCACCGCCCAGCTCCGGGCGAACCCTGCTTTCTGTCAACCCACCCCACCCCTGAGAGTCTGGTTATCCAGGCCTCCCCATCCCAAACCTCATTCCCTACTGCACCCCCGGACCGGGAATCCAAAAGGCTGGAACAGTTTGGCAAAAAACTGTTTTCCTCTGTCAGTCTAGGGTTGCGGTCCATTAATACCGCATGCCTTTTGGGCCATTACACCCACTGTCTCTGGGATACAGTGGCGGACGTGCTGCCCCAGTGTCCGGTGGAGGCCAAGACACGGCTCGCCCAGGCTCTTGCTGAGGGGCGTGATGTGGATGTGGGCTTGACAACAGGGACTCGCTGGGCAGAGCAATTGCAATGACTGTGGCGATTCATCGTCACGCCTTGCTGAGGTCCACCAACTTTTCAGGGGATGTCCAGAGCACTCTCATGGACATGCCCTTTGATGCCCGTTGCATCTTTGGCGACAAGGCAGATAGCGTGCTAGAGCGCTTTAAGGACGCCAGGGCTACGGCCAAGTCCTTGGGCCTGTCTGCCCATCACCAGCAAACTTCTGCTTTTCGCTGCTTTTGTGGCCACGGAAGGGGCACCCCCGCACGTTCGTCCAGCCACAGCCTACAGAACCAACCTCAATGCGATCGCGGGCGTGCATTTTGCCGTGGCAGACCAGGGGGCCAGAGAGCCGGACAGTCGACAACCGCTCCCACAGCATCTGCCTCAAAGCCTTCCTAATCCGAGCTTTCAGGCCCATTCCACGCCAGTGGAAGGCAGTTTGCCATCACCTGCTCCACTGGCGCACCATCACTCCGGACAGGTGGGTGCTACAAATCGTCAGAAGGGGCTACTCCCTCCCCTTCGAGAGGACCCCTCCAGCCATGCTACCGCAGTACCACCGCATGTCGGGGGATCATTTGCAACTTCTGCAGGAGGAAGTTAAAGCCCTCTTGGCCAAGGGGGCCATAGAGCGTGTTCCTGGCCCAGAAATAGGGCGGGATTGTTACTCCCACTACTTTCTGGTTCCCAAGAAGGCAAAGGGGGCCTGCGCCCTACCCTGGACCTCAGGAGCGTCAACGTCTTCTTCCGGAAGGAGAAGTCTAAGATGCTAGCATTAGCTCAGGTTCATGCTGCCCTAGACCCTGGAGGCTGGATGGTAACGTTGGGCGCTTATTTCTATATTCCCGTCTTGCCGGCCCATCTGTGTTACCTGCGGTTCACGGTAGGCCACGGGCACTTTCAGTTTACCGTGCTCCCCTTCGGCCTCACCAGTGCCACTCAGGTGTTCACGAAAGTGATGGAGGTGGTCACAGCTCATCTACGCAGATCAGGGGTTCCAGTCTTCCCTTATTTCGACGACTGGTTGTTGAAGGCGTGATCCCCCCCAAACAGTCATCTCCCACCGCCAAACTACGGCTGACCTCCTGCATTCGCTGGGGTTCTCCATCAACGTGCTGAAGTCGCACCTGAGCCCCTCCCAGAAGCTCCTCTTCATCAGAGCGGTTCTGGACTCTGCGTAGTTTCGGGTTCATCCTCCCGAGCAGTGGGTTTGGACTATTCAGGCTCTGATTCAGATCTTTCAGCCTTAGT
Organism: Lissotriton helveticus; assembly: GCF_964261635.1. NCBI lineage: Eukaryota > Metazoa > Chordata > Amphibia > Caudata > Salamandridae > Lissotriton > Lissotriton helveticus. Next base: position 909,181,195 of record NC_136071.1, on the reverse strand, counting down.
CCCAAGTTTCGGTCAGGTTGACCCTACGACTTCTGGGACTCTTGGCATCCTGCTGGTACCTCGTGCCAGGTGGCGGATTCGGGCTGTGCAGTGGGACCTTAAGTTCCAGTGGGCACAGCATATGGGCAACCTGTCCGGCCACGTCCTGATCTCCGAGGGCACTGCGGGACAGTTGCAGTGGTGGCTCACGGACCACGATTGGGTCAGTGGCAGATCCCTCTCCTTTCCCCAACCTGAGCACACAGTGGTGACTGATGCGTCCCTCCTGGGATGGGGGGCCACATGGGAGAGGCGGAGATTAGAGGCCTCTGGTTTCCGGCGGAGTCCCGGCTCCATATCAACCTTCTGGAGCTGCGGCCGATCTGGCTTGCACTGAAGGCATTCCTTCCCTCTGTCCCGGGAAGTGTAGTGCAGGTGTTCACAGACAACACCACCGCCATGTGGTATTGCAACAAACAGGGCGGGGTGGGGTCGTGGACCATATGTCAGGAGGCTCTGCGCCTCTGGACATGGCTGGAACATCAGGGCATCACCCTGGTGGTTCAACACCTGGCAGGTTCCCTGAATGCCAGGGCGGACGATCTCAGCTGTTGGTGCATGATGGATCACGAGTGGCGTCTTAACTCGGACGTGGCGCCAGGTCTCTTTTAGCAGTGGGGAGAGCCTTGATTAGATCTATTCACCAGCGGAGAGAACTCTCAATGTCAGCACTTCTGCGCATTGGAATTTCCAAGGCAGCACTTGCTCAGAGGCACTTTTTGTCACGAGTGGAGTTGCTGTCTATTGTACACCTTTCCGCCTATACCACTTCTACCCAGAGTACTGAAGATCAGGGGCGACCAGGCCCAAGTAATTCTTGTGGCTCCGGACTAGCAGAGCTTGGTATCCCAAGATAATCAGTCTTCAGGAGGATCTTCTGTCGCAGCAGCTGGGGACGGTCTTCCACCCGAACCTGTCCAGGCTCCACCTCCTTGCGTGAAGATTGAGCGGTTGATTCCATTTGACTTGCCACCTTGAGTCTGTGATATCTTTTTGGCAGCCAGGTGTCCATCCACCAAATCGGTATATGCCTGCAGGTGGAAAAATGTGTGACTTGGTGCACAGCAAAGGCTCTGGATCCCCTTTCTGCCCCTCTTTCAGAAGTCCTTTTGTTCCTTCTTCCGTTAGCCCGGGAGGGCTCTGCTCTGGGCACTATTAAAGGCTACCTTTCTGCAATATCAGCCTTTCTCAGGCTCATTGATCAGCCCTCTCTTTTAAAGTTCTCAGTGTAAATAGATTTCTCAAAGGCATTACTCACCTTTTCCCTCCTATTCTGTTTGTGATGCCGCAGTGGGACTTAAATCTGGTTCTTTACTTATTTGATGTGCGCTCATTCTGAGCCGCTTCACAACTGTCCTCTTCGTTTACTAACTTTAAAGACTGCTTTCCTGGTTGCCATCACCTCCACTAGGCACGTGAGTGAGCTCCAGGCTCTTTTCTGTAAACCTCCTTTTCTGTCTGTTCTTCCAGACAAAGTTGTGCTCCGCACTCGTCCTTCCTTCTTGCCTAAGGTTGTTACTCCCTTCCACATCGGGCAAACGATCACCCTGCCCACTTTCTTTCCACCTCTGCACCCTTCCAGAGAGGAAGAGAGGCTCCATCGTCTGGTCCCAAAACGTGCGCTCTCATTTTACCTGAATAGCACACAACAGTTCCGGGTGGATGACCAGCTCTGTATTGGCTATGTAGGCACCATGAAAGGTCGGGCTGTACACAAGAGGACTATCTCCTGCTGGGTCATTTTGTCTATAAAAGTCTGTTATTCTTGGGCTTAAAAGGAACCTCCTGTGGGACTGCGTGCCCAATCTACCAGGGCGTTAGCAGCTACTACTGCATTTGGACGTGGTGTCCCCCTGCAAGACATCTGTCAGGCAGCCATGTGGGCCTCGCTGCACACTTTCATTAAGTACTAGCTTACGCGTTGCTGCGATATCCGAAGAAAGGAAATTCAAGGAAACTCGTTATGATAACATTCAATTTACATTGTGTCTTTTTTATTGAAACTTATTCATTTTAATATGTTAAACATTTGAAAGTGTTGCTTTAATTCTATTTATTTATTCGAGTGCTTGCGGATACACGATTTTTTGTTTTTCCGTCTGGTGCGTACATCAGTATCGAAAGATTGAGGGCCCTGGGGGGCCGATTATTTAAAAAATGTTTGTGCCAGAAACCTTCGCGGGAGTGTACTCAACTTCCTAATTCTATTTATTTATTCGAGTGCTTGTGGATACACGATTTATTGTTTTTCCGTCTGGTGCGTACATCAGTATTCGAAAGATTGAGGGCCCTGGGGGGTCGATATTTAAAAAAAAAAATTATGCCAGAAACCTTCGCGGGAGTGTATTCAACAACTTCTCAAAGTTTCATGGCGAATTTATTCGAGTGCTTGTTGATACGATTTTTTGTTTGTCCGTCTGGTGCGTAAATCCGTATTCGAAAGATTGAGGGCCCTGGGGAGCCGATAATTAAAAAAAATGTATGCCAGAAACCTTCGCGGGAGTGTACTCAACAACTTCCTAATTCTATTTATTTATTTTAGTGCTTGTGGGTACACGATTTTTTGTTTTTCCGTCTGGTGCGTACATCAGTATTCGAAAGATTGAGGGCCCTGGGAGGCCGATATTTTTAAAAAAATTATGCCGGAAACCTTCGCGGGAGTGTACTCAACAACTTCCTAATTCTATTTATTTATTGGAGTGCTTGTGGATACACGATTTTTTGTTTTTCCTTCTGGTGCGTACATCAGTATTCGAAAGATTATGAGGGCCCTGGGGGGCCGATATTTTAAAAAAAAATTATGCCAGAAACCTTCGCGGGAGTGTACTCAACAACTTCCCAAAGTTTCATGGCGATCGGATGAATGGTGTAGTAATGCATAAAGGACAGACAGACATACATTCGTTTTTATATATATATCGATTATTGCCTTGACAGCCAAGTCCGGAGAGACGGCTTCTTTGGCCGTTCTGTTCTCCATGACTTCCTAGTGTGATCTTCGTTCACAGACCCACCACCGGCGTTGGTATTGCTGGGGCATCTATTCTAAGGTAAGGAATCTTATCACTAACGTGTCTCTTTCAGATGCACAAGTTGCTTACCTTCGGTAACGATATATCTGTAAGAGACATTAGTTAGTGATAGATTCCTTACCACCCCACCCATCATTCCCGTTATGCGAACTGATTTCTAGGGTTAAGGTCATCCCTTTCAGGGCCCTTGTTTCAATGCACCAGTGGTCAGTATCTTGCATTGCTCTGTGTTCTTGGCGCGGAAAATCATGTATAGAACTAACGTCAGCGCGCGAAGGCTGCTTCTAAGTAGCTGCTGCGGCTTCATCCTGGCAATCACGACGCCTACGGCGGACACAGAGCCGCATGATGCCACCTTCCGACACGCAGGGGTACTGCTGACAAACTTTCCGGATCCAGTCTGACGCCTGAGGGTAATTCTAAGGTAAGGATTCTATCACTAATGTCTCTTGCAAATATATTGTTACTGAAGGTAAGTAACTTGTGCATTAGCTTTAAATTACTGGTTCTCATAAATATAAGATTGTCCCAATGAGACATTAACTTGGTCATTATCTTAATTTTAATCTTAATCTTGCTGGTATCTATATCTGCCATAGTGCTCTTGCTGGCAAAGGCTTTTTGTCTCTCTGACCGGCCACCATCTAGCGTCCACTTCTGAATGTTACATCCCCAGTCAGCTCCAAATGTTCAGTGGTTTTTGCCAATGCTAAGAAGGGAAGAGTGGTGTAGAAACTAACCCTGCCCATTTGGATTGTCATGGGCATAAAAATGATATTCAGTGGCCCAATGGAGTCCTCCCAAAGGCCTATGTATGTGCTCGTTCTTCCAGAGCCAAGGCTGCTGCAATGGCCCTGGTGAGGGTATTTCCAGGACTAGACATTATCCTGGTTACTACATCTGCGTCACTGCATGTGTTCATCAAACACTACTCCCTCAAAAGTCCAATCCACAGAGTGCTAGTTCACCTGCTCAGTGATGCAGGACTTCTTGGTGTAAGCCATCCCTCTGACCCATCCAACTTTTCTGTTTGACGCTGCACATCCCTGGCTCCCCCCCCCCCCCCCCCCCACCCAAAAAAAAAAATCTGCCTTGGAGACGGGGACAAACCATCAGTGTTGAATCTTTCAGGCCGACGTCTCTAAGACTCATGACCGCTAACTCCAAGGAAAAACCAATCCTTGAAGCTCCAGCAGGAGAATGGTGAAAGGCAGCGTCAGTTCATTATTTGCCACTGCACAGGCAAGATGCTTCCCATTGGGAACGCTTTACCTACAAATTGAAGACGCTCCTTCAAGGGTACCCCAGACTGGACACACCTCTCCTGCTGGTGCCTTGCAAGAGTCCTAAGGACCCTGCTTTTAGCCCCCCTCCACCACCTGTGAATTCTCCTCAGGGGTTCACCAGAGTCCTACTCTCTAGCAGAGGACTTTGCTGTGCCAGTCTGCTTGTACCCTACAGATGATCCTTGGGAGGAATATCACTTGGAGTCCCCAGGGAATCCTGACTATGACTGTTTCTGTTAGGGCTTTTCCACTGGGTTACACCATCACATACAACAGTGCAATACGAACATCCACTTTCCGCAGTATGGGTATGTATGTCACCCCAGAGGGTGACAACTTTCCTGATGGACAGGCTCTTTAAAAAGTTTCTCCCTATGCTAAAGTCCTTTAGACTCGCTGGTAGTCTCCACTGCACGGAAGAGAGTGGCAACCAAGGGCACAGGTGATGCCACCCTCCAGATAAGGAGAGGAAGTGAATTGATGTGGCTGGCAAGAGAGAACAGTCAGTGCTGCCACACACTGGTGCATCACCAATTTGGTAGGACTCATGTTTTACAACAACTCAGTCCAATGGGAAGAGATGGAGGCCTTACTTGAACATGTCCCATACTAATAGCGGAAGAGGGTAGAAGAGATTATTGAGGAGGGGAAAGCCATATACAGTGGCACTGTTCGGTGAGCATTAGATTTGGCTGATACAGCTTCCAGAGGAGTGACCATCTCAGTGTCCTCCACTGCCACTCTAGGCCGTGTATCTCTGGCTTCAAGCCAGAAATCCAAGAACACCACATGAACCTGACCTTCGGCATGATAAGATTCTAGAAAGGATAAAGGAGGACACGGAATTTACTAAGGACATGGTTGTCCATGGTCCTTCAGGCAGGGGCTCATTTTGGAGGCGACAGATAAGGGGGTTCAGGGGGGTAATCCACGGCTACTTCCCTAGACTCCTTGCAGTCACACCAATGTCAGCAGCAGAATTACTACCAACAGGGTGGTAGGGTTAATGCACAGGGCACCTTCAGGGGTAACCGTTCCTACAATCGATACAGAGTAAATCCATCCAAGGAAGCCTTTACCTCCAAGCATTGACTTGCCCCACATCCCCCGACCACACTGCACCTGTGGGGGTGGATGTGGTTGAGGCTTCAGTGATTTCTTCTCCATTGGGACGAAATCACCTCAGATTGGTGGGTTCTATCAATCATCGAGCACGGTTACTGCCTCAAGCGCATCTCAGCATTTTCACATGGTCACCCTTGTGGATGTCACCTTCCCTGCTGCAGCAAGACAACTTGTTGGCCACAAAAGACCCGAAGGACCGCTACTTACACATCCCCATTCATCCAGCCCATCGATGCTACCTTCATTTTGTGGTAAGCACCACCAGTACAAAGTGTTGCCCTTTAAATCACCATGTACCCAAGAGTTTTCACCAAACATCTACAGTTAGTAGCTGCCCATCTAAAAAAAACAAAAAACAAAGGATGACTAATTTCTTCACATACTAAAGCAAATGGCTGATCAAGAGTATAAACAGACTAGAATGCTTAGACCGCTATCTCCCTACGGGAAACATCCTAAACCACGAAGTATTAATAACGACTCACCTTTACAACGAAGTCCAAACAACAATAAATCCTGAGCAACAAAGTCCTGAACAACGACTTTTCCCAGACTGCAATGCAAAACTGTGCGTGGCATCTCTCTGCCTTGTACATCACCCCCACAATGCTGCTAAGGCCTGACATGAAGCTCAGCCCCCTGGACTGCTCATGTCACTCTTCTTCGCCCCCACCCCTTTATTACACTTGGAAGCGGGAGTGAGGCAAACTGGCTGGCAAAGAACGAGATCTGATAAGGCATGACATTTTGAACTCTCTGCCCCCTGGCACAATGTGTGGCATATTTCTTCTCTCCTCCTCACTGAAATTGGACTTGTTGCCTCCTGTCTCGCTGAGTACGAGCAGCAGTGCAGGGATGCTGCCAGTCCACATCCTGTTTTGTAGCACTTCCCCCACCCCCAACTTGACACTTGCGTGGCGATATCTGGATGACTGGGTCTGAAGAACGTTAGGAAGCAGCCAGACATCATCCTGCAAGCATGGTAATACGTTGGAGGCACCAAAAAACGAGTCTCCTCCCCATCCATGTTGTAAGGTAGGTGAATTATATTTTACATTGAATTGATTTAATTTTTATTTAAATAATACTTTTGTAAAAAAAAGTCAACATTTTGTAAAAACTCAATATTCTAGTAATATGAAATGGAATTAACAAAAAATGTAAAAATATTTTAAATCGATATTGGTTTCATTTTTCAATACATTTTAATATTTTAGCATATCATTTTCAAAAAATTAGAATAATTGGTAGTTTGTCAGGTTTTAAAAAAATAACTATATATTAAAATAAAAGTAGAATAAATTATCAACAAAATGGATAATGAGCAATTTAAAAATATTTCGAGGAAGTATTGTTATTACAATACTGCCATCTATTGGCCAGTCACGAGGTGAATCTTTTCGTGGTTTAGGAAGTCGTTAAAAAAAAAAGTAGTGGTTTAGCAAAGCTTGTTGTAAAACCTTCGTAGTTGAGGAAGTCATGGTTTCGGCAGTAGATGTTTAGACATACAACCTCTCCCTACTCCACATTTTGGTCTTTTAAAGTCCACCCCACCAAGTGCCACCTCCAGCCACGTCATGTCCAACCACTCCTTGGGTCATTCATCAGTGCAGTCTTTGACAAAGCCTGCCCAAGTGAGCAAAGAATGACAGCGTTCTAGCAGCTTCTCCCTCTTTTTCAGCCACTCCGTCCTCACACTTTGAGGAGTGATGCCTGTCCTTGGTATGATGGCCTCATGCATGGCCTTAGATACTCAAGCAAGGCACCATAGTAGACTGCGCCAAGTGTGCCTCAAAGCACAGTGGTAACATCTGAGTGTTGCTGCTAGGATCTACTCTTCATAAGGTCCTGTACCCATCGGTCTCTGCAGTAGTGGAACAGCAACAACCGCAGCAGACCATTCCCAAGGATTCATCACTCACCAGGTGCGGGCGCATCTGAACCACATATCTGAAAGAGACACGTTAGTGATAGATTCCTTACCCCAGGCGTCAGACTGGATCCGGAAATTTTTTGCGTAGCAATACCCCTGCGCGCCGGCAGGCGGCTCTGCGTTCGGCGTCGTTAGTGCCGGAATGACGTCGTCGGAGTACTTAGACGCCGCCCATACGCGCTGACGTCAGTTCTTCTTTTTTCCGCGCCAGGTAGCGCAGATCCGGAGACGCTCTACCCCTTAGTCATTTTTTACTAAACTTTTTTTTTGATCTTTTGATCATTTCTCTACTCGAGTCTTCCTCCGACAGTGCCGGTAGGGATGCCCGGGTTTAAACCCTGTTCCAAATGCGACCGACTGATGTCGGTTACCGACCCCCATCGCCGGTGCCTCAAGTGTTTAGGCATCGACCACGACGACCGCACCTGCTCCGACTGCCGGGCCCTGACGTCTAAAGCTAGGCAGGAGCGGTCCTGCGCCGCTCCAGGTCCAGGTCCCACAGGAGGGCGGGGGACCAGTTGCGGGGTCGGAGTCCTCGCAGTTCCGGGAGTGGCCATCGGTCGTCAGGATCCAAGTCCTCAGGTAAGAGGCATGAGAGGTCGGAGAGACACGTCATCGTTCCTCCGACCCTCGCGCGATGCAGCCGGGGGTTCGGTTGACACCACTCACGCGGCTCCGACGGAGTCGCAGACGTCGCCGCCTGCCCCACACCTTCGGGTCTCTGGGCATGATAAGACGCCAGAGGAGGTCGAGCGGTACCTCATGACCATGAGGGCCCTCCCTCCTCAGCCGGGTTCCGTGGCGCCTCCGGGCCCAACGGCCCCGGCTGGAGGGCCTAGCGGATCGGATGCTTCGGCTCCGACGCAGTCAGGTGCTTCGGTCCCGGCGCTGCAGGCCCTCACTGGTTCCGCTTCCGTATCCGGGTCGTCGCCGGTCGACCTCACCGGCCCTGCGGGTGTTGCCCCCGGCGCCCACTATGGACGCCGTCCCCGATTCTACCCTCGGTCAGGTTCCGGCGCCGGAGCGGCGCCACTCGCGACAGCCTTTGGAGATTTCTATTTACACAAACCGGCCCGTCTGTTGACCCTGATCTGCAGGAGATGAGTGACGAGAGTGATTGGGAGGGGTCTGTGGACCCTCTAGCACAAGACTGCCAGTCTCAACAGGACTGGACATATGAGCTTGGGGAGGCTAGTGGACTTGACACTTTGCCAGACACTGGATTGGTCTCCCCTCCCACCGTGGCTATCGAGGAGGGGGCTGTTTACAGTGTAGTGTTGATGCGGGCGGCCAAGGCCTTACACCTGGAGCTCCCCGTCGCGGCCGTGAGGACTAACCTCCTCACTGAGGTCCTTAAACAGCAGGCAAGCTCCACCGAGCCTCTGCTGCCGTTTAATGAGGCCTTGTGTGACGCTCTTGTGGGCACTTGGTCCAAGCCCGCCACAGGTCCGCCTGTGGATAGGAACGTGGCCAGACGCTACTGCCCGGCCCCGGGCGACCTTTGCTTTTTGTCCACCCATCCCACCCCCGAGAGCCTGGTCATCCAGGCCTCCACTTCCCAGATCGCATTCCCGACGGCTCCGCCCGATCGGGAATCTAAGAGGTATGAACAATTCGGGGAAAAAGTGTTCTCGTCCCTGAGTTTGGGACTGCGGTCTGTCAATACCGCATGCCTCCTGGGCTGCTACACCCACACCCTGTGGGACACGGTCGCGGACGTGCTGCCACAATGTCCGGAGGAGGTCCGGGCAAAACTCGCCCAAGCCCTTGCGGAGGGCCGAGATGCAGCACGATATTCCATCCGGTGTGGGCTGGATACCAAGGACTCACTGGGCAGGGCGATGGCAACAACGGTGGCGGTTCGACGCCACGCCTGGTTGAGGTCCGCCAACTTTTTGGGCGATGTCCAGGCCACTCTTCTGGACATGCCTTTCGATGGCCGTCGCCTCTTTGGCAACAAGGCAGACCATGCGCTTGAGCGTTTTAAGGACTCCAGGGCTACGGCCAAGTCCTTGGGCCTCTCGGCCCCACGCCAGCAATCGGGTGCCTTTCGCTCCTTTCGTGGCCACGGAAGGGGTGCCCCCACACGTGCTGCCAGCCACGCACCGCAGAATGGTCAACAGTGCAGTGGCGGCCGTGGAAACCGCCGTGGCGGCGGTCGGGGACAACGGCGTGGCCAGTCCACATCTTCACCCGCAGCACCTGCCTCAAAACCTTCCTAGTCCGTGCTTTCAGGCCCATGTGACGCCAGTGGGAAGCAGGGTTCGCCATCACCTCTTCCACTGGCGCACTGTCACGTCGGACAGGTGGGTGCTGCAAATCGTCTGAAGGGGCTACTCCCTCCCCTTCGAGGCGACCCCTCCAGCCATACCACCGCAATTCCACCGCGTGTCGGGGGATCACTTGCAACTTCTGCAAGAGGAAGTCACAGCCCTCTTGGCCAAGGGGGCCATCGAGCGCGTTCCTGGGCCAGAAGTAGGGTGTGGTTGTTACTCCCACTACTTTCTGGTACCCAAGAAGGGCAAATGGGGGCTACGCCCTATCTTGGACCTACGGAACGTCAAAGGAAGGAGAAGTTCAAAATGCTGACTTTGGCTCAGGTCTTATCTGCCCTAGACCCTGGAGACTGGATGGTAGCGTTGGACTTGCAGGACGCTTATTTTCACATCCCTGTCCTGCCGGCCCACCGGCGTTACCTGCGGTTCACGGTAGGCCACGAGCACTTTCAGTTTACCTTCGGCCTTACCAGCGCCCCACAGGTGTTCACGAAAGTGATGGCGGTGGTCGCAGCTCATCTGCGCAGGTTAGGGGTGTCAGTCTTCCCCTACTCGACGACCGGTTGTTGAAGGCGGGCTCGCCCCAGACAGTCGTCAGCCACCTACAGACTATGGCCAACCTCCTGCACTTGCTGGGGTTCTCCATCAACGTGCTGAAGTCACACCTGTGTCCCTCTCAGAAGCTCCTCTTCATCGGGGCGGTTCTAGACTCTGCGCAGTTTCGGGTTTATCCTCCCGAACAGCGGGTTCGGGATATTCAGGCTCCGATTCCGATCTTTCAGCCTTTATCCCGAGTCTCGGTCAGGTTGACGCTGCGGCTTCTGGGGCTGATGGCCTCCTGCATCCTTCTGGTGCATCATGCCCGGTGGCGGATGCGGGCTCTGCAGTGGGACCTGAAGTTTCAGTGGGCCCAGCATCAGGGCAACTTGTCCGATCATGTCTTTATCTCGGAGGGCACTGCAAGACAGTTGCAGTGGTGGCTCACGGACCGCGATTGGGTCAGTGGCAGATCCCTCTCCCTACCCCACCCGGAGCACGTGGTTGTGACGGACGCGGAGATCAGAGGCCTCTGGTCTCCGGCAGAGTCCCGGCTCCACATCAACCTTCTGGAGCTGCGGGCGATCCGACTTGCACTGAAGGCATTCCTCCCCTCTGTCCGGGGGAGTGTAGTGCAGGTGTTCACGGACAACACCACCGCCATGTGGTACTGCAACAAACAGGGCAGGGTGGGGTCGTGGACCCTATGCCAGGAGGCTTTGCGCCTCTGGCAGTGGCTGGAACATCAGGGCGTGACCCTGGTGGTTCAACACCTGGCAGGTTCTCTGAATGCCAGGGCGGACGAACTCAGCCGTCTGTGCATGATGGATCACGAATGGCATCTGAACTTGGACGTGGCGCAAGGTCTCTTTCAGCAGTGGGGAAAGCCTTGGTTAGATCTATTCGCCGCAGAAGAGAATGCGCAATGTCATCAGTTTTGCGCATTGGAATTTCCAAGGCGGCACTCGCTCGGAGATGCTTTTCGTCGCGAGTGGAGTTGCGGTCTATTGTACGCCTTTCTGCGTATACCACTTCTGCCCAGAGTGCTGAAGGTCAGGCGCGACCTGGCCCAGGTTATCCTTGTAGCTCCGGACTGGGCACGAAGATACTGGTATCCCAAGCTACTCAGCATGTCAGTCGATCCCCTGATTCGTCTGCCTCTTCAGGAGGACCTACTGTCGCAGCAGCAGGGGACGGTCCTCCACCCGAACCTGTCCAGTCTCCACCTACAAGCTTGGAGTTTGAGCGGCGACAGTTGAGGCCATTTCACTTGCCTCCTGAAGTCTGTAATGTCATTCTGGCAGCCAGGCGTCCCTCCACTAAGTCGGTATACGCCTGCAGGTGGAACAGATTTGTGGCATGGTGCACAGCAAAGGCTGTGGATCCACTCTCTGCACCCCTTTCTGAGGTTCTCCTCTTCCTTCTTTCTCTTGCTCAGCAGGGCTCTGCTCTGGGCACTATCAAGGGGTACCTTTCTGCCCTTTCCGCCTTCTTAAGGCTACCTGATCAGCCTTCCTTGTTCAAGTCCCCAATTGTAAATATGTTTTTGAAGGGCATCACACACGTTTCTTCCTGTTTTGTTATGTTATTTTAATATTTACTTATTCAGCGCACGTACGCCCATGGGCTTCATGGCGCTATAGGAATTTTGGGAACACAACATAGCACTTTAAGAGCACACTCCGCACAAATCTAATCTAAGGATAGGCCTGTCTGAAAAGCCACATCTTAAGGGCATGTCTGAAAGTGAGAAGATCATCACACTGTCTTAAAGGGAGTGGAAAAGAATTCCATAGGGAGGCAGCAAGAGAGTTAAAACAGCTGCCACCCTGGCGTTTCTTCTTAAATGAGGGGACCATCAACAGATCTTTGTAAGCAGAGCGAAGGTTACGTGAGGGAGCATATTTAAGTACCAAATTCCTTATGAATTTGGGACCCTTGCTCTGCAAGGCTTTAAAGGTAATGCAACCGGCCTTAAATGCAACCCTTTGAGCCACCGGTAACCAGTGAAGTTTTTCTAGACCTGGTCTGATGGACTGCCATTTAAATTGCTTACAGATTAACCTGGCTGCCTGATTTTGGACAAATTGCAGTCTCTTTAGCTGACCTGCTGGGAGTCCTAAATACAGACTGTTAGAAAAGTCAAGTCGGGACAATACTAAAGCAATAGTTACCTGAATCAAAGCAGAGTGAGTTAAAAAAATGGGCTATTTTCTTTATCTTTCTCAGTTGAAAGAAACTAGATGAGACTACCGCCCCTATCTGACCTTTGAGTGACAGATCTTCACTAAGAATCCCCCCAAACTCTTGACAGTGGGAGATTTAGTGGGTGGGACCCCCATATCAGGGGGCCAAAAATGAGGGCCCCAACTAATTTCACTTTTCCCGGGCAAGACCAGTTCTGTCTTGCCCGGGTTTAGTTTGAGGTGATTCAGATTCATCCACCTCTGTTCCTTTCGTGATGCCCCAGTGGGACTTGAACCTTGTTCTTACTTACCTAATGTGTGCTCCCTTTGAGCCCCTCCATAACTGTCCTCTCCGTCTTCTTACTCTGAAGAATGCTTTCCTGGTTGCCATCACCTCTGCTAGGAGAGTGAGTGAGCTCCAGGCTCTTTCTTCCACACCTCCTTTCCTCTCTGTCCATCCGGACAAGGTTGTGTTGCTGACAAGACCCTCTTTCCTGCCCAAGGTTGTCACAGCCTTCCACATCGGGCAGTCCATTAGCTTGCCCACCTTCTTTCCGCCTCCGCATCCCTCGAACGAGGAAGAGAGGCTCCACCGTCTGGACCCAAAACGTGCGCTCTCTAACTATCTGGATCGCACACGTCAGTTCCGGGTGGATGACCAACTCTTTGTTGGTTATGTGGGCGCTAAGAAGGGAAAGGCGGTGCACAAGCGGATCATTTCTCGGTGGATCATCTTGTGTATCCAGGCGTGTTACTCCTTGGCTAAAAAGGAGCCCCCTGTTGGATTGAGGGCTCATTCCACTCGGGCCACGGCGACTACCACTGCCCTGGGCCGAGGAGTGCCCTTGCAGGACATTTGACAGGCAGCTACGTGGGCCTCGCTGCACACGTTTGCACGACACTATTGCCTGGACAGCCAAGTCCGGAGGGATGGCTCCTTTGACCGTTCCGTCCTCCAGGACTTTCTGGTGTGATTATTGGTTCGCAGACCCACCACCGGGGTTGGTATTGCTGGGGTATCTATTCTAAGGTAAGGAATCTATCACTAACGTGTCTCTTTTAGATGCACAAGTTACTACTTGTGTAACAATATATCTGTAAGAGACATTAGTTGGAGATAGATTCCTTACAGACCCACCCATCCTCCCCTTTCTGCGAACCGATATCTAGGGTTAAGGTCATCCCCTTTCAGGGCCCTAGTTTCATGGCACCAGTGTTGGTTCTATCATGGCTCTGCGTATCTGGCGCGGAAAAGCTGTGTATCCGAACTGACGTCAGCGCGCATGGGCGGCGTCTAAGTGCTCCGACGTCATTCTGGTGCTAACGACGAGGAGGACGCCTGCCGGCGCGCAGGGGTATTGCTACGCAAAAACTTTCCGGATCCAGTCCGACGCCTGGGGATATTCCAAAGTAAGGAATCTATCACTAACTAATGTCTCTTACAGATATATCGTTACACAAGTAGTAACTTGTGCGACAGTACAGAGTCTGGCAATCTCGCCCACAGTTTCCACATCTCCAATTCTTGAACTTTTAGCCATACTTTTAGGCTGCAAGGTATTCTTCCCCAGATATTCAAGGCAAGGTGTCCTAGTGTGAACTGATAACATGGCCTCAATGTCTTACCTGCAAAAACAAGGTGGCTCAAACTTTGGGGTTGGGTTATCCACCATCAAGTGCTTCTTCTGGCAGAGTACCTTCCTGAGGTGGATAATGACGTTGCAGACCTGCTCAGCAGGATCTAGCAACAAGTCCATGATTGGGAACTCCACCCACAAGTCCTGCTCCCTTACTTTGGTGATAGGAGCCTTCGCTCTATTAAAAATGCCCAAGCTTTTCCTTTGTTTCTGTACCTCCAATCCATGGGTAATATGCTGTGGATGAACTGGTCAGGGATCTCTTTGCATATACTTTTTCTCCTCTCACGCTTGTACCGTTCATGGTAGGGGAACTGCGGCAAACATCCCCTGCCCTCATTGTGGCCCTCTCTTAGACCAGGCAACCATGGTTCTCATCCCTTCTAAATAAGTCCATTCCCTTACACAAGAAGCTGTCAAACAGGCCAGACCTTCTCACCCAGTACCATGGCAAAGGCAGACCTCCTGAATCTAGGAGACTCAACTTAAGGATATGGTTTGAGGTCCTAGAATTTGGTTCCTGTTAAAAATGGGGTAGCGTGATGCAGAGCGAGCAGGCCAAACTCCTGAGGACATGTGTGAAGCATCCACGCAGTACACACAGACGACACACAAGGCACCCCACAAAAAGAGACACAACACCAGTTTTGGTGAAAAAAATAACTTTTGTATTGTACCAAACCTACACAGGTAATCACAATTATACTGCGGCAACTGGCGCCAGGGCAATATTTACAATGGGGATTATTTACAGGGCAGGGCCAGTCGGACCGCTGCCAGAACCATTGGGAAAGGATAATGGATGAATGAAAAAGATAAGTCCATCTGTTGCAATGCTGTAATAGAAAAACATAAAGCATTATCATTTGGCATTAAAACTCATTAGGCGTCCGCATTAACATCAGGCAGGAACACCTGCCATAAAGCCTCTTAGCAGGACATACACCCTAGGCATTACTGCGTGTAGGGAGCATTTCTCAAGCATCAGGCAATAGGACTGTAAATACCTCACTGTTGGGAAAAAGGGCCAAGTCCAACAGTTACTCCAGCTTGCCTCAGGAATGCATGAACATATTAAAGGAGGCCCTTAGGCCAACTACATGCACTTGCTATGCAGCCAAGTGAAAAAGGGTTGTTCACTACTGTACTCTGAACTGCATCAACCCTCTTACACCTATGGTACAATATATTATATGCTACCTCTTATGTTTTCAGAAATCTAGACTACCTTACACCTCGACTCGGCTACACTTAGTCATTTTTGCTAATTTCGTTCTTGGCAACTCACCTTTTTCATAACCATAACGTCACTTAGACATTCAGGTGAATTAGAGTTCTCCACACTACAGTAGTTTTTTTTTCATGGTACAAAATGTAACCGTTGTTGTTGGAACCAACCTTAAGTTTCTGCCCAAGGTGGGCTTTCCCTTTCACCTTAACCAGACAGTTGAGCTTCTGAGCCTCTTCCCCAAGCAGAGAGAGCGCTTCACACACTTGACGTCAATCACTTTGTGTGCCTTTTTACAGCCTCATAAAGCTCATCTCATCTTTAAGGCTGGGATAGCCAGGTGGATTGTTAAATATTTTCAAACTTGTTACCTTAAAACTAAAAGAACACTACCTGCCCTCCCTGCAGCTGCAAACAGGCACTGTTATGGACTATCCAGGAAACACACCCATAGCTGACATCTGTAAGGCTGCTATCTGGATACCTGGCCCACTCCTCACACCCTTGCAATGCATTGCTATCTGGGCATTCTGGCAATGCGGCATTCTGGCAAGGCAGCATCCTAAAGTAGGTCAGCCTACCTTAAGGACTTTGTTTCAGGCCACAGCTTAATAGAAGCACTGCTTTACAGTTGATGCAGAGCATGTGTATGTACAGCCACACTTTCTACAAATTGATTGTTGCTTACCTTTTATCCCAATCCATCCATACTCATTCGCTGTGAGGAAAACAGTCTAACAATGGTAAGTCCAATTGGTCGCACACTGCTTGTCCTATCAGCGTGTTGCCCCAAAGCATTGTGGTCCATGAAGTAAGCATCAGCGGGTGCGCCTCTGCCAGGGTCTTGAGCAAAAAAAGCCCGGGTTACGCACCTGCGTGCCACGAGTGGTACCGGACCTGAGGATATTTTTTGGCAGCCTACGCAGCACCCCTACATATATGCCTATTCCCTGCTGACGAGAGGTAACAACCTCGAAACACGTGTCCAGGGATGGCCAACGCGACAGTGATTTTTTTTGCTCAAGACCCTGGCAGAGACGCACCCGCTGATGCTTACTTCATGGACCACAATGCTTTGGGGCAACACGCTGATAGGACAAGCAGTGTGCGACCTATTGGACTTTCAGTCTAACAATGGTGCCTATGCCCTTGCACGTTCACTACCAGAGAAATCAGTGAGACCTTGTGACTCAAGACTTCTTTGAAGATAAGCTAGTTGCAACAGTCCAAGGCCAGCACTAGATGACCGGAGTATGCAGAGCCTGTGAATCTACAGCACCACATTTGCTGAGAGTTGCTTTCAAGATTAAAAACCTAATCCTCTCATGGGTTCTCTAACTACAGAACCTTCAAGGCCTTCCTTTCTCCCTGTTACTTGAAGCTGATTCCTTGTAATTCTGAAAAGGTCCCAAGTTAGATTTGCACATTGTCAACTTCAATCTGAAGGTGGGGAAGAGTTCAAGATAAACTTGCAACCGCGCACAGGTGCTGGACCTTTGTGGGTCCCCATACTCACTTCTGGAGGATGTACGAGGTTGCCATGTAATCCGATGGCAAATCCTGATAGCATGCAGGAGCAATTGATATGTACAATTTTGGATCCAGTGTGGGGCTTAGGGAAATTCAACAAGTGTGGTTAGAGTACCCACCCGAAAGCATTACCTATGGCAAGTAACTTGTTAATCACATAAATGACCTATTGTCAAACGTAAAGCAGGCACAAGCCACTTCTTATTTCAGAAGTAGTAGATTTTGGAATTTGGAAAGGGATTTGTAGAGCGCATAGCTACCCTTGGGCATCCCAGCGCTGCAGATAGTATTTATAGTTTTCTGGTATTTACTGCTGAGCTTTCTAGAACGTATTTGCTCACTCCCTGTTTTTATGACTTATATTACTCTTCATGGGAATCATTTTTAGTTTGTTAGCGATCCCTGATAATTGGAGGGTGTATGCCAATTGCGTCCCCACATTCCTCTCTATTTGTCCACTAATGTTGCTTATAACCATGTATGTTGATACTCGGGGATTTGTGATTAGATCGTGGATGATGACCAGGCGGCGGAATGATGGAAGACTGTCAATACATTGTACCCCCAAGTAATATTTCTAGCTTTGAGGCTGAACTTCATACAAGGCCCTTTGTGGAAGTTGTTCTATCAGTGTTAGGCCTCCATGGACGGTTATAGTGACTAATCTGGCCAAGTGGTCATTTCTTGTTTCCTCTCAGGAAAAACTCAGGTAAAGTAACTAGGCAGTAGGGCATGCAGGAATTCAGATTTCAGTGTGTGGTGAGGGATAAGCCTGCTTGTGAGAGAACAAACACATGAGATGTCATGAAGGAACAAATGTATTACAGTCTAGATCATGAGATGAAAACTCTATAAATAATAGCTCTAGCTGTTTCTACAGAGTGGACCCATGATACATGTTTAAAAGGCAACTAGAGCTACTCATAAACTCATGGTAAATTACACAGGGCAATCTTTATTTTATCTGCCATAATGGTTCTCATTGGTATCATTCACACAGGACATAGATAGTATGAGGTTAAATAGTCTCAAGTGGTTAATGCTTCAGAAAGACCACCACCATATCAATGAAGTTATAATAACACATACATTTATGTATGACACAAGTTTATATACAACACAGACTAAGTATTAACAAGAAACAGTATTACTGACAGTCCTTAAACAGTACAATGTGACCTCAGTGCAAAGCCTGTAATTCCGCAAATACGTCACTAGGCATATTTACTGGGCTGATCAACTAGTAACAAACTATCCACAAACATATTTTCGATAGTCCATATAATAGAAAATACTAAAATAATTATTGTATTGCTCCTTTGTGTTGACAATGTTTCCACCAAGACTAGATTCAAGGGTCTCATCAGGGTTCTGAAGATGTGGTAGGGGCTATCAGTAACCAGCATAATACCATTATTAAGGGGTGGTGGCCCACAGGAAAAACAATTCCAGAATTCTAGGCACAAAGTTACCCGAGAAGTCCTGGCTAGGACAACTAATGCCAATCAACCCAAATATAACAGATTAGTTTTGTAGTAGGGGATCTCTGTGTATAGTCATAATCTAGTGAATAGTCCCGCTCATGTGTGGGGACCCCGGAGCAATCAAAATAATCTCTTAAGCTGTCTTTATGTGCAGTCCTGCATAGACACTTAAGAGGGAATTTAAAGACAAATAATGCAGCCTATACTTATCAGGCTACACTGTCCAGTACTTCAACTAGATATTCCACCAAAATTAAATTCCGCACAGCCTGCCAAGTTTCTCTCATAGAAAAACTTCCCCTTTTACCAAGAAAGCCTCTGGAAGATATAGAGGAAGGGGTGGACAGACAAGCCCCATAGGCTGCCATTATGTGTCTCAAAAAGGGATACTGTGCCTCTAAGGAAACTTTCTAGAACTCTCAGTATCCCAGAATGCACAGCAGGTCCCCTCCACTTTCAGTTCTTTTTTCCGGCTCCTGCTAGCAGGACCCTCGGGCATTGAGATCTCCCTTTTTAGGGTTTTATTTAAATTTTTTTGCACTTTTAAAGTGTTCGAGTGCGTTCACTCAACGTGTTTTTGAGCCTTCTTTAATTGCTGGTGTTTTTCTGGTAATTCTGAGCCCTCGTTTATCAAATATGCCTGCCTTATTTGATAAATTCCCTGAGTGCTGTAGGAAGAAGGCCAAGTCCGATCCACACAAGGTGTGTATCCTGTGTTTCCCTTCTACACATGTTCCTGAGGAGTGTGAGATCTGCCAGACTTTCACCTCCAGGACGCTGAAGGACAGACAGAAGATCAGGCTCCAAGGACTGGAGCAAAGAAAACATCAAGGTCAAGGTGGGTCTGGGCATGTTGGATCTGCTTCATCTGCCCGTGCTGAGGCCTCTGGGGGGCTCCCCAGTGAGAAGGAGGCCAGAAAATGCCACTGGTCTCCGTCGATGGCCTCGCGTCTAGAGGAATGACCACGGTCTGTTCCCCAGTCGAAGCGGCGTCGACGTTCGACGTCGAGGGGACTGACATCAAGACCTCCGTCGAGGTCGACGTCGGGTACAGATTCAATGTCGTCATCGGCGTCGAGAGAAGTCACGATGGCGCCGCGCTCGCCGTAGAGGCGACACCGCCGTCGACGTCAACTAGGTGTTCGACGTCGAATAGGAGATCGTCCACGTCGAGAAGATCAAGGACGTTGAGACGAAGAGCGTCGAGGTCATGGCGATCTTTGACTTCGAGAAGGAGGAGTCCGACGTCTAGACATAGATCATCGACGTCGAGACGCCGTTCGTCGGCGTCGAGGAGGCGTTCGTCGATGCCAAAGAGGCGCTCTGCGCCTAAGAGGAAGGCTTCGTCCTCCGGGAGGCGTTCTGATGCCAGAAGCTCCTCCAGATCATCGGGGGCACGGCTGCGACGTCGTTCACCGACAGGGGGCACGGCCTCTCGGTCTCCCCAGTCTGGTCAGGCTAGGAAGAAGAGGATAGAGGAGTCTCCGGGCTCTGTGTACTCTGTGGTATTCTCGCCCCCTAAACTGAGGTTGACTCCACCACCGCCTCCGTTGCCAAAGGATCATGCCCCTCGAATTCCGACGCCACAATTTCTGCCGCCGCCACCTCCTCCTCGGCATCCTCCTCCTCCGCCGCCTCGTGGGCTGCCACCGACTCCACTTCCGCCACCTCAGGGGCGGCCACCTGTTCCACCGAGGTCGACCTCGTTGCTGCGCTTTCCGACTCCGCCTACAGGGCCTCTTCTCCCGAGGCTTCCGGTCAGGCCGCCTCAACTTCCGCCGCTGAGACCTGCGGAACGACCAAGGCCGAGGAGGTCTAGATCCCGCTCCGGATGGAGAGGGAGATCCAGGAGTCGCCATCGTTCGTCTACTAGATCTAGACTGTGCCACAGAAGGGGCAGGTCTAGATCTCGTATGGATTCGTCCAGCGCCAGGGACTACTCACCTACCCTGTCGGGGTCCCCTCGGACGAGGGTGTTGTCTGTGGACGACATTATATCCTTCCAGGATGTACTGCTGAGAGGGGCGAACAAGCTGGGCATAACGCTTACTGTGCCCACGCCGACTACCTCAGTCAATTTTGAGACCCTTCATAAGAAGCAATTGTCTCGACCTCTGTTGCCGTTGGTCCCGGGATTGGAGGAGCCCGCCATGGAGTTGTTCCTCACTCCTGGGACTACGAAATCAGCCCCCTCCAGGCTCCAAAAAAAGTACAGGGCTCCTGACTCGGACCCAGCATTTCTCAGGGTGGATCCAGCACCAAATTCGGTGTTAGTGACGGCAGCACAGAAACAACATGCCACCACCCCGTCATCTACAGTGCCTCCAGACAAGGAGTGCCGCTGGATGGATTCGGCAGGCAGGAAGATCTGCGGGACGTCCGCCACCTCCATGAAGGCCGCGAGTGCCTCGGTGTTATTGGGGAGGTACGATCGGACTCTGTGGGAGTCCCTCCAACAGTTCGCTGACCTCCTTCCCAAGGAGAAGGAGGATTTCATGGAGATCCTGAACGAAGGGCTGCTGGTCTCTAATCAACTGATCAGCGCAGCTGCAGATTCATCGCTCCTGGCAACCCACTGGTACTGCCATGGAGTCAACCAGAGACGTCATGCCTGGTTGCGGCTTACGTACTTGAAACCTGAGGCCCAACAGAGGGTGACCAACATACCTTTTCGGGCAAGACCCTCTTTGGAAAGCATGCTGACGATGAAATGGCCCGGATGAAGGCTGAGGCTGAAACCCTGACGGCTGTCGGGTTGGAGAAGCCCAAGGAACAAAAGAAGACCTACTGCCCGTTCCAGAGATGGTATGGGGCGCAGGGCAGGGGGCGAGGCCAGCAAACTGGACAGCAACAACGGCAGTTCCAGAGGAGGCCCTTCCAAAAACGTCAGAAGGGCCAGGGTGGGCAGCAATCTGCCACCGCGACCAAGGGTCTAGGCCCTGAGCTGTTACTTCCCCGTCCTCCGTTACCCACTCCGGTGGGGGGGAAGTGTCCAATACTACCTGGCAGAGTGGAGAAAAATTACTCCGGACAAGTGGGTGCTGAATATTGTTTGCAATGGATACAGTCTTCGGTTCATCAGCCCGCCTCCAGCAATTCCACCGGGTTGCTCGCAGTTTCAGCTGCGCAAGCTCCAGGCGGAGGCCAATACCCTGTTAAGAAAAAGGGCGATAAAAGACGTCCCTCTGTCTCAAAGGGGAAGAGGTCTTTACTCACGCTTTCTGGTACGCAAGAAAGACAAGAACGAGTTCAGGCCCATTCTGGATTTGCGGCAAGCAAACAAATGGATTCGCAGGGAAAAGTTTTGCATGCTGGCTTTGCACCAGATTTACCCTCAACTGCAAAGGGGAGACTGGCTGTGCGCGATAGACCTACAGGATGCATACTTCCATGTGCCCATTGCACAGAAACACCGGAATTTCGTGCGATTCCAAGTCGGCGCCAATAATTATCAATACACAGTACTACCGTTCAGGCTGAAGTCTGCGCCCAGGACCTTTTCAAAATGCATGGCAGTGGTAGCGGCACACCTGAGAAAGAACAAGGTGTTTGTCTACCCGTACCTGGACGATTGGTTGATTAAGGCATCCTCCTTCGCGGAAGCTCAATTGCACTTCCAGAAGACTTCCGTTCTCTTGAACAAGCTGGGGTTGCACATCAACATGTTCAAGTCTGTCCCGATTCCGGTCCAGTGCCTCCAGTACTTGGGAGCCTCCATCAATACGCTGTCAGCAAGCGTGTCTCCTTCGAAGGAGAGATGTTTATCACTCCTTCGGAAGGGTCAGGCTCTTATGACTGCTCCATCTACAGCAGCGAGGACGGTGGCTTCTCTACTGGGGTCGATGGCCTCCTGTATCTTCCTCACGCCACACGTACGGCTGCACATAAGACCGCTGGAGGAGTGTCTG
The DNA here is from genome assembly GCF_964261635.1 of Lissotriton helveticus. NCBI lineage: Eukaryota > Metazoa > Chordata > Amphibia > Caudata > Salamandridae > Lissotriton > Lissotriton helveticus. Next base: position 909,158,994 of record NC_136071.1, on the reverse strand, counting down.
GAGCATCAGTGGGTCCAGAGGCGAGGGAACTGAGACGACAAGATATGATTGTCTCTGCATGTTCTACAGTCTCTGAAATGGTGGTGTTCAGCGGAGAACCTCCTCAAAGGGGTTCCCTTCCACAAGGACATTCCCACTCAGACCATCGTGACGGATGCTTCTCTCCATGGCTGGGGAGCGCATTCTGGAGAGTTACAGATACAAGGAACGTGGTCCCCGACGGAGTCCACGTATCATATCAATTTCCTGGAACTCAGAGCGGTTCACTTGGCACTGAAGGTCTTTCATCCGTCCTTCCAGACCAAATCGCTGCTTGTACAGACGGACAATACGACCACAATGTATTACCTCAACAAGCAGGGGGGCTCGAGATCACGCACTGTCACAGGAGGCGCAGGCGATCTGGCACTGGCTGCTGGCCAGAGGACTAACAATAACAGCTACCCATCTGCCAGGTGTGCAGAATGTTCAGGCAGACTCGCTGAGCAGACTGATCCAGGAAAACCACGAATCGGTTATAAACGACGAAGTACTCAGACGTCTTCGCCAGGTGGGGCACTCCAGACGTGGATCTGTTCGCCACCGCCGAAAACAGCAAATGCCGAGACTTCGCGTCCAGGTATTACCAGCAGGGGACGCTGGGGAATGCGCTATGGATCAACTGGTCGAACAGCTTTCTGTACGCTTTACCACCCATTTCCCTGATTCCGGCGGTGCTCATCAAACTGTCCCAGTCCAGGGCGCCGATGATCCTAATTGCCCCGGAATGGCCCAGACAGTGGTGGTTCACAGACCTCCTTCACCGGTCTCTTCTTCCTCACATACGGCTGCCGTGCCGGCCGGACCTTCTCACGAAGTTCGGGGGATAGATGGTACACTCCAACCTCTCGTCTTTGAGTTTGGCGGCATGGCTCCTGAGAGAGTGCAATATGGCCATTTCAATCTCCCTGCGGATTGTATGGACATACTGAAGGAGGCTAAGAGACCTTCCACTAGGACTTCTTATGCTTACAAGTGGAAGAGATTCTGCATCTGGTGCAAGTCCGAGAACTATGATCCGACGACATGTAAGGAAGATGTCATCCTTCCATACCTTTTGCATTTGGCGCAGTCTGGCCTGAACTTCTATTCCATTAAGGTCCATCTAGCGGCGCTGACTGCCTACAGGAAATGCCCTTCACAGACTTCCTTTTTCCAAATTCCTGTGATAAAGGATTTTTTGGTAGGCTTGAAGAAAGTGTTTCCTCCTATTCGTCTTCCTTCGCCTTCATGGGAATTGAATGTGGTGCTGTCCAGGCAAGCTTCGCTGCGAAATCTGTTCGCACTGTAGTGGTGTTGTTTCTTCTTCTCCACCGCCGCTTTGGTGTTGGGGATGGGCTTGCCATTCTATTCACTAGATTATGACTATACACGGAGATCCCCTTCTACAGAAGGAGTAGATTATTACCTGTAACTCCAGTTCTGTAGTAGGGGTATCTCTGTTATAGTAATAAGCGCCCTCCCTCCTCCCCTGTGGAGAAAGATGTTCATGTACTGAATGCTACAAGTCTAGCTTTATACGCCTCCAAAAAGAACTGAAAGTGGAGGGGACCTGCTGTGCATTCTGGGATACTGAGAGTTCTAGAGTTTCCTTAACCCCTTCCATGCTCATGACGAGCTCAGCAAGTTATGAGTTTTGGGTTCCAATTTGGTCATAGTGTCCTTCTCGTCAATTGCTGGCCTCAAACATTCTGCTCTCAAAATGTTTGCTTCCACCTTTTCCAATGACTTTCTAATTTAGAATTTAATGTATTCTGCACATGCTATAAAGGCCTCCAGTCAGAATTCTTAGGATGCCTAATTTCCTTAGGATTGTCCCTCAGGAATTTTTATAGACTTTTCTTACCATATTTTTAATGCGATCTCCCTCCCCAAACTTAGTGTTTCATCTCTAGATTTAAGATCTATCTTATATTCATCTATTGAATCTTGCTTCACCTTCTGAAATTGAATAATATTCCTAATCTACAGTAAAATAATTAGTTGTAGCCCTTAATACAGATTTCACTGTTTCCGGCAGTGCCTCTTAAGATATCTACCTTATGTCCTCCTAACTAGCCGCACCTGCACTCTCCTGATAACTCATATCTGCGTAACAATGAAATACGTCCTGAGAAGTCTGACTAAATACCATTGCTTTTTTTTCTACATGGAATTTAGGGGTGGGGTTTGCCCAAGATGGGCATGCCCCCTCACCACAAAATTACGGTCCCCAATCGAAATCCCACTAGATGCCAGAGATTTCTTTCATGAAATTTAGGGGTGGGAGCTTCCCAAGATGCCCTCCATCTCCTCCCCTCCCCCCCCCACCCCCACCCAACAAAACTAGTCTTTCTACCCCGATGGGAGAGCAGAAAGCCCACTAAATGGCTAGGTTTTTTTTTACATTGAATTCAGGCCCATAATGGCCATACCAATGACCTGTCTTTCTGCCCCCCCCCCCACCCCCCCGACCACCGGAAGGAGATGGGGGGACAATAACATGGTATTTAGGAGTGGCGGTTGCCCAAGATGGGCATGCCAGTGCCCCCTCCCCACAAAATTACAGTCCCCCTCAACAAAAGTAGTCTTTGTGCCCTGATGGGAGAGCAGAAGGCCCACTAGGCACCAGGATTTTTTTTTTATACGTAGGAGTGGGGGATTCCTAAAATGAGCATGCCAATGCCCCCTCTCCACAAAATTACGGTCCCCAATCGAAATCCCACTAGATGCCTGGGATTTGTTTCATGAAATTTAGGGGTGGAGGCTTCCCAAGATGCCCTCCCTCGCACTTAGTGTGCGAGGGATGTCTGGTAGAAAGACAGGCTTTAAACGGTGCAGGACTCTTTCCCACATGATGTCTGTTACGGATCCCCACCGCTTATGTCTGTGGTGTCTTGAGCGTGACCACGATTCGAAGTTGTGTTCAGACTGCCGGGTGATGGCTCCAAAGACTTGGAGGGAGCGGTCGATGAAGTTGCTTGCGGCCCGGCAGTCGACACCGTAGTCTAGCCAGACTCCGAGGAGGTCACAAACCCGTTTGAGGAAGAGGAGGACGTGGGATTGCTCACGGAGCCCTAAGTCCTCTTCCTCCCATTTGAGGTCATCTAGACACTTGGGGCTTGGGGAAGAGGCCAAAGAAGTTGTCCAAGCGGACTTCGACTTCACCTCAACTGGCGTCCGTCGTCTAGAGATAAGGAACACCAACATTCTAGGCACAGTTCTGCGAAGCCGGAGCCAGCCTACTTCGCACCTCTCTCTCTTTCCGGGAACCAGAGAGACTCTCACTCAAATGAAGGACTTTTACGAGGCCATGCACCGCGTATTTGAGCAGAACTACCTCGTTGGTGAGCCTTCGGTCCCTGCGGGGTAGGATGGGGCCCCATCAGGTTTGACGCCGATGCCGGTGGGGCCTTAGGGATCCGATCCTGCATCCAGTTTGATGCTGGTCGTGCCAGCGTGACCTTCCCTGGTGTTAGTTGATTTACTAACTTCGCTGCGCTAGCGCTTGGCAGTGATTAGGACAGCTGCAAGCGTTTTTTATCGTTTTTAAACTGTTTTAAACTGTTTGCCACTTATTGTGATAACTGTGTGAAATACCTGTATCTTGCTTGTGCACTCCCCGTTCCACCGCAGCTACCAGTGCTGTTTGTTGTGGAGGGAGACACAGCGGCACCACTTCCTGGTTGTTCCACTTAGGGCGGCCATCTTTGGAGGTTGACGTGCTAGTCTCCCCCTTCGCCCTCACTACTTAAAGGTTGGACACACTCGCGCTCGACAGTTGATTTACTAACTTCGCTGCGCTAGCGCTTGGCAGTGATTAGGACAGCCGCAAGCGTCTTTTATCGTTTTTAAACTGTTTTAAACTGTTTGCCACTTATTGTGATAACTGTGTGAAATACCTGTATCTTGCTTGTGCACTCCCCGTTCCACCTCAGCTACCAGTGCTGTTTGTTGTGGAGGGAGACACAGCGGCACCACTTCCTGGTTGTTCCACTTAGGGCGGCCATCTTTGGAGGTTGACGTGCTAGTCTCCACCTTCGCCTAACCTATATGACCCTTCATCTCTCCGCGCAGCGGTGACGCGCTGCGGTAGCGCCGAAGAGGCGCCAAAGAGAAGCCAGTCTGCGCCAGTCCGCGTCCAGACGCTTCCCGCTGGCCCTCGCACTCGACTCCTACTATGGCAGGGGAGCGTTTACTTTATAACTCCTACTCGCCTTACGACCTCCCACCAAACTCTCTTGCCGCCACTCGATTCCTCCTACCAACACAAAGTATTACTGTAAACATTGTAATTGGTGCACTTTCTCTTCACAGAACTGCCACTCTCCCCCTGTACAGAAATGGAGGATGTATCTCCTTAACTGTCGGTCTCTACCGAAACATCATACTGAGCTGCATATGTTGATTGAAGAGCTCAATCCGGACGCTCTTTTCTTAACAGAAACCTTGCTTCAGATAGATAATGACCCGACTATAGCGTGGGGCACCCCTCAAGGATACACCCTCAAACGACTTGATCGTCAGACCGGGAGAGGTGGTGGATTGGCCATAATATATAGAGACAGCTTTGGGTGCCGTGTCTCTCCAACCACCTCACCAGCCTGTGAGAGTCTGCATTTTTCGTTGGAATTCTCCCCCACTACCACTTTCTCGGGTATCCTGGTCTACCGCCCTCCTGGCACCCTTAATAACTTTATTACTAAAATTACAGATCTCACTGCAAGTGTTGTGCTGACTTCGCCCAATCTTACTTTGCTTGGGGACTTTAACCTACATCTTGATGACCCCCTCGACATATCAGCCAACAACCTCCGTTCCAACTTGCAAGCCATTGATCTTTGCCAAAGGGGCTACCAGGTAACCCACAATAGGGGTCATTTTCTTGATCACATCTACAGTAATATCGATGATCTTATTGTGGAGACTCCTATTCCACTTCCCTGGACCGACCATTTTATGATACCCTTCACTTGGTTCACCAATTTCCCCGTTTCCTCTCCACATTTTGCCAAGCACTTGGGAAGGAAATGGCCCTCACTTTCCCTCCCCGACTGGGCAGCTGTTCTCGCCCGAGATCCACCTAGGAAGGCAACCAATTCCCTTATGGCTACCAACAATTTTGAGAACTGGATCTCTAGTACTCTTGATCAGGTTCTCCCTAAATGCCCCCTTAATTCCATAAGAAGACTCAAAGTTGCCCCTTGGTATACTCGTGCTATTAGATCTAGGAAACTAGAATGCCGTAAACTTGAGAGAGCTTGGAGGAAGGACCATTCCCAGCCTATAAAGGTTGAATATAGGGCTGCTATAAAGCTTTACAAGACAGAGATCAAGGAGGCACAAGTTCTTTTTTATGAAGGGAAAATTAACGCTGCTGCTAACGCCCCTAAGGAAATTTTTAAAATAGCAAAGTCCCTTATCTCACCTCCTGCTGAGCGTCCTTCTGCTGAAGGCGCTCAAAACCGGTGTAATGATTTGGCCGTTTTCTTCTCCCAAAAAATCCAGTCCATATACTCCTCATTTAGCATTCCTAAGGACGATATGGGTTCCACCCCGCCCATAACTCCTGTTCCTTTGGTCCCTTGTGGGCTCGATTCAATTCCACTTCTTGACGCCTGTGGGTTAGACAGATTAGTTCCTAAGATCACCTCTGGGTCGCCCAACGACCCAGCACCCCCTCAGACCCTTATCAAGGTCCTGGACGTTATCCGTCCGGTCATCTTAGACATTCTTAATACTTCCATCATTTCTAAATCTGTCCCACCTTCATGGAAGTGTGCAATGATGGTGAAGGCATTGCTGAAAAAGCCCACTCTAGACCAGAGTAACCTGGCCAATTACCGCCCTATTTCTTTACTTCCGTGGGTGAGTAAACTGCTTGAGAGGCACGTTAATAACACCTTAACGGACTATTTGGAATCCAATAGTCTGTTGCGTGCCTCTCAGACAGGATTTCGCCCTCAGCACGGAACGGAAACCGCCCTTCTAGCGGTAACGGAAGAAGCAAGAGCTGTGTTGGATCGGGGAGGAAAGGTCGCCATTATCTTATTGGACCTCAGCGCCGCGTTCGACACGGTTAACCATGCCACGCTATTACAACGACTGGCGGGCATGGGCGTGTCTGGCGCGGCCCTGGAATGGATGACGTCCTTCCTGACCGAACGATTCTTTCAGGTCTCGAGGGCGAGGTGGCTTCTCCCAAACACCCACTTAGGTGTGGGGTCCCCCAGGGCTCCTCCCTAAGTCTCACCCTTTTTAACGCCTACATGGAACCCCTAGACAGGATAGTCCATCCCTTTGGTGTGCGTATTGTCACCTACGCGGACGATACCCAACTGGTGGTCTCTTTAGACCACTCGGAGGGATCGTCCAACACCCTAGGGCCCTGTCTAGAGGCTGTCGCCAGTTGGATGCAATTTTCCTGTTTGAAACTCAACGGGGAGAAGACAGACATCATCTTACTGGGTAACCCCCCTCCGTCTACTCTTGCATCCATCTGGCCACCATGTTTGGGCCTGCCCCCTGTCCCTAAACCCCAGATAAAGTTCCTTGGGATTTGGCTTGACAAATCACTCGACTTTTCGGTTCAAGCCACCAAGACTGCTGCCACCTGCTTTGGGCTAATGAGGATGCTCCGCAAGGTGCTCCCCCTGCTCCCATTCCAGGCGAGGAGGGTCATGGTCCAGGCCCTGATACTCTCCCGCCTGGACTATGGAAATGCTCTCTATATGGGAGCCCCGGCCTCTGTTATACAGAGGCTTCAGATCACCCAAAATAGTGCGGCCCGCCTACTCTACAACTTGCCTCGTTGGCAATCAGCAAAGAAGGCCCTAAGGGACCTCCACTGGCTCCCAATGGCCGCGAGAGTGCAATTCAAAGCTATGTGCGTTCTGCACAAATCTTTTCACCGAGCAGGCCCCGCAATCCTACATTCCATAGTCACGCCCTATGTTCCATCTCGCCCCCTTCGCTCTGGTACTCTCCAGCTGGCAACCTCTTTTAAAGTCAACAGAGCCCGTTGGGGCGGCCGCTCTTTTTCCCATTCTGCGGCCAGACTCTGGAACTCCCTCCCTTTCCCCATCTGAGTAAACAGCAATTACATGTCCTTTAGGAAAGCTTGAAAACGCACTTGTTTGCTAAAGCCTACTGAACTGCCCTGAGCCCGCGTTAAGTATTCAGCTACAAGCGCTGCGAGGCCCCGGGTAGTTACGCTCTATACAAGTGCAATTTTTCATTTCATTTCATGGCATCGAGCGACGCTGATTCCAACGTAGACAGAACCCAGGGGTTCTATGTTGTCGCCTGAGCACTCTGTGGACGTGCTAGGCTCAGAAGAGGAATGGGAGGATTCCAACGTAGACAGAACCCAGGGGTTCTATGTTGTCGCCTGAGCACTCTGTGGACGTGCTAGGGATCAGAAGAGGAATGGGAGGAGTCTGGAGACCCATTGGACCAGGATGTGTCTGAGGAGACTATGGACTGGTATGGGGAACTTGGGGAAGGAAGTGGTCTGGATACTTCCCCAGACACTGGCATGCTCTCTCCACCTACAGTGGTTATGGAGGAGGGGGCATCCTGTGCCATGGTGGTTAAGAGGGCAGCTGAGGTACTTGGACTGGAGTTGCCCTCCGTGCAGGTCAGGACTAATCTCCTGACCAAGTGTTTCAACCTGGGGATTCCACCTCTGAACCCCTTTTGCACTTACGGATGTCCTTGTAGGAACATGGTCCAAACCGAGCACAGGGGCTCCTGAGAACAGGATGATTGCACGCGCCATCGCCCAGCACTGGTCGACCGAAAGTTCCTCAGCCAACACCTCACCCCAGAAAGTTTGTCGGTGCAGGCCTCTACTTCCCAGTGCGCATTCCCTTACGCACCTCCGGATAGGGAATCAAAGAGACTGGACTCATTTGGGAAATGTTTTCTTCCTCCAGTCAGTCATTGCGGTCGGTGAATACTGCATGCTTATTGGTCAGTTTCTCCCACTCTCTTTGGGAGAAGGTTGCACAGGTGCTGCAACAAGTCCCGGAGGAGGCCCGGGCTGTGCTCTCCCAAGCTGTCAAGGATGGGAGAGAGGCAGCAAAATTCACCATACGGTGTGGTTTGGATACGACTGATTCGCAGGGCAGATCTATTTCAATGACAGTGACCTTGAGGCGCCACGCCTGGCTTCGCAGAAACTTGCTTCTTGGGGGATGTCCAGGCCAATTTGATGTGCCTTTTGATGGAACCCACATTTTTTGGGGCTAGGCAGACTCTGCCCTGGTCAGGTTCAAGGACTCTCGAGCTACAGCCAGATCCTTGGGCCTCCACTCCTTGTGGCCAGTCTTCTTTTCACCCCTTTTGTGGCAGCGGAAGGGATTCCAGCCGCGTCAGCTCTATCCTAGCCACTGTCCAGCACAGACTGCCTAAGCAGTGTGTGGACGTGGACACAGTATATTCCGTCCTCTGAATGGAGGCCAGAAGTAGTCTACCTCACTGCCCCTGGCAGCCACAGCCTCCAAGCACTCCTAGACTGATTCTGCAGGACCACACTACTCCTGTGGGTGGAAGAATTTGTCACCATCTCATCCCCCCCCCCCCCCCGCAAGAGATCTATAACATCAGACAAGTGGGTCTTGCAGATCATCTAGGAGGGCTATTTGCTTCCTTTCCTTTCCTCCTACTATTCTACAGAGTCAGGTACAGCTGGGGGAGGATCACTTAAAGCTTCTCTAAGAGGAAGTTACAGCTTTTTGGCCAAAGGAGCTATAGAAAGGGTTCCAGCTTCAGAAGTAGGTAGTGGCTGTTATTCCGCTACTTTCTGATTCCGAAGGGGCTTCGGCCCATTTTGGATCTACGGACTGTCAATCTCTTCCTCAAAAAGGAGAAATTCAAGATGCTCAGTTGACTCAAGTCTCGTCTACCCTAGGCTAAGGAGACTGGATGGTGGCGTTGGACCTGCAGAATGCGTATTCACATTCCCATCCTGCCGGTCCACCGGCGTTACCTGCGGTTCAAGGTAGGCCACGAGCACTTTCAGTTTACAGTGCTCCCCTTTGGTCTTACCAGTGCCCCTCGGGTGTTCACCAAGGTGATGGTGGTGGTTGCAGCTCATCTGCGCAGGTTAGAGGTTTCAGTCTTCCCCTACCTCAACAACTAGCTGTGGAAGGCGTCCTCGGCCCAGGCAGTTGTCTCCCACCTTCAGACTATAGCGGATCTCCTGCATTTGCTGGGGTTCTTTATAAATGTGCCAAAGTCACACCTGACTCCTTCTCAGATGCTCCCTTTCATTGGAGCTGTTCTGGACACAGTGCAGTTTCGGGCTTGTGGTACTGCAACAAGCAAGGCGGGGTGGGGTCATGGACCCTTTGTCGAGAGACCCTGCGTCTCTGGACATGGCTGGAACACCAGGGCATAACCCTGGTGATTCAACACCTGTCAGATTTTCTGAATGCCAGGGTACACGATCTCAGCCGTCGATGCCTAGCGGATCGATCGCGAATGGCATCTCCAGTCTGAGGTGGCAAAAGGTCTCTTTCAGCATTGGGGAGAACCTTGGTTAGATTTGTTCGCCTCTGAAGAGAACGCGAAATGACAGCAGTACTGCCTGCTGGAGTTTCCAAGGCGGCTCTCACTCGGTGACGCGTTTCGTTGTGAGTGGAGCTCAGGCCTGTTGTATGTCTTTCCACCCTTATCACTCCTGCCCAGGGTTCTGAAGAAGATCAGGAGCAACCAGGCCCAAGTCATCCTTGTGGCACCGAACTGGGCAAGGAGAGTCTGGTATCCATTGCTTCTGAGCACGAGTGTTAATCCTCCGATCAGGCTGCCCCTTCTAGAGGATCTTCAGTCGCAGCAGCAGGGGAGGGTTCTCCACCCGAACCTGTCAACTCTGCTCCTCCATGCGTGGAGATTGAGCGGCAGCAGTTGATGGCTTTTGACCTTCCTCCCGAAGTCTGTAATGTTATTCAGCCATCCAGGCGGCCCTCCTTGGTCGGTATACTCCCACAGTTGGCAGAAGTTTGCATTATACTGTACTGAAAGGTCTATTGACCTGCTTTCTTCTCCTCTTTCTACTGTCCTTTCGTTCATTCTTACCCTTGCCCAGCAGCACTCTGCTTTGGGAACTCTCAGGAGTTACCTTCTGCTCTCTGCTTTTTTGCAGTTGCCAGACCAGCCTTCTCTCTGTAAATCACTTATTGTAAATAGATTTCTGAAAGGGTTGGTTCATTTATTTCTACCTACACCCTTTATGCCACAGTGGGACCTTAATTTGGTTCTCACTTATCTAATGTGCGCTCCTTTCGAGCCTTGGCCGAATTGTCCCCTCCTGCTGTTGACCATCAAAACAGCCTTCTTAGTGGTGATTACATCAGCCCGGAGGGTGAGTGAGTTGCAGGCGTTATCCAGCTCGCCGCCTCATCTTATGTCCTTTCCTGACAAGGTGGTGCTTCGCACCAAGTCATGATTTTTTCCAAAAGTTGTGACCCCATTCCATCTGGGTCAGTCCATTACTTTGCCCACCTTCTTTGCTCCCCCACATCCTCCTAAGGAAGAGGAGCTTCTCCACCGACTGGACCCCAAAAGAGCGGTATCGTTCTACCTTGACCGCACAATAGTTCCGGGTGGATGACCAAGTCTTTGTGGGGTATATGGGAGCAAAGAAGGGAAAAGCAGTGCAGAAAAGAACCATCTCTCGCTGGGTTGTTCTCTGCATTAAAATCTGTTATGCCTTGGCGAAGAAGCAGCCCCCTGAGGGATTAAGAGCCCATTCCACCAGGGGATAAGCTGCGACTACAGCCTTGTCGCAGGGTGTCCCATTCCAAGACATCTGTCAGGCAGTGACGTGGGCATCATTGCACACGTTCGCTAAATATTATTGCCTTGATGGTCGTGCCTGGATGGTCAAGTGCGCAGGGATGGGTACTTTGCCCCCTCAGACCTGCAAGACTTTAGTCTAGTCCATGAGTCCGCAACCCACTGCCGGGATGGTATGGCTTGGGTATCTGATTCAAAGGTAAGGAATCTGCAGCTAGAAGTCTCTATCAGATCGACAAGTTACTTACCTTCGGTAACGCATTATCTGGTAGAGACTCTTATCTAGCTGCAGATTCCTTACAGGCCCCACCCATGCCTCCCCAGGCTGCGGCTGATGTTGTAGGTCTAGGGTTACACCCCTTTCAGGGCCCTAGCTTTGCACACGTTTACGTCAGTCACTTCGTGGCTCTGCGCTTCTGGCGTGGAAAAATGAAAAGTACTGAGGTGCTTTCGCTTGGGTGGTGCCTATGTAGGAACCTCAATGGCATAACCGACGCTACTGATGCCAACGACGTAACGCGGAGCCGAATGGAGCCACACGACGCCGCATGCTAGGGTATTGCTTAGCAAACGTTTCCGGATCTAGCCTGACGCCTGGAAAATTTAAGGGTAAAGAATCTGCAGCTAGATCGTCTCTACCAGATAATGCGTTACCGAAGGTAAGTAACTTGTTCGTCTCCACAATACGTTTTGGGCCCTTGCCTGTTGCGGTTACTTGGCCCAACCACACGAGTAAGGTACCATGTTTATCAGAAGACTTTGGTGGGTAGAAGTTTGTGGACACACACTGTTTCCAGAACTTTCCATCACAGAAATGTGAGGAAAATGTTTTTTTTATATATATTTTGTTTTTTACAAAGTTAGAGGTTTGCAAGGGATTCTGGGTAACAGACCCTGGTGAGAGCCACTCTAGTCACCCAATCCTGGATTCCTCTTGGTGTATAGTTTTCCAAAATCTGTAGGTTTCCCTAGATTCCCGCAGAGCTAGGGTTCAAAATCTACAATCAAACACTTTGCCAAAAAAGGGTCAGTTTTCACTGTAAAATGTGGTGTGCCCACGTTGCGTTTTAGGCCATTACCTGTCACGGGCACTAGGCCTACCCACACAGCTGAGGTACCATTTTTATCTATAGATTTGGGGGAATGCGGGGTGGGGGGAATTTTGAGGATCCACACAGATTCCAGAACTTTCCATCACCGAAATGTGAGGAAAATGTTTGTTTTTATTTATTTTTTTCTTTTTCCAAGTTAGAGGTTTGCAAGGGATTCTGGGTAACAGAACCTGGTGAGAGCCACTCAATTTACCCCTTCCTGGATTCTTCTGGGGGTATAGTTTTTCAGAATGTGTAGGGTTGCTAGGTTTCCCTAGGTCCCTGCTGAGCTAGGGTTCAAAACCCACAGCTAGGCACTTCCCAAAAAAGGGTCTGTTTTCACTGTAAAAATGTGCTGTGTGCACGTTGAGTTTTGGGCTGTTTCCGGTCGTAGGCACCAGACCTACCCACACAAGTAAGGTACTATTTTTATCGGGAGACTTAGGGGGAACATAGAATTGTAGGGAAACTGTTATTACCTTTTAACTTTCGATGCATTTCTGCCTTCCAAATGTAAAAAAAGTCACTTTGAAAAATGTCCTATAATTCACACGCTAGTATGGGTAGCCGCAATTTTGGATATGTGCAAATCGCTACTGTTTCTAAACTCTATTTTTGTTCCCATTTCGGTAATACATAGGTGTCGTTCATACCTATTTTTCACTCTTCATATTTTACCAAATTAATTGCTATCTACCCAGTACACAATGTAAAACCATTGCAAGACTCTGCTCAGGTATTGGGTGTGGGTTCCTCGGGTTCTAGGTGAACACAAAGTCCTGTATATCCCCACAACCAGAAGGGTCAAGGGGATGTAAGGGTATATGGCTTTAAAAAAATCTGTCATACTTGGAAGAAGTTACAAGCGAAAATGTTGGCACAAATGGCTGGTTTTTTCAACTCATTTAAAAATGTTCTGATTTTCAACTGATATTTTCTGGGGGAAAAAAAACTTGAAGGATCTACACAAATGACCCCTTGCTGAAATCTGTATTTTGTCGACTTTTCTGAAATGTATAGCTTTTCAGGATCCGTTATTGCTTTCATACCCATTTCTACCACTAACTGGAATGAGGTTGAAATCACAAAAAATAGCAAAAATAGGATATGTCCCAGTAAAATGCCAAAACTGTATAAAAATGTTTGGTTTTCTGGCAAAAGTCTGTTGGTCCCTGAAAGCTGGGAAAATGGTGATTTCAGCACCACAAACCCTTGGTTGATACCATTTGCAGGGGGGGGGGAAACAGACGCAGACTTCTGCAGCACTTGATTCCCATTTTCCCCCCAAAAAAGATTTAGCTGTATTTTGGCTAATTTCTGGATCCCCAGCTCCTGAGAAATCAAGAAACCCTGGGTAGCTTTAAAATCCCCATGATGTTGGGAGAAAAGGACGCAAGTTTGGCGTGGATACCTTATGTGGTCGAAAATATACAGGGGCCTTAGAGCGAACTACCCCAAATAGCCAAATAAAAAGGCTTAGCACGGGGGAAAAGGCCTAGCAGAGAGAGGATTACATTTTGCAATCTACTTACTTTCAAGACAAAATGAACCATTTAAAATATAACTGCTAACACTTATAAACTGTTCTTTCCCTTGTTATAAAATGTACACATGCTTAAAACAGACTTCCCAAACCCATAAATTTGGTAAACTCCTACATCAGTCATCTATCTTATCAATTCATACAAAATAAGCTTAATTAAGTTTAAAATCAGTTAATAGAAAGCAAGTACTTATCTGTTCAGTAGCTGCGAAAGAAGGAAATGGTGGACCAGGAGGCTCTATGGGACTTGAGAATTCCAATTCTTTGGTGTTCATTCAGTATTCGGATTCTAGGATCTTTAGTGTTTGCTGTTCAGCAGAGTGAGTAACAGTTCATGCATAATACGAACCTCCTGTCTTGCCAAACAGTTTCTGTGGGCATATTCTACTGCTAGTGTCTACTTTAAGAGACTTGTCTTTATCTCGACTGATGTATGCATCTAAGGACAGTCCATATACTGAGCGCAAAGCTGCTGAAGGGATGGGTGTCTGGCAAAGGTCAAAAGTCCATGTCTCGACTACAACACATTGTAAAATAAAGGTCTATTAAAGTTGTGCTTCTCTAATGATATTTAATTTCCTTATTTTATTTGAGTTTTTTTTTGTTTACCCATATGACTTGAATCGAGAAAGGGTACAGAGTTCCAAAGTATGATATGTGGGAAAACATTTCATATAGTTTGTTCTTTTTTTTTTTTACAGCTTGCTCAAAGGAAAATTCAGGAAATTCTGACGATGGTGAGAAGGCAACAACAGCAGCAGCAAAAGACAGCACAAAGTGGACAGCCGCAATCGAGAAGAAAATAAAAGTTCAGCAATTGACCCTTTATCGAGATAGATGCCCGACCAAAGACAGACTGTGAACAGATGGATACTCCATCACAGTTGGTCCAATCTGAAAAAGTGCCATTTAAACAGTTACCTGTTTGAGGACTAAGCAAACTTTGAACCCCTCTCTCTGTGGTTAATGTCTACTTAAGGCTCAAAGATTTGAAATCCAGTGTAAAAATAAGAAAACCCTTCACTTCCTTTTTGTTTTATTCTAACAAATTAACCTAGTTTTTTTTAATCGTCACCAATTTTAGAGCCTGGTTTAATTATGCTTTCTCTCCTGGGTTGATTGGTTTATAACAGCAAAGGCATTGCTCTTCTATACCCCGTTGTATACCAGGAATAGAGAGGGGTGGGCTTCTACTTTGGCCCTGTGAAGTGTCATTTTTTAATTTTGGCTGCATTTTTACGTAACTCGGCCATGAGTTACCTAAGGGAAGTGTTGAATGGTGTGACCAGGGCACAAAAATATAATATGCATTTTACTAAACTACCTCAGGCATTTAGTACCTCAATGGGAAATTGTTCCTTTTTGCTTTTTTTGGAATTTGTATACTTTATGAAGCTAATAGTTTTTGAGCATTTTATTTTTTTAATAAAAAAAATAAAATTAATTCGGTCACCAGCTAGAATTTCCACAACCTTATATATGTAACACATACAATGTTATGTCTAGCTGCTGGCTGATAGGAGTAAGAGAAGGAAAAATCATGCTTCAGTTTTTCTGAGGTGTTTCAACACAATCATGTGTTAAAAATTAAGCGAAAGTTAACCTATTCAATCATGCCAAGATATTGATTGCAGCGATGCAGTTTATTTTTCTTTTAAGACTAGACGTAAAACTTTGTAACTATACTTATTTGGGGACAAAAAAATAATGGCAAGTGACTGGAGTTGGGAAAATATTTTAAGAACGCTGCATCATTTTCTTTTTATTTTTGGTGCTGCTTGGTTGAACACGTAAATTGTGCTGTTAACCATCACTACCAATTAATATATTACACTGAAACATTTGTGGCCCATTTGGACTTAATTTTGTGAAAGGAGCTAGCTTCACCTTAAGTTGAATAATATATTTGATCTAATAGAGCATTTGTGAGGTGGTAAGCACGTGCTTTTAATAGATCATTTCAGCTTGATTTCGGCCTTTGTAAAACAGGAAAACTGTCAAACATGGTTTGTAAATGATCCCTAAAGACTAAGTTTACATATCCTGCCACTGTAATGGGCCTTACTGATTTATGTTGAAGGATTACAAACAACTTTTCAGCCTTGTTTACAAAACATAAGCAGGGTTTCTGAACATAATGCAACTAACCATTTAAGTGGAAATGAGTAACATGTCAGGGACAAAAAGAAAGGTACCAAATTATTTTAATTTTAGATTGTAATTTGAATGATTGTGGTAATAATGTACATTCAAGTTTCTTTAAACTTCAGTCTACCTCAGATAAGAAATGTGGCAACACATAGTACATAAAGACTGGTGTGTGGAATAAGCAGCCACACAGTTATAATCAGACCTTTATTTGTGCATAAGATGATCCGAATCTCCATACTGCACTGTATTGAGGGGCACAGCTAGCAAAAATATGCGTTTAATTGTTTTGATTATCTACCTCCTAGATACATATTGAAATAGAGGCATTTCTTTTATAGAATAGGCAATTCCTCACAATACTCTTGACTGCACCGATTAACAATTTTCTGAAATGATCCATCATGTTTTCCCTCATGTATAATTTAGTAGATTAAAAAAATCTTAATTATATCATTTTAACAAAGAAAACCTATTTTGAATTCTTCTTGACCATGTGACGAGTAAGAATTATATTGACTGTCTGATTCTTTAAAGGACTGAAGCTATGAATTACCGCTGCATATCACTATGAATTCCAATTGATTCCTGAGTTTAGGTTCAAGAGTTCCTTAAAAGGATTTCATTTGATCATAATGAAACTTAATTTACATACATGTGCTTCTCCTGACTGGTATACTGTAATCTGTTTGTTTCTAGAATGTAAGTATAGTAGATCATGTTTTTATTTTCAGCTCTGATTGGGTGAATTATGGTGTTCAAGAATAGCTACAGTAGGAAGTAATACTGTAAATCAGTTAGACAAAGAATGGATCATTTTTTCATCAGTAACTTGTCCCCAATGTGCCTCCACTTGCCAGATGCCTCTGAATGGAATAAAGAGTTTAACTCCTAAAGGAATGCTTTCCCTTGTATTTTCTTTTAATCTATTGCGAATCTGAATGAGGTCTTCCAAAAATAAATGAAATTAACCTGGGAAAATAAATATATACAGTGCCAAAACACATCATATCAAAAAAAGTAGATGTGATTGTAAGAGTTTCCTCTTGACTGGCTACAGAAACTATTTTATCTGAAAGAAACACGTAGTGCTAGATTCCTTACCTTAGAATTACCTCCCGGCGTCAGACTGGAAAGTTTTTCGTCAGCAGTACCCCTGCGCGTCGTTAAGCGTTGTTGTGTGGCTCCGCGTGCGTCGCTGGCACCGGGATGACTAAGTCGGAGCTATTTAAACGCATCCACGCACGCTGACGTCCGTTCTTTCTTTTTCCGTGCCAGCAAACGCAGATCCAGGAAGAACCAGTACAACCAGTCACTTTTTGACTGAGTTTTTCGAGGTCTTTTACCTCATCTTTTCGTGTCGATCGACTCCTGTTGTCGTAGGGATGCCCGGTTTCAAGAACTGTGGGGACTGTCATCTCGTGATGTCGGTGACGGACCACCACCGCATGTGTCTCTACTGCCTGGGGCGCGACCACGGCCCTGTCGTGCCCCAACTGCCAGGCCATGGTGCCAAAGATTTTACAGGAGCAGCCCCAAAAGTTGCTTGAAGTCCGGCCGTAGGCTCCACGCGGCTCGAGGTCCCGTTCCCATGGGAAGTCGAGGGACCGGTCGCGGAGTCATCATCACCATTCTTCTGGATCGAAGTCTTCGCACTTGGGGGTCAGGTATTTCGAAGCATTCCAAGAAGTTGAAAAAGCATCATCGCTCTTTGACTTCCCGTCACACGGCTGAGGGTGCGGGCGGTGCCACCCCCGCGGCTCCGGTGGAGACTTGAACGTCACCTCCAGGTTACCCCCCCTTTCCAGGTGCTGGGGCAACGCCTGCTCAGGTGCAAGAGTTTCTTGCTGCCATGGCCTGACTCTTTGGACCATCTGGCCCTGGCGGTGTGCCTGCGGGCCCGCCGGGGGGTCCTGTTTTACCATCTCCGGCGGCTTTGGCCCCGGTGTTGCCGGCAACTCCGGCCCCGACGCAGCTGGCCCTCCAGTGATCCGTGATCGGACCCTGATCAACGCCGTTTCACCTTGTGACACCTCCACCAGCGCCGATCTCCCTGGGCACCACTTCAGACGTCGCCCGCTCCTCGGACAACGTCCCCAGGTTCAGCCCAGACACTGTGCCGGATCGACGTTGCCCGATGCAGATACAGGCCCCGATGGGGCCTTTTGTGCCCTATGTCCGTCCTCCTTATTTTGAGGCTGTTCCACAGACTACGGAGGAATGGGAAGACTGGGAGGGGTCTGAGGACCCTCAAGCACAGGACTGTGCTTATGATGCGGACTGGGCAGAGGATTTGGGGGAGGCCAGTGGTTTTGACACCTCACCCTACCCTGGCATGCTGTCTCCTACCGTCGCTACGGAGGAGGGAAACAGTTACGCAGTGGTGTTGCGTAGGGCAGCCAAGGCTCTCCACCTCGAACACCCTGCTGTGGCCTTCAGGACAAACCTCCTGACAGAAGTGCTCCAACCGGCGGCTACCTCTTTGGAGCCCTTGCTGCCTTTTAATGAAGCACTGACAGATGTTCTTTTGGGCACCTGGTCCAGGCCCAACACAGGGGCTCCTGTGGATAGGAACGTGGCCCAACGCCATCGCCCGGCTCCGGGCGACCTCCTCTTCCTTACCCAACACCCCACCCCTGAGAGCTTGGTTGTCCAAGCCTCCTTCCCAGAGCGCGTTCCCTACTGCACCTCTGGATAGGGAATCCAAGAAGCTGGATCAGCTTGGCAAAAAGCTGTTTTCATCTGCCAGCTTAAGGCTGCGGTCGGTAAACACTGCATGCCTCTTGGGCAGTCATACCCACTCTCTGTGGGACACTGTTGCGCAGGTGCTGCCCAACTGCCCGGAGTAGGCCCAGGCAGTTATTTCCCAGGCGATTGCAGCAGCGAGAGATACAGTGAAGTTCCCCATACGTTGTGGGTTGGATACCGCCGACTCACTGGGCAGGTAGATTTCCTTCACGGCGGCGCTTTTGGCGCCATGCCTGGTTGAGGACAACTGGCTTCTAAGGGGATGTCCAGAACATCTTGATGGGCATGCCCTTTGATAGCATTCGCCTTTTTGGCAGCAATGCAGACAGTGCATTGGAGCGCTTCAAAGACTCCCGGGCTATGGCCAAGTCCTTGGGCCGGTTGGCCGCTCTGCCTCCTCTGCCTTCTGCTTTTCGCTCCTTTTGTGGCCATGGAAAGGGCACCCCACAGCATTCGCAGAGCCACAGGCCACAGCAGCAACAACCTCAGTGTGGCCACGGACGTGGGGACCGTCGAGGGGATTCAGGGGCCAGCGGGCGGGCCACTCCACCACCACCCCTGCAGCATCCTCTTCCAAGCCCTCCTAGTCCAACCTTTCAGGCCCATCAGACGCCAGTGGGTGGACGCATACGCCAAACTCTCCACCACTGGTGCAACATCACTTTGGACAAGTGGGTGCTGCAAATTGTCCGAAGGGTCTACTCCCTCCCTTTCGAGACTACCTTTCCAGCCATGCCACCTCAGTACCACCGCCTGTCAGTGGATCACTTGGCGCTTCTCCAGCAGGAAGTTGCAGCCTTCTTGGCCAAGGTCTCTTTCAACAGTGGGGAGAGCCTTGGTTAGGTCTAGTAGCATTTAACGACCTGTCTACTCATACCCCTATTCTCAATATATAACACACGACAGAGCAGACCAGGTCCATGGAAGGTGTGTAGCTATGCAGATGGCCGTGCAGAGGTTGGATGCAAGTGTAAGTAAATGCTGTTACATTATACAAGGCTAGAACAAAATCCCATCAGCCCGCTCATTGCGGAATTTCATCATGTGGGAATTAATGATCACTCAAAACCTTAGCCCGACCTGATGGTGTCGGGAAAGAGTGTCAAAAGAACTAGCCATAATGTTCCTCCAATGATACGTAAAGTTCAGTGCTCAAGTGGTTAGTGATAAATAAAATTGACTACTAAGACTCTGGAAATGTTCGGACAGAAGTCTAGGTGTCAAAATTTAAAAACACGCTGAGTAGATGGACACTGAAACTACCCTCTAGCGCTTGTGCAGAATGGTCGGTCGACATGTTTCAGCCTATAGGGGAACTACCCCGGCTTTCTTCAGGACCTTTAGTATGAAATTGCTACTGCAACTAACAGTGAATGGTGATATGAAGAGCAACATAAATTATATTGAAGCAGAGTTGCATATCTACCAGGAACCTCGCTCTCCAATGTTCGCTGGAGGAAGAAAGACATAACTTCTTCCTATCAGAAGACAAAAAGATAACACAACAGCACAAAGTTACCCACATACATCCACGAGGATACACAATCAACGCATAGGTAAACACACATGCGTGAACAATTTACATTCCGCATTACAGAAGAAGCATAGTAGCTTGATCACACAGAGGCATTTCCTCATAGTGATACTCACCCAGCTTTGTGTGGGTGACGTCTTTTGACCTTCCTCCTGAAGTTTGCGATGTTATCTTAGCAGTTTATCACACAACAAGGGTCAAAAAGTATTTTTTATTTATTTATTTTTGGAGTTTTATATAGCGCTTGCAAGACCTGGGGGTATCAGAGCGCTTTACAGCATGCATAAAAGTGAAAAACATAAGCAATAAAGTACAGTTGGAATCACACGGATATTGGGTACCCAAGTAACAGTCACCGTCCGGGAGCATCGAGGTGGCGGTTGAGGAGAAGTTCTTCTAGTTGTCTCTTGAAGATCGTGAAAGAGGGATTCGTCCTGATATGGGTAGGGAGAGAGTTCCAGATTTTAGGGGCATTCCCGGAGAAAGTGCAGGAGAGGGCTTTTTGTTTGTGACTTTTTGTGGGGATTAAGAGGAGTGAGTTTGAGCTTCTGAGGTTTGTTTGTCCAGCTTTTGTGAGTTTGGCGGCGAGGTAATCCGGTTTGCCTGTGTGCAGGGCTTTGTGTGAGGCAGGCCGTTTTGTAGGCGCAGCGTGCTTCTATGGGTAGCCATTTAAGGGCCTGTAGAGTAGGGGTGATGTGGTCAAATTTCCTGGTCCCTGAGACCGTTCTTGCTGCAGCGTTTAGGGTGGCTCTCAAGGGGGCTGTGTGTGTTCTAGCTGACACGGTTAGAGTGGCATTGCCATAGTCAAGTCTGGAAAGAACTAGAGATTGGGTTGCAGTTTTTAGGTCCTGGGGGGGGGGGGGGGAGAGATATGAAGGGTTTGATTTTGTTGAGGCGTTTTAGCTTGTAGAGGGCACCTTTTGCAGTGGATTTGATGTGGGAACTCATGTTAAGGCTTGGGTCTAGAGAGATCCCTAGTGATTAGACCGAGTTTGCTGGAGTGAGTTTGCAGTTTAAAGTGGTGAGGTGGTTTAGCCATTCTTGGATCTGAGCGGGTTGCTCGTGATTTGAGAAGACAAGGATTTCGTTTTTTTCTTGGTTGAGTTTGAGGTGGTTGAGAGTCAGCCAATTATCTATTTTTGAGAGAGTGGAGTTAAGGCGGAGGATGTCATTGATGGAAGAGACTTCGAGGTACAACTGGGTGTCGTCAGCATAGAGATTTGAGTCTACGCTTGCTTGTTTTAGGATGGCGGTGAGTGGTTCCATGTAAATGTTGAAGAGTGTGGGGGAGAGGACTGAGCCTTGAGGAACACCCCGAGTTGAGGGAGAGGTGTCGGACATTGAGTTTTTAATTTTTATGAGTTGTGAGCGGTTATGTAGAAATGAGGAGAACCATTTTAGGACTTTGCCCTCAGCTCCTATGCGTTTTTGAAGGGCTTCTAAGAGTAGGTTGTGGTCAACCGTGTCAAAAGCAGCTGATAGGTCGAGGAGGACAAGTAGGCAGCATTTGTTGGAGTCAAGGGAGTTGTGAATGTCGTCTGTAATGCTCAGTATAGCTGTTTCTGTGCTGAATCATTTTCTGAACGCAGATTGGTGTGAATCGAGTAGGTTATTAGCTTCCAGGTGGTGGTTCAATTGGGAGAGAACACATTTTTCCAGGATTTTGGCTAGGAAAGGGAGGTTGGTGATGGGCCTGAAATTTGTGAGGTCATTAGGGTCGGCCTCAGGTTTGTTTAGGAGGGGGGTGACTTGGCCTAATTTGAGGCAGTCTGGCATCATTCCGTTGTTTAGATAGCTGTTGATAATCATTGTCCACAGCGGGGTGAGGTTGAGGTTCTTGGCTAGGGAGGCGGGTAATGGGTCTGCAAAATGGTTGGAGGGTTTGGAGTTAGCAATCACATTAGAAATGTCCTCTTCGGAGAGAGGGATGAAGTCTTTCCATTGCTTGGGGAGGATGGGGGGCAAGGGTGAGGGGTGACTTTGGTGTCGATGGAGGAGTGGTCTCGGCTTCAGTGAGCGTGTTGTGGGTTAGGGATGGGAGAGGTATCATAAGGGGTGTAGATTTGCTGTGATGGGATTGGGGGTGGTGGCTTAGGGAGAGCTCAATTTTGGAGATTTTGTCATCGAAGAATTTAGCCAGATTGTTGCAATGCAGTTTGGCGGCAGGGGGTTAGCCTTGGTGGGCTTGGAGGTCTGTCTCTGGATGATGTTGAAGAGTTCTGTGCGGCGGTTTTTGGCTTTGTCTGGTGCGTTCCGGAAGGAGGCTTTCTCCTTGATAATGTGTTTTTTGTTGGTGTTGCGTTCTTTCCTGAGTTGGGAGAGGTTGATTGTGGATGGGTTCCCTTTCCAGAGTCTCTCAGCGGCTCTTACTTTTCTTCGTTCGGAGTTTAGGTTGTTATTGAACCAGGCTCGGGAGGGGATGTCTCTAACCCTTTTGAGTTTTAGGGGGGCTAGTTGGTCAAGGGCAGTTGTCATAGTTTTGTTGTACAGAGTGGTGAGCTCGACTGTGTTGAGGTTGTCTGAGCAGGTTGGGAGCAGCGATGTTATTGTTACTTTGAGGGCCGAGAGGGGGATGTCTTTGAGATTTCTGGACCATTGGTGGGTGATTTGAGACTTGACTGTAGGAGCTACTGTTTGGTTGATAATGAAGAGGATGATGTGGTGATCTGACCAGTCGATTGGGAGAATGTTATTTATGGTTACAGTTTCGTTTCTGGCTATGATAGCATCTAGGGTAGAGCCCTTGTTGTGGGTTTGACCCTTGCAGTGTTTGGTGAGCTCGATTGTGAGAAGGAGTTCATTTAGGGACTGTATAACAGTGTCATTGTCATTGTTCCAAGGGAGGTTGAAGTCACCTAGGAAGATATTGTCAGAGTTTGCTATGGAGCACTGAGTTAGTAGGTCTGAGATTTGGTCACTGAACACCGGAGAGTTTCCTGGGGGGTGGTAGATGAGATGGCATTTTGTTTTGTTTGGGCGTGTAATGATGGTATTAAGGTATTCGAAGATAGAGAAGGTGTGAGTTTTGAGTTTGGTTATGTTGATGATGTTCTTGTGGATAATGGCAATGCCGCCACCACGTTGATCAATCCTGTCTTTGTTAATGATGGAGAAGCCAGGGGGGACTAGGAGGTCAAGGAGCGGGTAAGAGGTTTCTTTGAGCCAGGTTTCGGTGAGGAATGCAATGTCAGTGTTGTTACACAGTATGGCATCAGCCAGCTCTATAGCGTGCTTGGCTGCAGATCTGCAGTTTATAAGCATGCAGTTTACCAAGTCGCTGTCGGAGTGGGCTTGAGAAGGGGGGGGCTTTGGAGATGGTTGTGCGTTGGGAGGGACGTTTTGTGGGCCTAGGTTGGGGGTTCTCTACCTATACCGGTGATTACTTGGATGTGAGAAGGGGGGTTAGGGTTTTTCTGGGGTCATAGGTTTTTGCGAGAGTCAAAGCCTCTCTCAGAGACATATCAGAGGTCGTTCTTTTTGGTCTGTTGGATTGGGAGTTGTGGGGGGAGGGCTGCCAGCTGGGCGTCATGAGATTGGGCTGTTGAGGTGGCTCACTGGCGTTGGAGAGGGAGGGGAGTCTTGGGTGTTTGGAGGGGAAGGAGGGCGCAGTGGTGTTGAGGAGGATTTTGTTGAAGGCATGGGTGATAGTGTTGAATTGGATGTGAAGTAGAGAGAGTTTTTTCAGTTATGGTTGAGAGGTGAGTCGGGGACAGAGGTAGGAGGGACTTGAGTTGTTTTTCTATGCGTGTGAGGCGCTCGTTTATTACTTCCATTGTCTCTGGGGATTGGGGAGAGGTGGATTCGGGAGGCGTAAGTGACTGGGGCTGTTGGTTGCGACAGGGGTTTTGAGTGCTGTTGCGGTGCGGGGGTGGGGAGGGGTTAGGTGGCGAGTTAGGTTGGGGGTGTGGGTTGGGGCGGGGGTCTGGGGTTGGGTGGGTTAGGTGATGTGGAGAGGCGTGTGTCTTCGATAAGCGTTGGTGGGGGGATTGTGTAGGGTATTGCTCGAGGGAGCAGGACTGGTTTTGTCCGATGGTCGGTGATAGGTTGGGCGGGTGCTCGAGTTTGTGTGAGGAGGGGGATTGGGGAGGATGTTTTGGGGGGGCTTGGTGGGTGGGACGGGGGGCTGGTTTTTGGGGTGGGAGATGTGGTTGGGGAGGTGGAAGTGGGGGATAGAGGGCAATTTTGCTTGTGAGGGGGGTGAGTGTACGGATTTAGGAGGGTCCGGTCTTTCTGGGGTCAGGATGTAGTTTCGCAGCTTAGGGAAGGTGAGTTCGAATTGGTGTAGGTTGAAGTCGTTGGCTTGGACCATGATTTTGCCATTTCTGTATACGGTTATGGTGGCGTTAATTGGGAGTGGGGGAGACTTGGATATACTTAGTCTTTGTCCTTGGGGGATGTTGGTGGCTTTGGTAACTCGCAGGTGGGTGGCTAGGTTGTTTTTCCATTTGGCTTGGTGGGTGGGTGTACAAGATAAGGTCAGTTTTAGTCTTGCCTTCAGAGGAGTTGTGGTAGAGGTCGGCTATGAGGGTTTCAGGGTGTCGCTTGAGTAGATTGTGTTTGAAGATTTTTGTGGCGTTAGGCGAGAGGTTGGGGGTAGATGATGGAGAAGGAGTGTGGGCCGTGCGGTTTCAGGTTGGAGGGCGGATGTTGGGTGGGGGATGATGGTATGGTCTGATGGGGGTTACGGTTGGTTGGCATCTTTTTAAGTGAGGGGTAAGGGGGTCGGGCGGGATGGGAGGAGGGGTTTCGGGATGGGTTAGTGGGGGGGGTGGAGCCATGTGGAGATTGGTTGGGGAGGGAGTGGGCTCGGAGATTCCTGCTAGATATAGTGAGGAGAGGTGCCAGAGGATTGGGGCGGGGGAGGGGCACCCGGTGCGCAGCCTGCGGTGATCTTGACTGGAGGTGGGGTTATAGGTTGATTAGCAGGAAGGCCTGGTTACTGCTGTTGTGGGTGGGAATCTTAAGATTTACTGCTCACCTACACATATCCACTAATATCTAACTCACACTGTATGTAGGACAGCTTTATTAAAATCATATATAGGTGGGCATATCCTTTATATGGACGAAAACCCTCACTCACCCAAGGGTGACATGCTTCATTATCGAGTTCCTCCAAGCACAAAGGGACCTCAAGGTACCCAATGTGGGCTACGACTTCCCAGCCGGGAAGGAGCTGGAGTGTTTTTCAAGATAAGCACGTTGGTTATATTAACCTCAATGATTGTCAGTGAATGTGGTTTGGTTTGTTATTTAACTGTGTATTATATATACACCAAACTGCACTGAAGAATCAGTGGATATATAAATATCTGGATAGAGGATTTAGTAGCAGTGAAATTGATTGTTTACTTGAGTAATGTATACTGTCTCACTAAATATATTGGATAGTGACTAAACTGTGTGAATATCTGTATTACTTGGTCAGTTGTTGTGTAAACTGCTACACCAGTTGGTTACTAGCTACGTGAAAGTCTACATTAGTTATTAATTAGTTAACTGATTTGTAATGGAGAGTGATTTTGTGTGTGTGTGGTTCGTTGGGGGATCTGTGACTGCCCAAAGATATGTGAATAGTTAATTCAGTACGTATATGCGGTTAACACTACGTGTTATAATAGTGGTTTGGGTGAGTGAATATCTTTATGGGTGTGGTGATGAGCAAAAACATTTCTCAATGGTACATGTCCAACAAAGTAGAAACAAAAAGACAGTGTATGTGACAGTTGTATATAAATAAGTGTACATAAAACTCATTGATTGCAGGAGTGACTATATAGATAACTCTATACTTGTAATAGTAATTTCATAACACACTAAGTATGAGTTACTATCTATATGTATAAATGAAGTAGTATTTGTAGAAGTGTGTAGTTGAGTAAATGTAAATAGGATACATTGTTTGCAAAAGTGAGTAGGATGACTGCATAACTGAATAGGATGTGTGCTGGTCTGTAATGTCAATGTAGGTGTATAAGTATATTTGATAGTGTTCTATTGATTATTGACAACATGTATGAGTGAATCTATAGGTAAGTGATTAGATGTGTGTGTAGATCTAGGAATCACTGAGTTTTTTGAGATACTTGTATTGCTGTGTCAGTGGATTCAAATATGGTACTCTGTATTTTGCAGTGAGTGATGAAAGGTTATACTACTGTATTATGAAGTGTATGTGATTGTCACGTGGATAATGTCATCAGTGATGTCACTGACCATGTCATGAATGATGTAATATGCGACATCTTCACCAGTGGATTGCGGGCAGCGAGAGTTACAGTTAGTACAACTAACTATAACTGAGGGATTTCAATGGTTTTGTATGCGTGAAATGTCCAGCCAACTAGAACACCCCTGAAACTTATGGGGTTTTTATCAATTAATTTCTAAGGTTTTTTAAATGCTAATTCCTAACTATAACCTGCCTTAAACCTATGGTTTTTTTCAGTGAATTTCAAAGGTTTTTTAAATGAAAATTCCTAATTATAATGTTCATTAAGCATATGTTTTTTTCTTTCTTTTTTTTAATTATCATCCCAATCTCAACCTAGTAAAAACAGCAAATATCACAACTCTTCAATTGATTCCTTCCGCCAACAAAATCGCCACAAACCACTAAAAAAACAGGCGATAGCTCCACTTAGCAGTAAGAAATTAACATCAACATTTAAATGGTATAAGGAGGTCGACTATCTACTGCGTGAATTACACCCAACTCACACCCATATTTAAAGACAAATATGTGATAGAGGTACTAATCATGCACCTCTGACACCCAACAAAATCACAACACCCACCACCAACTCCCCCCTCCCACGCCCCCCCATCTCTCCCCCCTACTACCTCAGAGGCAGCTCAAAACAGGGCAATGGACCTTCCCAAAATAATATGTCCCCTCAACAGCACACTAGCTCGATGTTCAGAGATGTGGCAATCCACTATGTATAAGGGAAGGAACTCGCACATCAACAATAATGTACACTTCTAATACTACTGGTGATATGCTATACACAACATACTTTACAAACCAAAAACTTTTCTGTGTGTAGATATACCATTGTTCTCTTCCAGGGGATCCTCATCAAAGTCATAAGCATTAGAATATTCCCGCCCATGCGCGGGACCCCGGAAACACTATATTATATGTGCCCCACATATATATACTCCTATATATATAAAAAACATGCAATAGCAGCCAAATCACATCAGAGCTGGAATATGCTGTGAAGAATTTCCACCATACATGAATAATATGCATTAGAAACATGAGAAACAACACAAAAGATTGTTTTAGAACTGTTTTAATGCTTAGGCAGCAGTAGAAATTCTTATAACACCCTGAAAGCATAGAAAGCTCCCAGGCTGCATTACAAACACACAGTCTAAAAAGACTGAAAAGCTAACCTGTAGCTGAATACCAAAAAACTGACACCGTGCCTTTAAGGCACCCATGACCCCCTGTATCCCATCATGCCTCAGGGGTGACAGCTAGGTCAGTTGTTCTTTCCGGCTCCTTCAGGAAGGATCCTGGTTACACAGCTCCACTAATTTTCTGTTTTCTGACAGAAAATTACTTCTTTTTGAACAACTTTTTCTGCTTACTTTGACATTTTACATCTAGTCAAGTAAGAAACTGTCTTTTTAAGTCTGTTTAGTGAGCATTTTCAGCTGAGAATGCGTTCACTTTTTGACAAATGTCCTTCTTGTGGTAACAAGAAGGCAAAATCAGACAATCACGACGTTTGTATCCTGTGTCTGCCTGAAGAACGTGATCCAGGCACCTGTCCTCACTGCGAGCATCTGTCAGGAAGAACTCTCAAAGACAGGGAGAGAATTCGCATCTATGGCCTGGCTCACAGGTCATCCAGAGGAAGGTCTCCGGTGAAGAAGGGTTCCAAGAAGGCTAGAACATCTTCAAAAGAAGTCTTCCCACCCTTCAGCTTCAGCGTCAGGCTTGGCGCTGAGGAAAGAACCACCGGTGGATCGTTTGTCTTCAAAACTATCGTCGACGGCGGGCTCGCCGTCGAAAAGAAGACCAGGTACGTCGACGACGTCGAAGGATCCAGCTCCGTCGTCGAAATCCCCTCTGCCGCCGTCAACCGGGCGACGATCGGCATTGAGGAAGGTAACTCCGCCGCCGTCAACCGGGCGACGGTCGGTGTCGAGATCTAAGGCCCCTCCGCCGTCGTCAACCTGGCGACGATCGGCGTCGAGGGAGGTCACCCCTCCGCCGTCGTCATCCAGGCGACGACCGGCGTCGAAGTGTGACCCCTCCGCCGTCGACAGGAAAACATCGGTCGGCGTCGAGGGCAAAGTCTCAGTCGGCGTTTTGTCGACTCTCGGCGTCGAGGGTGACCAATACCCCCCCCCCCCCTCCCCCCCCCCCCGCCGTCGTCGCACAGACATTCGACGTCGAGACAGAGGGCTCCGTCGACGGTTGGTCATCACCGTTCGACGTCGAGAGAGAAGGCTCCGTCGACGGTTGGTCATCACCGTTCGACGTCGAGAGACCATAGATCCTCGCAACGATCGCCGTCGAGGCATTCGAAGTAGAGATTGTTGGACCCGCCGACTCCCCAGAGGCGTGCGACATCGAGAGAAAAACATACGACGCCGGAACGCTCGACGTCGAGACCTTCAGAAAGGGCTCGGTCGTCATCAAGAAACTCTGTGGTCATGGTAACAGAGTCAGCTTCTCGTCATTCTACTTCGCAGTCTTCTGGCTCCTCAACATCTTCAAGGTCCAGAAGTCCTGTCCCCAGATCTCCTGTGCGTCAGCCAGATCCTTCGGCTGCGGAGGTCAGACTATCACCCAGATGGTACAAATCATTGGACCATTGGCGAGAGTCGGGGGCTACCAAACGGATGCAAGAGTACGTCAGTCCGCAGCACAGATCTCCTCCAGAGACTGGTAGATGAAGTGGACAGGAGTATTCCTCCCAGGCGCCAAACAGACAAATCACCTGTGAGAAGACCATCCAGATCTCACTCTCCCAGAAGGGAACATCCGGTGAGATCCCGATCTCCCAGAGAAGATCCTGTCAGATCTCGTTCACCAAGAAGACAGGATCCGGTCAGATGTCGCTCTCCTAGAAAGGAAGAGCATCCAAGAAGATCACGTGAGAGGAGGCACGGTGCTCATCGTAGACATCGAAGAACTCCGTCTACTTCCTCCACCTCTTCGACCCGGTCTTCCAAGAGGGATTACTCTCCCACGTTGACGGATAGTCCTACTTCCAGATCCTCTCCAGTGGATGACATCGGCACTTATCTGGATGTCCTGCAGAGAGGAGCTCGGAAGTTGAGCATTGAAATGTCTGTCCCCCAGGTTACTACGACAGTGATTTTTGAGACTTTGCACAAAAAAATCTATCTCTCGTCCATTGCTGCCTTTAGTCCCTGGGATTATGGATCCGGTCAAGGACGTTTTCCTAACCCCAGCAGCCATCAGAGCGGTGCCAGCCCGCATACAAAAGAAATACAAGCCGGCTTCTTCTGACCCAGTTTTTGTAAAATCTGACCCTCCAGCAGACTCTGTGATAGTGGCAGCGGCGAGGAAGACTCATGCAGTTGCTGCTTCCTCTTCAGTCCCACCAGATAAGGACAGCAAATCTCAGGATTCGTGGGGTCGCAAAGTTTGCAATTCAGCTGCCTCCACGCTGAAGGTCTCCAGTGCGGCCGCACTGCTGGGTAGATACGACAGAACCTTATGGGACTGCATGGAGAGGTTCAAGTCCAAACTGCCAAAGGAAGACCAGAAGGACTTCGAAGAAACTATGACAGAAGGATGTCTGGTGGCGAACCAGTTGATCAGCACAGCAGCAGACGGTGCAGTGCTTGCGGCGCATTCCTACTCACATGGGGTTTGTGCCAGGAGGTCGGCTTGGTTGCGCCTCACAGGGCTGAAGCCGGATGCTCAGCATCGCATCCTTAACCTTCCTTTTTCGGGTTCCTCTCTCTTCGGGGAACATGCAGACGAAGAGATGACCCGTATGAAGACTGAACTGGATACGGTAAAAGCGGTGGGTTTGGAGAAGAAAAAAGAATTCAAACGCCGCTTTAAGACCAACAGGGGGAGAGGGGCTCAACAGAGGGTTCAAACCCCTCAGTGGTCCCAGAATAAGAACCAAGGAAAATCCCAGTTCCGAGGCAAATCCAACAGAGGTAGAGGAGGTCACCAGCAGTCCTCTACCACTACGAGAGGAGGAAAGGCTTGATCAGTGGCTTCCTCTGGCGCCGTTGCCCACTCCAGTGGGAAGAAGTGCTTCACAACACCTGGCAGAGTGGGTCAGCATCACAAAAGATCAGTGGGTGCTGAATATACTGCGCAATGGATACAGGCTACGTTTCCGTGCCCTCCCGAAAAGCATTCCTCCAAAGACCTCTTGCCCTCACCAACTGAGCTTACTCCGCAGAGAAGTGTCAGTCCTACTACAAAAAAGAGCTATAGAGGAAGTTCCTCCCTCTCAAAGAGGAAAGGGAGTCTACTCAAGATACTTCCTTGTCCCCAAAAAAGATCAGGAGGACAAGTTCAGGCCTATACTAGATCTGCGTCTCCTAAACAAAGTCATCGTCAGAGAAAAGTTCCGCATGTTAGCTCTTCACCAAATATGCCCACATCTTCAAGCCGGAGATTGGATGTGTTCGGTGGATCTGCAAGATGCTTACTTTCACATTCCGATTTCTCTACAGCATCGCAAGTACTTGAGGTTTGTCGTAGGAAGCAAACACTACCAGTACAAAGAGCTACCGTTCGGACTCAAGTCCGCACCACGAGTCTTCAACAAATGCATGGCAGTGGTGGCGGCTTTTCTTCACAAAAAGGGACTCTTCATTTACCCATACCTGGACGACTGGCTCCTAAAGGGCCCGTCTCCGGTTCAGGTGACGCACGATCTGCAACTTTGCCTGCACCAGTTGCACAGGCTCGGTCTCCATGTGAAATCAGTCCAGCGGCCGACACAGTCCATCCACTACCTAGGCTCCGTTCTGGACACAAAATTGGGAAAAGCTTTTCCTTCGGATGAGAGACTTTCTTCTATGAAGCAGAAGTGCGGGATTCTATTGGAGTCTCGGCGTCCAACAGTCCGACAGGTAGCCTCCCTGCTGGGTTACATGGCGTCCTGCATTTTTCTCATCCCGAACGCCAGGCTGAGAATGCGCCCTCTACAACAGGCTCTCGAAGACCAGTAGGACCAGGCGACAGGGCGTTGGGAAGATCGTATCACTCTTTCCCAAACAGCGAAGGATGCCATCAAATGGTGGACTCGGACGAGGAATGTGCTGGTGGGAGTACCTTTTCATCAGCCACTGCCCACCCAGTCTATAGTAACAGATGCCTCTCTACAAGGCTGGGGAGCGCACATGGGTCCCCTTCAGATTCAGGGTCAGTGGTCTGCACAGGAGCAGACGTACCACATAAACATGCTGGAGCTCAGAGCGGTGTTTCTAGCTCTCAAAGCTTTTCTTCCAGCGATCGAGTCCAATGCAGTTTTAGTTCAGACAGACAATACAACCACCATGTTCTATCTGAACAAACAAGGCGGCCCACGATCTCGCCCTCTCTCCCGGGAGGCTCAAACCATCTGGCACTGGCTTCTCTCTCGAAACCTGTCAGTGGTAGCGGTGCACCTTCCAGGCGAATTAAACATCAAAGCAGACGCGCTCAGCAGGCACTTCGAAGATCAGCCAGACTTGGTGCTAAACGACGAAGTGGTAGAAGAGCTTTTTCGTTGTTGGGAACAAGGGGTGGTGAGGGACAGAGTCTCTGAATTAAGCAGAATACTCTCACCCAGTCAAGAGATCTGGGCTAGATCCAACACCGTTTTTTAGCTCATTGCACCATCCCAGTTTCAGAACCTGGCTGTATGCAAATTAGTCTGTCCCTGGCCCAGTGCATCATGGGAACAGGGCAGACCAGACTACAAAAGCCAATTCTTACACTGGGAAGGAAACAAGCTTCCGGGGACCGGTTTCTGGCATTACAGCCGTCTTCGGCCCGGCTTGCTTGAATCCTGATGGTGCAATGAGCAAGGGACTCATGTCTGAGTATACCCTTCCACGCTTAGGGTGGACAAAAATATTTACAACAAGGGGTGGTGAGGGACAGAGTCTCTGAATTAAGCAGAGTACTCTCACCCAGTCAAGAGATCAGGGCTAGATCCAACACCGTTTTTTAGCTCATTGCACCATCCCAGTTTCAGAACCTGGCTGTATGCAAATTAGTCTGTCCCTGGCCCAGTGCATCATGGGAACAGGGCAGATCAGACTACAAAAGCCAATTCTTACACTGGGAAGGAAACAAGCTTCCGGGGACCGGTTTCTGGCATTACAGCCGTCTTCGGCCCGGCTTGCTTGAATCCTGATGGTGCAATGAGCAAGGGACTCATGTCTGAGTATACCCTTCCACGCTTAGGGTGGACAAAAATATTTACAACAAGGGGTGGTGAGGGACAGAGTCTGCTTAATTCAGAGACTCTGTCCATCACCACCCCTTGTTGTAAATTATTTTGTCCACCCTAAGCGTGGAAGGGTATACTCAGATGTGAGTCCCTTGCTCATTGCACCATCAGGATTCAAGCAAGCCGGGCCGAAGACGCCTGAAATGGCAGAAACCGGTCCCCGGAAGCTTGTTTCCTTCCCAGTGTAAGAATTGGCTTTTGTAGTCTGGTCTGCCCTGTTCCCATGATGCACTGGGCCAGGGACAGACTAATTTGCATACAGCCAGGTTCTGAAACTGGGATGGTGCAATGAGCTAAAAAACTGTGTTGGATCTAGCCCTGATCTCTTGACTGGGTGAGAGTACTCTGCTTAATTCAGAGACTCTGTCCATCACCACCCCTTGTTGTAAATTATTTTGTCCACCCTAAGCGTGGAAGGGTATACTCAGATGTGAGTCCCTTGCTCATTGCACCATCAGGATTCAAGCAAGCCGGGCCGAAGACGCCTGAAATGGCAGAAACCGGTCCCCGGAAGCTTGTTTCCTTCCCAGTGTAAGAATTGGCTTTTGTAGTCTGGTCTGCCCTGTTCCCATGATGCACTGGGCCAGGGACAGACTAATTTGCATACAGCCAGGTTCTGAAACTGGGATGGTGCAATGAGCTAAAAAACGGTGTTGGATCTAGCCCTGATCTCTTGACTGGGTGAGAGTACTCTGCTTAATTCAGAGACTCTGTCCATCACCACCCCTTGTTGTAAATTATTTTGTCCACCCTAAGCGTGGAAGGGTATACTCAGATGTGAGTCCCTTGCTCATTGCACCATCAGGATTCAAGCAAGCCGGGCCGAAGACGCCTGAAATGGCAGAAACCGGTCCCCGGAAGCTTGTTTCCTTCCCAGTGTAAGAATTGGCTTTTGTAGTCTGGTCTGCCCTGTTCCCATGATGCACTGGGCCAGGGACAGACTAATTTGCATACAGCCAGGTTCTGAAACTGGGATGGTGCAATGAGCTAAAAAACGGTGTTGGATCTAGCCCTGATCTCTTGACTGGGTGAGAGTACTCTGCTTAATTCAGAGACTCTGTCCATCACCACCCCTTGTTGTAAATTATTTTGTCCACCCTAAGCATGGAAGGGTATACTCAGATGTGAGTCCCTTGCTCATTGCACCATCAGGATTCAAGCAAGCCGGGCCGAAGACGCCTGAAATGGCAGAAACCGGTCCCCGGAAGCTTGTTTCCTTCCCAGTGTAAGAATTGGCTTTTGTAGTCTGGTCTGCCCTGTTCCCATGATGCACTGGGCCAGGGACAGACTAATTTGCATACAGCCAGGTTCTGAAACTGGGATGGTGCAATGAGCTAAAAAACGGTGTTGGATCTAGCCCTGATCTCTTGACTGGGTGAGAGTACTCTGCTTAATTCAGAGACTGTCCATCACCACCCCTTGTTGTAAATTTTTTCGTTGTTGGGGGCATCCAGCCATAGACTTGTTTGCGGACTAAGAAAACGCAAAATGCCACGCCTTCGCGTCCAGATTCCACCGGCCAGGGACGCAGGGGAACGCTCTCCTGATGGATTGGTCTGGAACTTTTGCCTACACGTTTCCTCCCCTGCCTCTGATTCCGAAGGTAGTTTCCAAGCTCCTCAGGTCGGACATGGAGATGATCTTGATAGCTCCGGATTGGCCACGGCAGTGGTGGTACCCGGACCTTCTGCATCTGTCTGTGTGTCCACACAGACGGCTTCCTTGCAGGCCGGACCTGTTGAGCAAGATGAACGGGAGGATACTGCATCCCAACCTCCCATCACTGAACCGGACAGCATGGCACCTGAGGTCCTGCAATATGGGCATTTGAATCTGCCTCCCGAATGTATGCACATTTTAAAGGAGGCTAAGAGACCTTCCACGAGAGCGTCTTATGCGTTCAAGTGGACAAGATTCTTCATTTGGTGTAGGGATCATCACTTGGATCCGACTAAAGGGCAGGAGGAGGTAATCCTGCCATACCTCCTTTCCTTGGCAACTTCTGGTTTGAAATATGCTTCCATTAGAGTGCATTTGTCAGCCATAGTAGCTTACAGGAAATCACCTAATCAGATTTCTTTCTTTCAGGTTCCGGTGGTTAAGGACTTCCTCCAGGGGTTGAAAAAAGTGTATCCCCCTGTGCGAAATCCTTCTCCTCCTTGGGAATTGAACCTGGTTCTATCCAGGTTAATGTCACCTCCTTTCGAGCCCATCCACAAGGCCTCCTTGCAACATCTCTCTTGGAAGGCGGCTTTTTTGGTGGCGATTACCTCAGCACGCAGAGTGAGCGAGATACAAGCGCTCTGTGCGAAGGAACCATATACTGTTTTCCACCACAATAGAGTTGTCCTGAGGGCTCATCCATCTTTTTTGCCTAAAGTGGTTTCGGATTTTCACATAAATCAGTCCATTTCCCTCCCTTTGTTTTTTCCAGATCCTACGACCCCAGCCGAGCGGTCACTGCACTCCTTGGATCTTAAAAGAGTGCTCAAGTTCTATTTGGAAAAGACTAAAGGGATCAGGAAAACTGATCAATTTTTTGTGAACTATGGTTCAATGAGAACGGGCTTTCCAGCGGCCAAGAGATCCATCTCCAGATGGATTGTCTCTTGCATTACATTGGCCTATCAGCTTGCAGGCAAGCCTTTATTGGTGTCACCCAAAGCGCATTCCACTAGAGGGAAAGCCGCTACAGTAGCTTTCTTACATGACATTCCAATGTCAGAAATATGCAAAGCTGCAACCTGGAAATCAGTTCATACGTTTACGAGACATTACTGTCTCGAATCTGATTCCAGGGCTGATACTCAAGTAGTGCAAGCCTCCTTGAGAAATCTGTTTGGGTAGCCTATAGGCTGCTCAGGCTTGTTGAGGAGATTACTGTCTTGTCATTCCTTTGGCCGCAGGGATGAGGAGAGGCTCGCTATTCTATTCTAATGCTTATGACTATTGATGAGGATCCCCTGGAAGAGAAGGATTAGTTACTTACCTGTAATCCTAGTTCTCTTCCAGGGATATCGTCATCAAAGTCATAAGCAACCCTCCCGCCTCCCCGGGCAAAGGATATTCTTTAATAAGGAGATATTGTTAACCTATTTTGTTACTGGGTTTGTTTCAGTCTCCGAAAAGAACAACTGACCTAACTGTCACCCCTGAGGCATGATGGGATACAGGGGGTAATGGGTGCCTTAAAGGCACGGTGCCAGTTTTTTGGTATTCAGCTACAGGTTAGCTTTTCAGTCTTTTTAGACTGTGTGTTTGCAATGCAGCCTGGAAGCTTTCTATGCTTTCAGGGTGTTATAAGAATTTCTACTGCTGCCTAAGCATTAAAACCGTTCTAAAACCATCTTTTGTGGTTTCTCATGTTTCTGATGCATATTATTCATGTATGGTGGAAATTCTGCATGTTTATATATATATATATATATATATATATGTATGTGGGGCACATATAATCTAGTGTTTCCGTGGTCCCGCGCATGGGCGGGAATATTCTAATGCTTATGACTTTGATGAGGATACCCCTGGAAGAGAACTAGGATTACAGGTAAGTAACTAATCCATACGTGTACTGTACTGCACAGTGGACGCAACCATATTCTGGGGAATATCTCGGTCATGTAGCTGTGTTGTCTCTCCCCACAACGTACGCAACTCCAGCGTAAGAGTATAAATAATTAGCCTACGCCTTGGGCGTGGTTCACGTCTGCAAAGAGAAAAGACTCTGCCACAGCAAAGGTCCTCACTCTGCCACGTGGCTGCCGCCATGACCACGTGCCTCCTCGATACAGGCCCATTGCGAACTCAGTGCCACAGCACCGCAGACTTGTGTCTGTATCGACTACTGCCTTCGATCTACACTGCGGACAGCAGGGTTCATAACTTCAATTCAGCTTTGGATCTACACTACGCACAGCATTAAAGTTAACCTTGTTTTATGTAAGGCAGAGACAATTCTACTCTATGTCCTCAGACTTTGTTAAAATAAGTGATAAAACTTCTTCGTCGATATCGGTGCTGACTATTGCCTTCGATCTACAGTGCGGTCAGAGTTTACAACTTGATACCAGTGGCGCATCAGCACTACAGACAACATTGAATTCAGTTTCGATTTATTTAAGGCAGAGACAATTGTACTGTGTCCTCAGATTTTGTTAAAGTATGAGACAAAAAAAGCATTCCTCGATGTCTGTGTCAACTACTGCCTACGATCTACCCTGCGAACAGCAGGGTTCACAACTTAAATTCAGCTTTGCATGTACACTACGGACAGTAAGGAATTCAACCTTGATTTATTTAATGCAGAGACAATTGTACTGTATGTGTTCTGATTTTGTTAAAATAAGTGACAAAAATCATTTGTCGATCTCTGCAGACTACTGCCTTCGATCTACAGTGCGCACAGCAGGGTTCACATCTTCGATTCAGCTTTGAATCTATACTACGAACAGAATGAAATATAGCCTTGATTGTTTTTAAGATAGAGATAATTGTACTTTCTCCTCAGATTTTGTTAAGATACGACAAAAATAATTTTTTGATGTCAGTGATGACTACTGCCTTAGATCTATATTGTGAGGGCTCACGATTCAGGTAGAATGGCGATTGTACAAGACGCATTACAGTATACTACATAATACCACTGTGCCCCCCCCCCGAACCAAGAATTATCGCGGGGTGCGCACGTGCTAAGTTCTTTCGGTACTACTAACTCATCTCCCTGTAGCCTTATTAAGGCAGAATTCACTAGGCAAAAAACATTGCTCCCAGTGCAGCCTCCCTGCACTACGCATTATCGTTGGATACGTACAAGCTCAGCACCAAAGATACTACTAACTCAGTGCACCATAAATCATCGCAAAGAAGAGTGAAGAGTTTTATGTCACAGTGAGACATACTGTCCCTTTTAAATGGAATTCATGCAGTATCCAATCGACAAAACACATTACCCCAATTACTGTGCCCCTCCCCCCCCCCCGACCACGCATCACAGGATACGTACACGCTAAGCGCCAAAGGTACTAGTAACTCAGTGCACCAAAAATCATTATCACGTGGCATTACTGAACCTGAATTCACTAGACAAAAAACATTACTATCAGTACAGCCTACCCGGAACACGCATCATCGCAGGCTCCACAGAAACTTGTTGTTTCAGATACCATTAACTCAGTGCAAACCAAACTAAGTATAACATCTATCAAATCTATACTATATCCCTTTAGTATGCTTTCTTCAAAGACTTTTTACGTCACTTATATATTTAGTTTACTAATATAATTCAGGCTACAAGTGCAAAGACACACTTAATGTAAGTCTACACTAAGGACAGCCCAGATCACAATTTGAACTATAATGTCCCTGAAAAATTACATTTCAATAATGTATTCTATACAAGTTATATCTTTCATTTCAATCATCATTAGAGATGATGCAATCCACCCTAAGATCTACACTGCAGACCGCAGGGTTTACAACTTGAAATCTGCTTTGCTTCTACACTATGGACAGTAGAGAATTCAGCCTTGATTTACTTAATGCAGCGACTTTTATACTGGATGTATTCAGATTTTGTTGAAATAAGTGAAAAAAAGCATTCTTTTATAACTGCTGACTAGTGGCTTCGATGTACACTGCGGACAGTAGGATTCACAACTTCAATTCAGCTTTGTATCTACACTACAGACAGTAGGGAATTTAGCCTTCGTTTATTTAAGGCACAGACAAAAAATACTCCTGTGGCACTGCTAGTATGCGCAAGCACCTTTAATCCCTGCATCCTGTGAACTATGTTCACAAAAAATGTAGAACACAGCGCCAAAATATACCTCCACCACCGGCAAAACCAAGTACCTCTGGGGCATCACCTTCAACATCGCCACCAGACATACGTCCCCATTTTAAGAAAGTTAGAATGCACTGCGTGAAATGCAATACTTTAATTTGTCATGGGGGGCAATCAGTAGACCTAGTTTGCAGAGCAATTGATAACCATTGATGGTAGTTTTTTTCCCCCCTCAAAGTTCATGCTGTACAGTATGCAACAGTCAATGCTTTGAGTACAGACCGCTAGAACCACGCATCATCGCAGGGTGAACACATGCTGAGCACCACTAACTCAGTGCACCATAAATAATAGCCACGTGCCCTTAAGGCAAAATTCTGTTGCCAAATGACATTCTTATCAGTGGGCTCTGCCTGAACCACGCATCATCGCAGGCTCCACACAAACCGGCCCTATCTCAGTGTACAACAACTCATGAACCCTTTACGATAGAATCGTCTGTGTATAATTTCACATATAGTACTCCTACCTTTGTACAGCAGAAGTCATAAACCGTTTGATTGAATATCTGTGTATGATATAATGATTACTATTCTACTTACCAACAGCAACGTAATAAAATGGAGTCGAGCACACATGCCCGTACCCACTTCAACTATCCATCTGTGTCTGTGTACTTATGTTTTTAAAATACTGCTCCTGCGCCCTACCACATTATATTGTGCTGTAAACAGCTTATGCAACCATCTTACCTCTGCCAATAACAAAAATGTTGATATAAATTTCTTTTTTGTTACAATTTTTTATTGACATTTTGAAAAAATTACATCATAAGTACAATAAAGTTAATAATAACTTACAATTTGAATATGAATAAATATACGAAATATATGGAAAAGAAAAAAGGCATATATGACAATTACTAAGCACCAATAAATAACACAACTATAAAGATAAATAGCAAGGTATACAGTTGAATTAATATGGTGGGAGAGACGTT
This sequence comes from Lissotriton helveticus, assembly GCF_964261635.1. Taxonomy (NCBI): domain Eukaryota; kingdom Metazoa; phylum Chordata; class Amphibia; order Caudata; family Salamandridae; genus Lissotriton; species Lissotriton helveticus. The sequence goes on along the minus strand of NC_136071.1, from coordinate 909,119,866 downwards.
AAATAATGCAAGCAACATATATAAGAATTATAAAAGTCTTAAAGAATGAATCCTATGTTAACTCAATAGATATATAAATTGAGTATATAAATTAAGCATTATATATAACTACAAATATAGAAATTAGTACCATAACAAATCTCCTCAGTCCTTGAAGTAATACATCTGGAAAGTCGAAAATTGTAAAATATATCAAGAAAAATGTATTGAATAGAATATAGAAAAATAGTTGATATAAGAACTATCAAAGCGTATCAATAGAAGTTATATGAAGAGAAATGAGATGTCAATAAAATATATTATGAATATAAGAGAAGTAGAAAAGATAGAATAATAAAATAATAATACAACACAACTACAAGTTAATATAATAATAGGAAAGCATGAAAATCAGGGGTGAAAGGAGGGAAGGAAAAGAGAAAGAGGGGTATTTTGTCAAATATCAGATCAAGGGGTATTGGTATCCACTCCTGGAATGTTATCATCAATATCCATGCCACTATTCAGGTTCAGGAAAGGTGACCAAACACGAAGAAATACGTCAGTTTGATTTGGAAGATTATAAATTATTCTCTCATGAGAAGCTGTTTGGAACATAGTTGTCAACCATTCTTCTTGTGAAGGAGGAGATGGAGATTTCCAATGGCGTAAAATACATATTTTTGCTGTGGCCATTGCTGTGTGAAAAAGACGGCATTGAGGTTTGTTGAGTTTTGGAGATAACTGAAGGTCATGAAGAATAATAACAGCAGGAGTGAAAGGAAGGTGTAAAGGCATTGTAAAAGATAAGATTTTTCCCACATATGCCCAGAAAGGTTGAATCAACGGACAATCGCATATAATGTGTGCTGAGTCACAGTTAGTGTTATCACATCTCCAGCAATTGGCATGGGAAATTAAACCAGCTTTCTTTAATCTTGCAGGAGACCAATGCCACTCATGAAGAATCTTAAATAGGCAAAATTTAAGTCAAGCTTCACGGGTTCCTTTATCTAGATTCTCCATTATTATCTCCCATGCATCAGTTGTGTAAGAAATTGAAAGTCGTGACTGCCATTTAAATTGTAGTGTCTGTGTTAGAGGTTGAGAAAAAAGATGTGATGTAAAAACTCTGTATAAACCAGATATCACTCCTTTATGCTTACCCCAAGTATTTAGGTAGGATACTATCTGTGAATTTAACAGCACCGGTGAATGTGAACCTAATTGTTTTTCCAAACATTGCTTGAGCTGATTATATTGTAGGGATTGATGCGATGGAAGACCGAATTCTTCTTGTATTTGTGTGAATGTTTTAAATTCACTATTATAAAAAATGTGATCTAATGTTTGAATACCTGCTGCTTCCCATACTGGCCATGATAATACCTTCTTATTAATACGAATACCGGAATTATTCCATATGGGTGCCTTTTCATGAATATGGGAGTTTAAAGCTAATAAACGGTGTGCTCTTTGCCACGATTTGGACATAGCCGATAAGATTGGGTTTGTGGGTTTTTGACGTGCAATTTTAGTGCCATAAAGTGCAGAAATATCAGAACCCGAAGAAAGAAGATGGCGTTCTAAATGGACCCATTGCGGAACATCAGAGACTCCCGGTAACATATGATAATTGAGAAATCTGCAATGCTAGGTTATAATGTTCAATGGATGGAAGACTCATACCTCCAGAAGAATGGTGAGCCTTTAATTTCGTCACAGCCAAACAAGGTTTCATTGAGCCCCAAATAAAAGTTTTTATTTTGGAATCTGAGTCTCAAAGTAGACAAGGGAATATGAAGAGGGAGCACACCTAAGGTATATAGAAAACGAGGAAGTGTAACCATTTTAACAGCTTGAACTCTACCCCACATGGAAAGATTCAAAATGTTCCACTTGTCAAAGTCACGTTGCATTTGAACAATTAGTGGGTTTAGGTTATCTGTAATCATACCTTCCATACCCTTATTCACTAAAATACCCAAATATTTAAGACGTGAGGGTTGCCAATGAAAGGGGAAGTTGTGTATAGCCGCTTTAGTGGTTCCATCAGAAATAGGTAAAGCTTCACTCTTATCCCAATTTATTTTATAACCCAAGAATGAAGAAAAAGTGTCTATAATTTGAAGCAAAGATGGCAATGAGTTGGGGAGGTCTGTTAAGGTGAGTAAAATGTCATCTGCGTATAAAGTTTTGATTCACTTATAGGGAGGGATATGCCTGCAACTGCTTCTGATTGACGAATCGCGGCTGCTAAAGGCTCCATTGCTAAAAGAAAAAGAAGTGGGGATAGAGGACATCCCTGACGTGTTCCTCTTCGGATCGGAAATGATTCTGATATGAAACCTCCACAATTAACTTGTGCGGAAGGATTATCATATAATAGTCGTACTTTCTGAATAAACTCGTTTCCAAGTCCGAAACGCTCGAGCACTTTAAAAAGATAGTCCCACTCTATGCGGTCGAATGCTTTTTCAGCATCTAGTGATAAAGCTAATGCGTCTTGAGGGAGATTTTTAGCATAACATAGGGTATGTGCCAATGTACGTAAGTGATTCCTGGAGGAACGTCCTGGAACGAATCCTACTTGAGTTGAATGAATTAAGGAAGGTAATACCTTTTTAAGACGAGAAACCAAAATGCTAGCAAATATTTTAATATCGCAATTCAGGAGTGAACTGGGACGGTAACTGGTACAAAGCAAAGGGAGTACTGCAATTATTGCCTTGTTAGAAAGAGGATTTAAGGAGGTATCTCGCTCTGCTTCTTGAAAAGCAGCATAAAGGGAATCAATTATATTATGTCCAGCCCAACGATAGAATTCAGCTGGAAACCCATCTTCCCCAGGAGCTTTATGGTATGGCAATTTTGCTATCGCTTGCGCAATTTCTTCCCTGCTAATTTCTCCCTCAAGAAAAGCCCTTCCATCATTGGAAAGGTATGGAAGATCTACTTTTGAAAGAAAGTCGTTTAGTCTATCTGTGTTTACTTGTGTGTCTGGTGTGTAGAGGGACGAATAAAAGGAAGCAAACTCATTCACTATGTCCTGTGGTCTTGTAAGAATTGGACCGTGAGATGATTTAATAGCTGGGATAGCCATGGCTGCTTCTCTTTGCCTTAGTTATGCCGCTAATAATCTACCTGCCTTTTCACCTTGTTCATAATGTGTTGTTTTCATTTTTTGAAGGGCAAATTCCGCCTTAGATGTGTAAAGCTCATTTAGCGCCATTCGAGCTGGCTCTAGAGATTTACGATTTTGCAGTGTTGGTGCTATGGTATAGTGACGGGTATAAGACTGAATGTTCAGTTCTAATTCTTGTTGTTGTGCAGCATTTCGTTTGTTGGCTAATGTTGCCTCGCGCATCAATTGACCTCTGATAGTAGCTTTAGCCGCAGCCCATATCACTATACTTGAGGTTACCGAGCCTTGATTCATAGAAATATAGTCTTGAAATTTTTTTTGTAATTGATGTTTACCCTCTGGAGACTTGTGTCGTTGTATGTTCATGCGCCAGGGTTTACGCCCTGGTCTGGGCATGCCTACTTCAATGGCTAAGAGGACCGGGGAATGGTCAGATAATAGATTATATAAATTTCTATCGCTCATTGTACAAATACTAACGTACAAAGTGGATCATTACAATACTGCAAAGAAACTGTATAGTCCATTTATAACTGTGTACTATTTCTTTTCTTTTTTTTAGCATATTTATATAAAGCGAAGTAGACCTAAAACTATATCAACAATTTACATGACCACCATATTTACAGTACATTTTCAGTCACGCATTTATTACGTGATTACTCTACAATAACAGGATGTGGACGCGACTCCGAGCCTCGAACAATGTGTCCCAGCACCAAGTTCGACAGTATACCTGAATGACCACATACGTATATATATTCTGTCTTTCATGTGCCAAAAACTGCAACCTAAACCTTTCACAGCCCTGTATTACTACAGCTACAACACTCCACTGAATGTACAACTACAACTCACTCTCAAACACCATCTCTAACTCATACACACGCAGAACCATCAAAATGCCTTCTTAGCATGCTGGATGAGGAACACGATACAAAACAGCTAGACGATTGCTATCCTAATACAGCTAATACCAGCACTAAAAACACACCTGCTACAAACCCACACAATACTGATCACTCTTCTACAAAACAGTCCCACTATCACCAAAGGCCACTCACTAAACTGTCTACTAATAAATGCTCGATCCCTCTCTAAAAACAAGCATCACATCTACGACCTCACCGATTCAAAACCAGACATACTATTCATAACAGAATCATGGTTGGGAGAGGATATGGCTCCAGTCCTGCATGAACCATTCCTCTAGGCCATCAAATAATCACCCAAACTCGTATAGCCAAAAAAGGAGGTGGTCTAGCTGTTGTATTCAGGCAAACAATACATATCACTAAAATTGACATCTCCATAAAGAATTGTGAGGCTCTTCTAACATGATGCAATCCTACACCATCTTCCTACTGTAACTTCCTGCTCCTTTACAGACCTCCATCTCGCAAGGCAACATTCCCAGAAGCACTTCTAGGCACAATCTCAAACCTGATAACAATACACTCCAACCTATGCTTTCTGGGTGACCTTAACATTTGGTTTGATAAACCCAATATGACCCATCCAAAAACAATCACCCGCCTAGACGCATTGAACCTGCATCAGATTGTCCACAATCCGACACACACCGCTGGACATATCCTAGATGTCATTTTTGCTAATACTGAACTAGTTACCTTTCAAACTAACTCCAGTCACCTGGTCAAAACACCACTTGCTTGCTTTCCAACATAAAACAACGCTAAGCGACTCACCTAAAACTACTTTACATCCATCCACCTATCGGCCGTGGAACAAACTCAATTTGGAACACTTGGAAACACTACTAACATCCAGTACAAATCTGGAAACCATAAATTCTGTTCCAAATCTGAGTGGCTACAAGAAGCTTTTGACATCCTGATACCACTCAAAACCACACAACAGAACATAAGAAAAAAAGCGCCTTGGAGAAACATAGAAATAAAAGACATAACAAATTAGAAAGCTGCAACGTACCTGGCTCAAAACAAACGCCAAACAAGACAAACTTCACCTACAGAAAATTAACAGATTATACAAGTAGGCTATCAAAAAAGCTAAGAAAAGGTACTATTCAGACAGAATTCAAAACGCTAAATGTGCAAATAAAGAATTCTATAAAATACTCAATGAATTTCGCAAACCAAATTGCCTAGAAGGAACTTATCCAGTTAATCAAGATTTCACAGAAAAACTGGCAAATCATTACACAGATAAAGCGGACACGTTGGACTCTTACTTAAAACAGAAACCAAGCACCAGCACTAACCCTTGTAAAATACAACAATCCAAGAATGTTCTAATCAAGCCTCTCCGTTCCTTCCAACACATCTCACACGTTGAATTTATGGACCTGGTCAAAGCAAGCAGGCCTGCCGGCAGCCCTTCTGGCCCCTGTCCGCCACAAACTTTCAAGATGATTCTTTTAACAACCTCTGCTGCCACTCCAGTAAGAAGAAGAATCAACGATTCCTTAACTACTGGAATATTTCCAGAAGAACTCAAAAAGTCATACATACACCCTTTACTGAAGAAAACAAACTTGGACCCGCTGAACCCTGATAACTACAGACTCATTACAAATGGACCTTTCCTGGGCAAACTGATAGAAACAGCAGTGTTCACCCAGACGTCACAATTCATTGAAGAGAATGACATACTTTCAGACTTCCAAACAGGATCCCGTCCGGGAAGAGGCACTGAATCTGCCCTCCTTGCCATCTGGGATGACCTAAAGAATACAGTTGACCGCAACGGGGTTGCTGCCCTACTTCTTTTGGACCTCTCAGCTGCCTTTGACACGGTTGACCATGACACTCTGAAACAAAGACTTTATGAAGCCAGCATAGAGGGAACTGCTCTAGACTGGATCGCGTCCTACCTTCGAAACAGAACTAATGTCATCCATACCCCACCTTTCTCGTCCAAACTGTACTCCACAAAAGCAGGGGTCCCTCAAGGTTCTATCATCTCGCCCATGCTTTTCAACATCTACATGAAGTCATTACCAGTACAGATCAATAAATTTCACCTCACGTGCTATAACTGCAGATGACACGCAAATACTCCTTCAACTGGAATGCCCCAAAGACATTGGAAAATCACCAATTTTCAGCTGTCTAAGAACCGTGTATCAGTGGATGACTTGGAGCCATCTCAAATTGAATGCTTCAAAAACTGAAATACTCACGTGTGGCGATTGGAAACATTACAACCCGCTTGCCGCATGGCCTGATGAACTGGGATCACTGAGGTTTCTTACTTCCTTCGATACTTTAGGCAGAGTGACCATGGACTCCAAGCTGTCAATGAATGCCCAAGTGGATAAACTAGCAAGATCAAGCTTTGCTACTATAAAAACGCTGCAACGAATTTTCCCTCATTTGGTATTTCCACACAAGGTCCAATCTACCATCTCCCTTGTTCTGTCCAAACTCGATTACGCCAATAGCCTCTACCACGGATCACCTTTAACGACCATCAAAAGACTACAACGGATTCAGAACTCGGCTGCCAGGCTACTCATGCATATCAAACCGCAAGACCACATCTCCCCTGCTTTGAAAGCCCTGCATTGGTTACCGGTTGCCAGAAGATCCACGTTCAAGCTGCTTTGTATCACCCACAAAGAAATACATGGAATAGGACCACTCTTCATCAGGAATAAAATCACCAAACACATTCAACAAAGGAACTTCCGCTCTAAAGGAGCATCTCGCCTCAAAATCCCACCATACAAGAAAAAAACCATGGGTGTCGCATCCTTCTCTGTTCAAGCAGCCAAACTATGGAACTCTTTACCCCCCAACATAAGGTGCACTGACAACCACCTTATCTTCAGAAAACTACTCAAGATTTGGCTCTTCCCCACATAATCAACATACACAAAAAGAAATGTACAGCATATCCCTCTGTATATAAGCATTTGTTTTCACTATAGATATGTGCCTATCTTTGAGTATTACTTTGTATAAACATGTAAAATAATATTATGTTAAGAGAAAAAATAATAATAAATAAATAAAAATCATCTTTGGTATACATGTACATACTTTTCCATTGTGCATCTATGTACCTTCTATGTACTTGATCTGTGTGTCTGTTACTTTTCTCCTGAAAAAGCATATCCAATGCACTACCCTATTTCTCATCCTGTGCCTCTATCAATATCTTTAATCCACATATACTTACCTCCTTTTTGTATCTATATACTTTCAATGTACTTATGGATCTATGTATTTATCACGTTCTTCTAATTTAGCATTTCCAATGCACTACCCTATTTCTCAGCCTATACTTCGCTCAATATATCTTCCAGCCCAACCTTCTGACTCACCTCAAACTTCTTTCTACTACTTCTTCCAATGCACTAACCTATCTCTCATCCTATACATCTATCAATACATCCTCTACATCCACACACTCATTTATCCCAAACCCCATACCACTACTATGATCGCCAAAATAACCATTTCTAGACTCTCTCCTACTCTACCCCTCCTTACATCATCTGACACCTCTTTTTACTATACCGACCCCCTAAAACAAACCTTTCTAAACTCTTCCCTCTGACTCCTCCCTCCAAAACACCTTTTTACTCTTCCAAAAGCCTCCTCCTACTGCTAAGACCTAAAAAAAAAAACCTTCACACTCTTTTCCCTCCACTATCCTTTTCAATCAAAATTAACAGACTAACATGTTCACTTCTCAAATTCCTTATTCAACTATACTAATATACTACCCAAATAACTGAATAACATATCCACTACTCAAGTTACTTCATATTTATACTGTACTAATTTTCAACACTAATCCTTTATGGGTTCCCGAGTGGCGTGCTACTCGCCAGAAAGCACTTCAACACCCATCAGGGGTAACAAGTGCTATATGAATGCAAATCCTTCTTCCCCTTTTATCCCTCTACTATTCTTCTCACTCCAAGTAACTGACTAATATCCACCACTGAAATTACTTCATATTTCACCATATTAATTCACCACTAATCCTAAATAGCGTGCGTCAACAAGTGCTATATAAATACAAACCTCCTCTATCCTTCTGCTATCATTCCAAATCCCAATAAATGACTAACCTATGCACCACTTACAATGTACTTGCATGTTTCACTATACCAATTCAACACTAATCCTCTATGGGTCCCGGAGTAGCGTGCCACTCGCCGAAAAAGTGCTTCGATGCCTCGTCAGGGGTAGTAAGCGCTAAATAAATGCAATTACAATACGAGACGGACACCCAAATCAGTAGATTTTTCATATAGCTCACGACTGAATCACGCCCATGGCTCCGGACTCATCGTTCACAGCCTCGCACAGCACTATCATATGCCAGTCCACCCCACTCCACTTCCAGGAAAACACGACAACAGTACGTACATGGCCCAGATTTCCATTGTAGTGTTTTGTTACTTCCAGGTCTAGTTGTCAGAACGGCACACACACACTCCCTCGTGGCTGGTATATACCCACACCACACCCATCCAGCACATACGTCACTACACACGTGCCCCTACCAATAGAAAAGACGGGGCGGACGTGCTCTACGCCATTTTAGAGCTGCTCCCATCACAAGCGTTGGGATGGCCCGACCTAGTGGTTCGGTCGCCTCATTTAGGCCCAAACCACTGAACAGGGGGGCCCACTACCACGTGCGTGGCCTCTTTAGTCACTGACTGCAGCAAGTGCAGCAGCTTCACTGCGTAGGAATGTACAATTACCTCCTAGCAGTGATTATAGATAGGTTACAACAGTCTGAGGGGCAGATTTACAAGCCCCGTGTGCCACTTTTGTGTCACTTTTAACATGGGAAAAGTGGCGCAAGGAGCTTGTAAATCTGCCCCTGAGTGCGCAAGAAAAAGCAGTCACCTCTGGACTCTGGGAGTCAATGGGGTGCAACAGTCTGGGTACGCAGTAATGAGAACTCACCGCTATGCAGTGGGAGTGCATGGGATATAGTACTTTGGAAGAAAAACAGCACACAGACACCTCTTTATAGTGGAAGTTTATGAAATACAGTATCCTGTCTTTACAAAGACATAAAGTAAAAATATACTTGTGCAGTTGTATATACTCTGCTATTACTAACTCTATACTATCTTCCAGATCACTAAACTAGAGGGAGCACTATGAACCGGCACTTGCTTGGACACACAACAGAGGCAAAAAGGTGAGCTACGAAGGTTTTGCACTGCAGATGTGCAAATTACAAATATTGCCAAGTATTACCTTAACTTGTAATCTTTGACCTTCAGTCACATCGATCTAACTTTAAACACTTATTTTCATTTTTGTTTTGCAGATTACCTACCCTACTTCTATTGTAGTCCATATCACATTTTGTTTATTATATTGTTTTGTTAGTTATGTTTCTAGTTATTTATTATATTGTTATCTTAAAGTTAAGTTTCTAGTTATTTATTGATTTAATAAAAGTTAATAAAAAAAAGTGTATACGTCTTTTTCTGACATTTAACTATTTAGTGTGATAATCATATACTTAGAAAACATTTAAAAATAGAAATTATATTTATAACTAGAAGTATAATACTGAGGCTAACTCTTTACCAGCTCTTTACCACAGTCTGTAGCTACGACTAACGGTTCCTATGGAAAAAATTTAAACTCCAGCACAGTAACTGTTTCGATTAGCAACATTGTGTGATGAACTTCTAACCTGTGTGCTCACTTAAGTGTTCCATGAACTGTTACTATGGTAACAGGCAGTAAGCAGTTTAGGGGTAGGGTTGAAAAGTACTGGCTGTACAGAAACCGTTATATTTACCCAGGATCCTCTAAATGACAGAAAGGAAAGCAAAGTAAGACCGAACACTGTGTAGCAGATTTACAAGTCCCTTGCGCCACGTTCGCATCACTTTTCCCATCTTGAAAGTGATGCAATAGTAACGCAATGAACTTGTAAATCTGCCCCTATGCACATTACGAGCAAAAGAAGTACGCAACTCTTTGAATTCTTTATCGATCACAATTAGACAGTGTTACTTCATGATTCACAATGCACTTCAATAAATACTTTGTACCTATTTAAATGGGAGACGGGATTGTCAACATTACAAAACGTAGGGGCATATTTACAAAGATGGCGTTAAAATTGCCGCCGCTTTAACGGCAGCAGACTACAACAAAAACTGCGAAAATGGACTTAAAAATCCTTTCTTACCGGAAGATTTTTTCAACATTGCTGTTTGCTATGCAAGAGAGAGCCACCCCCCAGGGCTAGTAAATAAATTGTTGTGGGGGGCTCCAAGGGCACCCCTTGCAAAATTAGTGGTGGGGGGCCTCAACGACCCCCCCCAAGCCCCGGGCACCACCACCCCCGGGGCTTTCTGTATTGTGGGAGGGGGGCTGCGTACCCCCCCTCATGGAGCCCTCGAGGGCCCTGGGGACCGCCACTCCCCAGGGCTGGCTCCTGCAGTGTCCCGAGGTGCCTACCACGGGACACTTCTGTTTGCTATGAGAGGGCGGGAGTCTCGCGGCTCCCACCCTCCCATAGCCAACTTGGTTTGGATTTTAAAAGCGAGAGCAGGGAAATCTGTTCTCTTTCAAAATCCAAACCAGATTGCTTTTCCACATGGATGTTAGTAGCTCCCCATGTGGAAAAGCAAAGTCTCCCGAAGGACGCGGGGAGCCGTGGGGGCATTAGGGCTCCCCCCACAGTCCCCAATATTTTTTTATAAGCCCCGTGGGAATGGGTCCCGGGGGATATTAGAAATTACTGATGGGGCTATTTTGTTTGGTAAAATTAGGAGTCGCGCACCCAGCGCGGTGCTCAGTGCGCCCCCCTGGTGTGCACGCGTTGGATGCACGACTCATAAGCTGTGTGGTGCGCGACTCCAGCGCGTTTGGTGCACAACTTCCCCGCGTTCTTCGGGATCCGGCATTGCTTTTCATGTTGAAATCCCGGTGTTTCAATGAGACCGCGCTCTTCCCACCAGCCCACGTGTAAACACGCGTAGCTGGGGGAGAAGCACGATCCCATTGCCACACCCCGGACTTGTCTCCATACCCCTTTAGCAAACATGAAATAATTGTTATACAAGCACCAATGTATCAGTTCGCATAACATTTTGTTATGGGTATAATATTCACATGATCGTAGACCAAGATAATGTTCGATTGCTTCTAAACCCTTTGAATGGTCTACTAAAGTGTATAACGACTCTGTCTAGAGTCAACAGACACCAATTATCTTGCCAATGGGTTGAGTGCAGTTTGTTCAAAAAATCCCCCGTAGTTATAGTTAGGACCTAGTTTCCATAGGAAATCCGCAACATTCTATTGGGAATAACTCAGGCGCCGGATGTGTGTACTAACTATAACGGGGGAATTTCAATGGTTTTATATAAGTGAAATGTCCAGCTAACTATAACGTGTCCAACCTACGGTTTTTTCAGTGAATTTAAAAGGTTTTTTAAATGCTAATTCCTAACTATAACGTGAGTAAAACCTACGTTTTTTTCAGTGAATATATATATATATATATATATATATATATATATATATATATATTTTCAAGAGCAATGCGCCAAGCGCTTCAGGAAGGCTCACCACGGCGCATCCGGACCCTCCAGTCTCTATAGCTTCCGAAGAACTCACAGCCTCCCTCCACAATGTTTAAAAAGAAGTCCGACGCGTTTCGGGGCAGACACGCACCTTCTTCATGGACGTTTTCACAAAGGCACAGGCAGCTCACCCTGGTGATTTAAATGCAATTTATTTAAATCTGGTCCGCCCTGAGTGGGTGTGGCTCACGATGAAGTGTTGCCAGGAATTCTGGTAACTGTAGTCATAGGGTGAGTGTGTTAGTAGTCCTTGAGTAGGTTGTGCTTCTTTGTGCTGTATAAGTCATCTAGTTTGTTGCCTTGAGTAGGAACTTGGGGGGCAAGCTGTGAGGTTGTAGTTTTAATGATGTGTCGCGCTGGCATGCAAGGATATGTATCCTCACCACAGTCTTCGCCAGGTGCCGAATTCCAACCGCCTGACGAGGCGGAGCACCTCCCACGGTTAAGGCTAACAGTTAGTAAATTTTCAAGAGCAATGCGCCAATTTTTTTTCACTTCACAGGACTACGCTGACCAGAAGTCCCGGTGTTGCCAAACTCAACCCACTCAGGGAGGACGACGTCAGCTGCTCAAACTAAGACGTGTTTGACTAGCGTGAAGCGAACTTGGTGTTGAACTGCGCACAGTCCATGAGGAAGGGGCGTTTGTGGCCCCGAAACGCGTCGGACCCAATTTTAACTCCAGGGAATCTGTGAACATTGCAGAGGAGCCAAATTACAGACCAGAGGGCCGGATGAAGCGGTGAGCCCTCCCGAAGCGCTTGCGCATTTGCTCTACTATATATATATATATATATATATATATATATATATATATATATATATATATATATATATATATATATATATATACATACATACATACACACAATTTATTTTCCAGCCCTGGGGGGTGGCTCTCACTCTTGCATAGCAAACAGCAATGTTGAAAAAATCTTCAGGTAAGATAAAGGATTTTTGCAGTTTTTGTTGTAGTTTGCTGCCGTTAAAGCGTGTCTAATTGTGATTGATAAAGAATTGAAAGTGTTGTGTTCTTCTTTTGCTCGTAATGTGCATAGGGGCAGATTTACAAGTAGGTAATACATATATACATATATATATATATCTCCTACTGGCGGCCGCCAGTAGGTAGATATAGTTAGGACCTATTATCCTTAGGAAATCCATAACATTCTATTTGGAATAACTTTGGCGCCGATTGACGAGTCTTCGCAAAATGTTCCCAACTTTTAGCCAGCTCAAAGTTTGGGGGTGATTGGTCAAGCTGGCGGAGCAAAAAGGGGGCTCCCAAAACGTGTTTTCCCCATGCAATTTCCCATAGGACCGTTAGACACCGCTACAGCCCGAACAGCTGAACTGAATTACACCAAATATGGCAAAGAGGTAGTCCTCAGTTCAGACTTGTGCCTTTTGCTTAATTGGTGTAAATCCGTTCAGTAGTTCCTGAGAAAATGACAGTTAAAGTCATTTATATATCTATGGGTGCGGTTGATCCGCGTACCTATGTGCGTACCCTACGCACAGCCTACAAGTACCCTGCCGTGCACGAGCTGAATGCTAATTGGCTGACAACTGCCAAAATCAGGAAGTGTTGGCAGCCATCTTGTACCTCAGTAGAACTGAAGCACAAGAAACCCAAAAGAAACGCCGCAAAATGTGAAAATTCGCCAGGGTAGATGCACCCTGACCCCCTAGGCCTGCTCCAAGGTCCAAAAAGAATAATTATGATGATTTTTTTTAAATCACGGGATGCGCGCATCCTAGCGATATAAAAAAAAAAAAGAAACGCGGTCTCCTGCGGAAAAATGGTAATTTGCCCCCGGGAGGCCAAATCCCGGGGGCATTATTAAAAAATAAGTGTGGGGGTCCAATCCCCCCCCCCCACACTGCCCGGGGACCGCCACCCCCGGGGGCTCTCAGTTAATATATGCGGAAGGCAACCCCAGTAACCGCTACTCTACCCCCGGTGCTCTAATGTAAAATATGCGGGGGGCTCAGCGGCCTCCCCGCAGCCCCGGGGACCCCCACCCCCGGGGCTTCTAACAAATGGATGGACTCTGAGGCCCCCCCCAGCTCTTGGGACCGCCACCCCCCGGGGCTCTATAGTAATATGTGCAGCCCCAGGGACTGAGGCCCCCCCTGCACCGGGGACTGCCACCCCCCGGGGCTCTAATGTAGGAGGCTAGGAGCCGGTGGGACCGTGGGGGGATTGGGGACCCTCCACGTTCCCCAACACTGAGGGCCAGCCTCGGGGGATGGGGTCCCCGGGGCTACCAGTGGCCCGGGAGCGAGGCCACGCGGCCCCTCTCCCCATAAAAGAAAACTTTTTTAAAAAAAGCCTTGAAGTGGCCTGAGGAGGGTCCCTCCATAAAAAAAATAAAGGTAATTGGCCATGCCCCGCGGGATGGGGTCCCCGGGGCACGGAATTGGCCATGGGAGGGGGGGCCACGCGGCCTCCTTCCCATAAAAAATTTAAAATATATTTGGGGGTCAGGCCTTGATGGATGGGGCCCCCAGGGTCTAAAAAAAGTAAAAGGGGGGCCACAGAGCCCCCATTTCAATTATTTTTTTTTTTTAAAAAGACGTGATCGTCCCTATGCCCCACCCCCTCCTTTTACCTCTCTGCAAACGCACCCCCTGGTGCATTTGCAGAGGGGGAACAAACTCCCCTTGAATACTGGTGGTCCCTGGGGGCCAACTAACCCACCAAGAACCTCCGGTATGCGCCAGGGGTCTGCGTTGCAGAGAGGTGTTCTGAGGCCACGCCCCTTTTTACACCTCTCTGCAACGCAGCTCTGACACTTACTGGAGGTACCTGGTGGGCTAGTTGGCCGCCGGGGACCTTGGGACTTAAGGGAACTTAATCCCCCAACTTAAACCGCGCCACGGGGCGCGTTTGCACAGTGGTGAAGGTAGGGGGCGGGGCCTAAGGTGATGTGTGCAAACACGCCCTGTGAGTGTTGTAAAAAGGGGCGTGGCCTCTGAATACCTCTCTCCAACGCAGTTTCCTAGCGCATACTGGAGGTACCTGGTGGGCTAGTTAATTAATTCCACAACTTAAAACGCGCCACAGGGCGTGTTTGCACACATGTCAACGCAGGCCCCTCCCCCTTTCTTCACCATTGTATAAATATTCCTCTAAAATCAGTCAAACTACGAATTCCGATTTACTCACCTGTTATCAGGAGAGAACCCAGTGCCGCATCTGTTAGCCAATTAACTGACCCTGAAAAGTAATTGTAAACGTACTTACCAGTAACTTGTATTTCCTTCCATAGGAATCCATTGTGTGGTTTTCAGCAGAAAAGTTTCGAAGTGTCTATTTTCACAAACTAAAAATATTCCTTAAAAATCGCCTGTCTGACTTAAACGCATTCTTTCAACTGTTTACAGGTGATGCACCAGTGCTGGGTCCAGGATCGACCACTGAGTAAGAAAAACGATAACACTACTTACCTGCTAAGTGAATTTTCTTCCATAGGGTAACATTGACTGGTTTCTCTTGGACAATCTTCTAAGTGTGGAGTTTTGGAACTTTAAAATATTCACCTAAAATCAGCCGAACAACGAATTCCGATTTACTCACCTGTTATCAAGAGAGACCTCAGTGCTGCATCTTTGAGCCCAGTACTGATCTTGAAAAGTAATTCTAACCATACTTACCAGTAACTTCAATGTCCTTCCTTTGGAATCCATTGTCTCGTTTTCACCAGAAAAGTTTCTAAGTGTCTATTGTCACAAACTAAAAATATTCCTTAAAAATTGCCTGTATGACTTAAACACATTTTTTCAACAGTTTACTGGAGATGCACCAGTGCAGGATCCACCACTGAGTAAGAAAATGTGACAATAGCACTACTTACCTGCTAAATCAATGTCCTGCTATAGGATAACATTGGTAATTCTATGTGAAAACATTTCTAAGTGTCAACTTTTAAAATACAATAATATTCCTCAAAAATCACTACTGTAAGTAAAACACTTTTACTCAACCGTTTACAGGAGCTGTCCAAGGACTGAATCTAGGATCCAGTCCTGTGGTTACAAAAGTAATCCATAAAGTAACTAATTACATTTAACTAGAAATTCACATTGAGGTCAATGTTGCATTGTGTTTGAAATTGTGTTGCCCATTGCAACAACTGTAACTACTGTACTTATAAGTCTATTGCCTATTTGCCAAGTATTTAAACTAAAGTAATTCATTCTAAGAAAGTATATTTTGTAATGTAATGTATAATGTAATTATAATGTAATTAAAAAAATAAAATATCTAAAAATAGTTTAAAAAATGTAGTAAATCAGTATAAAAAAATAAATATAACCAGTAATACATTTAAAAATTGTCATTTACAAAACCTTTGAAATTCACTGAAAAAAACCATAGGTTTCAGGTCTGATATAGTTAGGAATTAGCATTTAATAAAACTTAGAAATTCACTGAAAAAAAACATAGGTTTTTAGGGGTGTTATAGTTAGCTAGACATTTCACTCTAACAAAACCATTGAAATTCCTCTGATATAGTTGGTTGTACTCACTATATCTTGCGTGCCCGCAATCCACTGCTGATGAAGTCACATATTACATCATTCATGACATGGTCAGTAACATCACTGATGGCATCTCAAATGACATCACTGATGACATCATCCACGTGACAATCAGATACACCTCATCATACACTAGTATAACCTTTCATCACTCACTGTAAAATACAGAGTACCATATTTGAATTCATTGACACACCAATACAAGTTTCTAAAAACCCTCTCAGTGATTCCTAGATCTATACACACATCTAATCATTTACCTATAGATTCACTCATACATGCAGTCAATGATCAATAGAACACTATCAAATATACTTATACACCTATCTCGAATTACACACCAGCACAAATCCTATTCACTTATGAAGTCATCCTATTCACTTATGCAAACAATGGATCATACTTACATTTACTTAGCTATACACTTATACAAACACCACTTTATCTATTCATATAGATAGTTACTTATACTTAGTGTTATAAAATCACTATTACAAGTATACAGTTATCCATACAGTCATGCATACAATCACAGGGTCTTATGTATATTTATTTATTTATAAACAACAACTGACACACACTGCCTTTTATTTTTCTACTTGGTGGGACATGTACCATTGTGAGAGATATTTGCTCATCACCACACCCATAAAGATATTCACTCACCCAAACAACTGTTATAACATGTAGTTTTAATTTCATATACCTACTGAATCAACTATTCACACATCTTTGGGCAGTCACACACCCCCCACCGAACCAGACACACACACATTCACTCTCCCATACAAATACTCAGTTAACTAATCAATAACTAATCTAGACTTTCAAATAGCTAGTAACCAACTGGAGAAGCAGTTTACACAACAACTGACAAAGTGATAGATATTCACACAGTTTAGTCACTATCCAATATATTTAGTGAGACACTTTAAATTAGTCAAGTAAACAGTCAATCAAACTGCTACTAAATCCTGGGTCCAGATATTTATATATCCACTCATTCTTTAATGCAAATTGCTATATATATAATAGATATTTAAATAACGAAGCAAACCACATTCACTGGATGATGTAATCCGTGATGTCATTTGAGATGTCATCAGTGATATCATTTGAGATGTCATCAGTGATGTCACTTACCATGTCATGAATGATTTAATATGTGACAGCAGTGGATTGCCGGCACGCGAGATAGTGAGTACAACTAACTATATCGGAGGAATTTCAATGGTTTTGTACGAGTGAAATGTCCAGCTGACTATAACACCCCTAAAACCTATGGTTGTTTTTTCTGTGAATTTCTAAGGTTTTTTAAATGTAATTCCTAACTACATCAGGCCTGAAACCTATGGTTTGTTTCAGTGAATACATATATGTATATGTATGTACATACATATACAGGTGTATGCCCAGATCATAAAGTATATAAAACTTTCAACCCCATACACCTCCATATTTATGCATGCATACATACATATATGTAAATATGCAGCCCCACCAAACAATCTAAAACAAATAGGGCACACAGCCAAGATGACATCAGTTTTACTTGTATGACAATAAGTCTCTCAATACTGCTTGTGATAGAGACCATACAGAGTAATGGTTTCATACAAGAATCCTTTATTTTCCAAAATCAGAAAGAACAGGTAATTGCAGGCAGTTTGGCCCATAGGCTGCATAAGATTAACTGTCTCAGTACAGAAAAGAAAACTGGCACCTTGCCTTTAAGGCTTACACAATTCTAAGCACTTTGCCTTAAAGAACTCCAGGGAACACTCTGCTCCCAGCATGACCCACAGGTGACAGGTCAGTACTTTTTTCCGTCTCGTTCTGTGAGGATCCTGGATCTCGACAGTTTCTGACTTTTCTGCCAGAAATTGTTATTTTTCGTGTTTTTTTGTGGTTTCCCCTGTGCTGGCAGACGTTTATCACCATTTGCTGACAGAACTTCTTCATCTTTTCCCATCAGAGTGCCGGCTCTTTTCCGCAAATGTTCAGCCTGTGAAAAGAAGATGGCCATCTCAGATCCACATTCTGTGTGTATCGCCTGTCTTCCTTCCAGTCACAAGATACTCTTGTTACCATTGTAAGAAGTTTTCTGTGAGGACTCTTCGCGATAGAGAAAGGATTCGCCTTCAAGCTGTGCTTGAGAGAGGAACAGCCCGGTTGGAAAGTGGCCTTGCGAGTCAAGAGCCTTCCTCTCATCAGGAACATCAATGCCAGCATCATTCTTTCTCTTCAACGTTGAAAAAACTGCAGATTCCAGATTGCTCGCCATCGTCGTTGTTACCGCCGTCTAAGAAAAGGCCAACACAGTCTCCGACGTAGAGACGGCATGAGTCTCCGTCGTCGAGAAAGGCTTCGACGTCAAAGCTTACTACCTTGGGCTCGAGGTATTTTCAGGATGTGGGTTGATCGACGTCTAGACACCCATCGACGTCCAGGCACTCTCCGTCGCCTCACCGTAGGTAGACGTCGAGAAGTTTGCCGATGGCGAAGAGATCTCAAAATCAGTCGATGTCGAAGGCGGGAGCACTCGCCATCGAGATCACCATGACACCATAGATGGTCGAGGTCCCCGTTGAGGACAGTGAGGTCCAGAACTCCTTCCATGCATCGCCCCACTTCAGGGGAGAAGCACGGGTCGACGTCCAAGGAGATGCATACGTCAAGGCCATCAATGTCGAGGGACAAAGAGCCTGCTGTTGTCTCTGAGGAATTTGGAGCTGCATCTCGTTCTCCCTCAAGGTCTATCGTCTCCAGGACTTCATATTGTCCAGGTTTCCCGGAGGGCTCTCCTGTGGTTGGCGAAGAGACTCCGCGTAGGAAGTCTAAGGCCCTCAGTAGCCCGGGTTCGGACTATTCCCGTACCTATTCTCCTTCACGCTTGTCAAGAGATTCTCCATCACATACTGAGGCTCCACAGAGAACACCACGAAGATCAAGGTCACGGACGGTTGTTTCTTCAAGGAGACGTCCACGCAGATCGCGCCCTCCACATGCCAGACATGTGCATTCAAGGACAAGTCTCACTCTTATCATTCTTCTCCGAAGAGAAGGTGACAGAGGTCTCCCACCTGGTCTTCTTCATCTACCAGGTTCTCGATGAGAGATTATTCTCCAACATTCACTTCTACACCTCCATCAAGAGTGTCGCCAATTGATGACCTCCCCACGTTCAATGAGGTACTCTGTAGAGGAGCGAATAAGTTAAAAATCACTATGTTGGTCCCGACTATTTCCTCGTCAGTAATTTTCGAGACCCTCCATCACCGTTCTTCAGTCAGGCCTTTGCTTCCTCTTGTCCCTGGCATTATCGAACTTGCTACACAGACTTTTCTGACACCAGCAACGGTGGGTTCTGTGCCCTCCTGGTTAGCGAAGAAATACAAGGCCCCTGATCAAGATCCATTATTTCTTCGTTCTGATCCTCCACCAGATTCCATCATTGCTGGAGCGACTAGGAAGAAGCACTCATCTTGGTCTTCCTCCTCTGTACCTCCGGATAAGGATACCAAATTGATGGAATCTATAGGCTGAATGATGTGCAACACTTCAGCATCTTTCATGAAGGTCGCCAGTGCCTCCGCTCTGCTAGGGAGATATGATAGATCCTTGTGGGATTATCTGGGCCGTTTTGAGGACAAAATCCCAAAAGAAGATCAGCAAGATTTTCGAGAAATATTGCAAGAGGGAGGTCTTGTAGCGAATTGGGTTATTAGTGCCTCCGCTGGTTCGGCTGATCTGGCTGCCCACGGGTACTCCCATGGTATCTGTTCAAGGCGTTCTGCGCGGTTACAGTTGACTGGCCTTAAGCCGGAGGTTCAACGAAAGATCACCAATCTACCGTTCAATGGGTCTACTCTCTTCGGTCCGCATGCGGACGATGATATGGCGAAGATGAAAGCAGAATTGGACACAGTGAAAGCTGTGTGACTGGAAAAAAGGAAGGAATTTCGCAAACTTTTTCGTTCCTACGATAAACGCCTATTCCAGCAGAGGGGTCAGACCTCTCAGTGGTCGTCGCAAGGTCACCAGCAGCAGCAGAGGTCTCACTTTCACCAACGAAGACCAGGTAGAGGAAGAGGGAACAATAAGCAGCAGACGTCTACCTCAAAGCAGCCATTGAAGCAGTGAGGGAGTGCTTCCTCTAAACACGTCCATTCCGGTAGGAGGAAGTATCGCTAGTCATCTGGAGGAGTGGAAACATATAACCGACAAATGGGTATTCAATATTGTCAAGAATGGATATCTGCTACGGTTCAAGACCCCACTGCCATCAGTTCCTCCGAGCGGAGGACTCTGCTTGTGTCATCCCATTTTACACGAGGAAGTAGATCTTCTGCAGAAGAAAGCCATAGAGTATGTTCCTGTTGTTCAGAGGCGCCAGGGGATATACTCTCGATATTTCCTGGTCGAAAAAAAGAGGTCCTTCAGTGGAATACAGACCAATTGTGGACCTAAGTATCTTGAACAAATATATCTGCAAAGAAAAGTTTTGGATGCTTGCCCTGCACCAGATCTTCCTTCATTTACATCAAGGAGACTGGTTGTGCTCCTTGGATCTGCAGGACACCTATTTTCACATTCCAGTGTCCAGGAAACATCGGAAATGTCTGTTTTCAGGCTGCTCTATGCCATTTTCAGTTCGGTCTCAAGTCAGCCCACTGTCTTTTTCAAAGTGCAGGCAAAGAATATTCATTTATCCATACCTGGATGACTGGCTTCTGAAGAGTTCCACTCCATCCCTACTTAAGTTGCATCTCTCCTACAGTCTCCAAGTACTGAACAAGTTGGGTCTACGCGTCAATTTAAAAAAATTGATTCTCAACCCGACTCAGAACATTAACTACCTCCTAGGATCGTCGCTGGACACCGTGGAGGCAAGCGTGTCCTTCGGCGGAGAGATTTTCATCGATCAGGATGAAATGTCACTTGTCTGACCCGACGGGCAGACACGTGTCCTCTCTCCTGGGGTCCGTGGCGTCCTGCATCTTCATCGTCCCCAATGCCCGATTGCACATGCGTCCCTTGCAACAGGTGTTGTAAGATCAGTGGGTGCCAGCGTCAGGCAGTTGGGAGGTTCGGATTACTCTTCCCCCAATCTGCCAGGGACTCCATCAGGTGGTGGACAAAGAGGTCGCATCTAATGAAAGGTGTTCCCTTCCATCAAGAGACTCCGACTCAGACCATAGTTAGACGCCTCCCTACAAGGTTGGAGTGCTCATATGGATCATCTTCAAGTGCAAAGGCTATGGTCGGACACAGAGAGGGGATATTCTATCAACTTGTTGGAGTTAAGGGCCGTCCATGTTGCCTTCAAGTCGTTCTTTCCGTCTCTTCAATACAACTCGCTCTTGATTCAGACAGACAACACCACGACAATGTTTAATCTGAACAAGCAGGGAGGCATCAGGTCCAGAATTCTGTCCCAGGAGGCACAAGCAATTTGGAAATGGTTACTGGCAAGACACCTCACCATCACGGCAGTCCATGTGCCAGGCGTTCTAAACGTCCAGGCAGACTTCCTAAGCAGAGAGTTCGTAGAAGCGCACGACTGGGTGTTAAAACAATGAGATCGCTCAGGATATCTTTCGCAGATGGGGGTTCCAGACATAGACTTGTTTGCAGACGCAACAAACGCCAAATGCCCCGTCTACGCATCCAGGTTTCACCAACCAGTTTC